>NC_137355.1:7574944-7802444 GCF_965287045.1 Carcharhinus amblyrhynchos | reverse complement strand
AATAGTCAAATTCAATCTTTCTTTGCTTTCACCTTGCTATCTAACTTGCACTAGTGATCTGCCATCTATCTCTCCCTTAGTCTTGCTGTTTCTTGTATGTCGTTCTTATTATGGTGTCCTTGTTATAGTATCATAGAATCATAATGGAATCATAGAATTACAGAACCCAACAGTGCAGAAAGAGGCCCTTTGGCCCATCGAGTCTGCACCGACTACAATCCCACCCAGGCCCTACCCCCATATCCCTATACACTTTACCCACTAATCCCTCTAACCTACGCACCTCAGGACACTAAGGGGTAATTTTTAGCATGGCCAATCAACGTAACCCGCACATCTTTGGACTCAGTAACAATTGTTGGAGCGTTTGTAGTTGGCAAAGATATTACTCGAATAGACCAAGTAACAAGTGGGGAGGTGTTGTGGTTTTTCTTGGACGAGAAGGTGGTTGGGGAGGTGGGGGAAGTGTGAACAATGTGCTTTCGCAGAAGTGTGAGGATCCCTTGTTTGCACAATAGTTTGAAAAGAAATATCTGGAGCATTGAAACTAATCTGAATCCTGTGTAACTGATTGCCCAAAGTCCTGATTTTCAGATTCCCTTATCAAACCTCTCCTCCTTGAAAAAATAAGTTGACTGTGACACTTTGTGCACAACTTGTATTTCTCAACTTCTCACTGAATCTTTACTGTGCTTAGCATTAGGATGGGAGGGTGGGGGTCGGTCTGCATTACCAGCTTTTGTCTGATTCTTCTGAAGTGCATGCCTCATCAACTTGTGTTTGCTTTTCCAACCCAATGAAGATGGCCTTTAGCCTTTAGGTGTGACGAGTGCAATTGTACCAGGCGCTCGTGAATGGCACTGACACATTGCAGGATGTGATTTTGTATGGCTGCTCATAATCCTGCTGAATAAACTGGGGAGTGGAAATCACCAGCCCAGTAAGGTAGGCAAAAGAAAGTCGCAGGGAGGCTCAAGCATTTGTCTATCTTGGAATCCCTACAGAAGAAGACCATTCGGCCCATCGAGCCTGCACTGACCATAATCCCACCCAGGCCCTATACTCTTAACCGATATATTTACCCTAACAAGACCCCTGACACTAAGAGACAATTTAGCATGGCCAGTCCAGCTAACCCGCACATCTTTGGACTGAGAGGAAATCAGAGCACCTGGAAGAAACACGCAGACAAGGGGAGAATGTGCAGACTCCACACAGATAGTGACCCGAGGCTGGAATCGAACCAGAGTCCCAGGTGCTGTGAGGCAGCAATGCTAACCATTGTGCTACCCTGGGGTCAGTCAATTCAGAGCGCTTTGTCTTGCTTGTCCTCTCAGCATCACTTTGTCTTTTTATTGTGAAGACCAATGGAAAAAGGGAAGATTTACATTTGTAACAATTCCTGTTGAGGAAAAGTTGGATGTCTTTTTAAAAGGCTGTTTGTTTGCAATAGCAATATCAAAGCAAACTCCATAGTCTTGTTTATAAATGTAGTTTCTCGCTTTAGATGCGCCGTGTGTTTTTACCCTGCATTGGTTTTGTTTTATGGTTCAATTTGGGCAAAACCTGCAGTTGGCCCCGGCTCAGGTTCATGTTGAGCTGTTGGCGCTATACTCGTTGGAATTCAGAAGAGTAAGGGGCAATCTTACAGAAACATATAAGATAATGAAGGGAATAGATAAGATAGAAGCAGGGAAGTTGTTTCCACTGGTGGGTGAAACTACAACTGGGGTGGGGGGGTGGGGGGGGGGGGGCATGGCCTCAAAATGAGGGGGAGCAGCTTTAGGACTGAGTTGAGGAGGAATTTCTTCACCCAAAGGGTTGTGAATCTGTGGAATTCTCTGCCCAGTGAAGCAGTTGAGGCTACCTCATTGAATGTTTTTAAGGCAAGGATAGATACATTTTTGGACAGTAAAGGAATTACTGAGCGGGCGGGTAAGTGGAGCTGAGTCCACGAAAAGGTAAGCCATGATCTTATTGAATGGTGGAGCAGGCTCGAGATGGCTTACTCCTGCTCCTAATTCTTATGTTGTTATGTTTAAGTAAGTTTCCAGCTTTCCCAGCTTAATTGATAGAAGCAAAATATTTCTGAGGAAGGCTATTAGACCTGGATGAATTCATCATCTAGAACAACCTGACACACTCGGTTGCTTCTTAAACGATTCCAAGGTTTTCACCTCCTCCATTCTGCTTTATCACACTTGTCACTTTCTTTTGGAGATTGGTCAGGTAACATCTTGCCCATCTGAGTCTTCCATAATCAGTTGTATTTTTAAAAATGGGTTTGAAGTAAGACTAATGTGTCTGGTGTTGTCTTGATGTCTGTTTTGAAATTCTCCTTGACTATCAGCCACGGTGGCACAGTGGTTAGCGCTGCTTCTTCACAATGCCAGGGACTCGAGTTCAATTCTTGGCTTGGGTCACTGTCTGTGCAGAGTCTGCACGTTCTCACCGTGTCTGCATGGATTTCCTCTGGGTGCCCCAGTTTCCTCCCACAGTCTGAAAGACATGCTGGTTAGGTGCATTGGCCGTGCTAAATTCTCCCTACTCCTGCCCCTATTTCTTATGTTCTTATGTCCTCCCTCAGTGTACCTGAACAGGTGCTAGAGTGTGGCAACTAGGGGCTTTTCGCAGTAACTTCACTGCAGTGTTAATGTAAGCCTACTTGTGACACTAATAACTAAACGTTATAAAACTTTGGCGTTAATCCAGCCAGGGTATTACATCAATGCTGACCCACAAAAGAAAAACTATTATACGCTCAAGTCTACACAATGTTCTGCTCAGATCACACACAAGTCTGTGTTCAGGGCTGGTTGCTTCAAGCCAAGATAGATATTCAATTACTAGAGGCAATGCAGCGAATGGAGACAGTTTAATGTTGTCCCTCGTGTTCACTGGCTCCCTGATGATAGTCAGTACTTCATACATCTTCTCTATGGAGTGTCTCTTGGATGAAGGCCATATCTCTGGGGATGTATTTATATTAAGACCTTGCAGCTTGTCAGTGACTCTCACTTCATTGATGCCCTACTTCTTGGTATTTTACATTTTGCAAGGAGACTGAAATGTTTATTTCTCCCCTTGTGAACACATTTGAGTCTGAGTGTTTTCAGCCCACCCATCTTCAGTTGCTTCATCGATGGCCTTCCTTCCATCATAAGGTCAGAAGTGGGGATATTCGCCGACAATTGCACAACGTTCAGCACCATTCGTGACTCCTCATACTGAAGCAGTCCATGTTCAAAATGCAACAAGATCTGGACAATATCCAGGCTTGGGCTGATAATGGTAGGCAACATTTGTGCCAGGCAATGACTATCTCCAACAAAAGGGAATCCGTCCAACCCCCATAACTTCCAATGGCATTACTATCGCTGAATCCCCCGCTATCAACATCTGGGGTTTATTACTGACAAGAAACTGAATTGGACTAGCCATGTAAATATTGTGGCTGCAAGAGGAGGTCAGAGGTTAGGAATTCTGCTGCAGGTAACTCACTTCCTGACTCTCCAAAGCCTGTCCACCATCCACAAAGGCATCACAGTGCCAGGGACCTGAGTTTGATTCCGGGCTGGGGTCACAGTATGTGCAGAGTTGCATGTTCACCCTGCATCTGTGTGGATTTTCTCTGGGTGCTCCGGTTTCCTCCCACAGTCCAAAATACATGCTGGTTAGGTGGATTGGCATGCTAAATTCTCCCTTAGTGTACCTGAACAGGCACTGTAATGTGGCGACTAGATGATTTTCACAATAACTTCACTGCAGTGTTAATGTAAGTCTACTTGTGACACTAATAAATAAACTTTAAACTAAAATCTACGAGGCACAAGTCAGGCGTGTGATGGAATACTCTCCACTTGCCTGGATGGGTGCAGCTCCAACAACACCCAAGAAGCTCGACACCATCCAGGACAAAGCAGCCCTGCTTGATTTGCACCCCATCCACAAACATTCACTCTCTCTCGCCGACGCACAATAGTAGCAGCATGTACTATCTACAAAATGCACTTCAGAGAATCACCAAGGCTCCGTAGGCAGCACCTTCCAAACCCACGCCTGCTACTATCTAGAAGGACAAGGGCAGCAGACGCATGGGAATACCATCACTTGGAAGATCCTCTTCAAGCTACTCACCATCGTGGTTTGGAAATATTTTGCTGTTCCTTCACTGTCTCTGGGTTAAAATCCTGGAATTCCCTCCTGAACAGCATTGTGAGTGTACCTTAACCATGTGGACTGCAGCAGTTTAAGAAAGCAGCTTGCCAACACCTCGAGGATAATTGGGAATAGGCAATAAATGCTGTTGTAGCCAGAGATACCCACATTTCATGATTGAATGAAAAAGTTGCTCATCCTGTCTTTCAAGGTCATGTAAATCCTTTAATGATCTTAACCCTGTAGGATTTGGGGTGGATTTTTTTTTCTAACCATTTTGCTTAATTTTCCCGTCCCAGGTCAGACTTGTTTAGTCTGAGCTTGCTGGTCCTCTATCATTGTCCCGTATGGGGTCAGCAGACATCTTTTCAAGATGTTTTCCACTGAAATGTTACCCACCCTCTCCTTTTCGAAGCATTTGTCTCCATTTTTCCTTCAGCTGTTTCAGTTTTCCCTTTTGAGGCTTGACTTCTGGTTTTTGGTATAGTTAGATCCGAGAACTTTGGTCACTTTGTGGTTAGTGTCTCACAGGAGCTGTGAATTCTGCTCCTGTTGTCAGGTCAATATTAAGAACAGGAGTCAGCCTTTCAGCACCTGGACCTGCGCTATCATTTGGTGAGATCACAGCTGACTTGCACTCAATCCCACTTAGCTTTCCTCCAGATCCATTGATTCCCTTACTTGACTAAACTGTCTCCAGTGGTCATGAAAACTCACTGCTTTTGAGAAGCTTTCTTCCAGCCTTTGGAAGAAATGCTTCCTGATTTGCTTTGAAATGATTTGGTTGTAATTTTAAGATCGTCACCTTATTTTGAGGCCGCTCACCCCTCAAACTCCCAGAGGAAATAGCTTCTCTGTATTTACCCTATTGAATCCATTTATTGTAAACATTTTGATCAGAACATTCTTTGATCTACTGTACTCCATGGATACAGACATTTCATGCAACCATTTTTCGTAAGTTTGAGCCCAATATAATTCTGGTGAATGTGAACTTTGTAAGAAGTCTGACAACACCAGGTTTAAGCCCAACCAATTTATTTGATCAAATAAATTGGTTGGACTTAAAACTGGTGTTGTCAGACTTCTTACTGTGTTTACCCCAGTCCGACACCGGCACCTCCACATCACAAATGTGAACTTCACCAGCTGCAAGGCTAACATATCCTTTCTGAGGTTTGGTGATCGGAACTGAATGTACCAGAGCTCTGTACAAGTACATGACTTTCTCTGCTTTGTAAGCCAGCCGTGTAAGATAAAGGCCAACATTCCAGTAATCTTGTTTTATTACTTTTTATACATGACTACTTGGTAAAGTCAAGATAAGCATGCATCTTGTGGCTTCCTTTAAGTGCTGAATCATGAGGCAGTCATGCATTACATTTACCAAATCTGATTTTATAGTGGGCTGATTGAAATCTTCCATTGAAATGACTTCCTGTTCCCTCATACCCATTTTTCTTTGCAACGCATACTGCCCTCTTTATGTTGACCAGACAACCTGCAGTAAACTTCACTTCTGAGCTTGAATTTTCATTAGAAATTTTTAACCAAAGTAGTTTTGTAGACAAATGATCTGACTAGATTAATTCAACTCATCTCCCAGATGGTAGTGTAGAAAGGAAGTGGGGCGGAACAATGGCACAATGATTGGCACTGCTGCCTCACAGCACCAGGGACCTGGGTTCAATTCCTGGCTTGGGTCATTGTCTGTGCAGAGTCTGCACATTCTCCCTGTGTCTGTGGATTTCCTCCAGGTGCTCTGGTTTCCCCCCACAGTCCAAAGAGGTGTGGGTTGGTTGCATTGGCCATGCTAAATTGCCCCTTAGCATCCTGAGATGCTTAGGTTGGAGGGAATAGTAGGGTAAATATATGGGGTTATGGGGATAGGGTCTTGCTGGATTGTTGCCGGTGCAGACTTATTGGGCCAAATGGCCTCTCTCTGCACTGTAGGGAATCTATGATCTCAACCTAGCTAGCTACACTGCAGTCACAGTACAGAAAATGGTGTTAGTGACATTCACCATTTTTTGCTGCTTTGGTAAGCGTGGGAACTTGATTGGAAAGATTAAGCATGGTGTTTAGGAAGACAAAAGCATCGGTTTAGATGACAACATGTATAGGACGTTTGCAGAAGAAAGGGAGGTTGGTGGTGCAGGTAGCTTGCAAGCATGGGACAGGTCAACATGTCAACAGGTCAAGCATGAGAGCAGGAATAACATAGGAAATGGTACCTGAGGAGTGAGAACCATTTAAAATGTCACCTAACATAGGGACTAGGGAGGGAAGTTGAATATTTAGAAGTTTAGTAAGATTGGAATGAGATGATCAGTGTCATGAACGAGATGAGCTAAGAGAGAGAGCTCGTAGGGGAAATACGCGGAAGTTTGGAGAGAAGTGCAGATTGAGAGCGAGGAGACAGGTTTGGATTGATGAAGAAGGATGGGAAGTATTGGACAGATGGAGGAAGAGCCTTCATTTTAATGACCATGAAATCTATAAGCTCTTCACATTGGTTAATAGCGTAGAAAGGATTTTTTGATTTCACTTATTATTGTCACATGCATTAGTATACAGTGAAAAGTATTATTTTTTGTGCACTATTCAGACAAAGCATGCCGTTCATAGAGAAGGAAAGGAGAGAGTGCAGAAAGTAGTGTTACAGTCATAGCTAGGGTGTAGAGAAAGATCAATTCAATGCGAGGTAGGTCTATTCAAAAGTCTGATGGGAATAAGCTATTCTTGAGTTGGTTGGTACGTGACCTCAGATTTTTATATTTTTTTTCCCAACGGAAGAAGGTGGAAGAGAGAATGTCCGGGGTGTGTGGGATCCTTGATTATGCTGGCTGCTTTTCCGAGGCAGCGGGAAATGTAGACAGAGTCAATGGATGGGAGGCTGGTTTGTGTGATGGACGGGGTTGGGAGAAAGTCAAGATTTTTATTGGGATAAGGATATTAAAAAATGGTTATAAGGGAGTGATTGAGTAGATTGAGGACAGAAAAGAATCATGACAAAAGGAGGGCCAAAGGATAGACTGATAAGATTCAAAAACCCTCATTGTAAGTGTCTTGAGGGATCAAGAAGGCACTAAGTTCAGAGGACAGAATAATCGGGAATTGAGATGAAATTCCAAGTCGCCAAGGATGGTCAGTTGTGCAGTGGTATAGGAGGATGGGAGGGGTGGATTTTGGGCTGGGAGTTGTCTGTGATGGGGAGGTGGGGTTGGTGGTGGGTTTTGTGCCAGAGATGGTCTGCAGTGGGAAGGGGTGGGTTTGGTGGTGGGTTTTGGTGTGGGGCATTGTCTGCGGTGAGGAAGGGGGGTTGATGGTGGGTTTTGGGGAGGGGGGTTGTCTGCAGTGTGGAAAGGGGGGGGTTCGTGGTAGGTTTTGGGGTGGTGGCTGTGCAGAGGTAGGTTTTTAATTTTTAATCCATCCAAGAAACTATGTTCGAATTGGATCCTATTCATGGTCCCCACATGAAGAACAAACAAGCTGACAGAATGTGACATTGCACCCCTCCCTGAGCTTGATCTAATGCTTCATCTTAGTCAAAAAGCCCAGATGGCTTTGGAAAATTACATCAGGTAAAGTCTCGGTTTAATAACCTCATTAACTATCCTGCTCCTTTACTCTATCCGAACTTGGGCAAGCCACCATTGCAGGTGTGAGCACACCCCCCTAGTGCAATGGGATAGCCTCGTCACCTGCCTGATCAGGGTTTGGGGAGGTGGAAATAAGAAAATAATCTTATTAATAATTAAACACTAAAGATCAGGCTCGATTCCAGTGATTACATGCTATTTAGGTCACTTCTCCACCCCAGTGAGAGAACTTTATTTCGTTCTGCACAATACATGAATCCCAAAGAATGTTCTTAAATGTTTTGATGCTCGAAATGCTTTTTTTGTGCAACAATTGCACCAGCCCTCTCCTGTCCTCTGCATAGTGGTTAGCAGTGCTGCCTTGCAGAGCCGGGGACCCGGGTTTGATTCCCGGCTTGGGTCACTGTGTGTGTGGAATCTGCACATTCTCTCCGTGTCTGTGTGGGTTTCCTCTGGTTGCTCTGGTTTCCTCCTACAATCTGAAAGACGTGCTGGTTGGATGCATTGGCCATGTTAAATTCTCCCTCAGTGTACCCAAACAGGTGCCGGAGTGTGGTGACTAAGGGATTTTCACAGTAACTTCATTGCAGTGTTAATGTAAGCCTACTTGTGACTCTAACAAATAAATTTAAAAAGTTTTTTTGCCTCTTTTCAGTCTCCAAATTACACCAACTACATCAGATGTAAAGGATTTTAATTTCAACCTGATAGATCATAGATCAATCACTTTGATTGATTTGAAACAGCTGTACAAATATTTCCCAAGACATAAAAAGATGAAAAGTGTTCGCATCCCCTAATAACAGGGATGACCAATAACAGTATGATTAATCATCTGCTCAGCCCCTTGTAAAACAAATGTGTTCTTCCTCATTCACCTTGCAAAGTAGGATTTGATAGTACACTGCCAGGATATGTGTATATAGTGCAGTTAATAAGGGGGCTGATAAAGCAGAGCACATCCCAGTGCTTGACACATAATATGTTAAGAATGCAAAAAGCTGGCCGTGTTTGTCAAGAGTGACAGTGCTGAAGGTATATTGTACTCTTATAACTCTCTAAAAAACCCTCAAACCTCTTATAACTCCCTTTCTCCCTGAGAAAGAGAAGTAACAGCAGCACTCCCCTTCAAATCCAGTGAGAAATAGGAAGCACTGAAGCATATGATTCGAATCATACTTGGGACACAAGGCATTTGCCGACAAAGATTTGTGCCATCTCTTGTTTTGAGGCAAATTATTTGTGACAAACGTACTGTTGTGAGAGATTTTACTTTTAAGTTTGGACAATGGTTTTTATTTGGGTCGGGTATTCAACACATTTGGAAATGATGACTTTGTTTTAGTCATGGAATCCTCCAGTGCAGAATGAAGCCATTTGGCCCACTGAGTCTACATCCACCACAATCTCACCCAGGGCCTATCCTCACAACCCCATCCATTTACCCTAGCTATTGAGCACGGCCAATCCACCTAACTTGCGTATTTCTGGATGGTAGGAGGAAACCGGAGCACCTGGAGGAAACCCTCACAGACACAGGGAGAACGTGCAGACTCTGTATAGACAGTGACCCGAGGCCGGGAATTGAACTTGGGCCCTTGCTGCTGTGACACAGCAGCCACCCACACGCTGTTGTTTCTGGGTTGCGCGCTTCAATAAAGATGGACCGGTCACTCTGGCTGACAGGTTCTTGGTTGGATTTCGTGTCTACAGTTGGTTGATGTCACATGTCTCTTCCCCAGTCTGCTCCTTCCTACAGCGACTTTGCAGAGCACTATAAAATGAGGATGGCCCTTTGGGCACGATGCTTGGTTATGCTAATTACTCCCTGAAATAAGTCAGCAGAGGCTGGTGCCCCTTCAACAGATTCCCTTTTACTTACAAGCTGTATTATAGTTCATGGTGCTACAGGCTCTGTGTTAGCATCTGGAATGCCAGGAGACCTAACACTCCCAGTTATATACACAGAAAAGACTCCTTAATTGGGCAGGTAATAATGAGCTCAGTCAGGGAGTTCAGATTCCAGAAGGTCAATCTCAATGGCCTCATTGAAGTCATTACACTCCCTGGATTTGAAGTTGGTAGCTAAGCATGAAAACAGTGCACTTGACCTGGTATAGGTGCGATTTTCATTTCTTGTCCTCAGACTATTCAGTGCTGTAAGTGGTCTTGACTGCAGTGAATCACTTTCTCCTCTCAGAGGTCTGTTATTAACTCACAGAACCATAAATTGCAATAAAATGAATGAATGAGCAAGTTATTGTAATGGCCAAGGTAGCAGGTATAACCTGATGATGAAATAGATTGGACAGCTATGCTTTGGTAAGAGCAGGATCCTTTCTGCCCCTGAAAGGCTGCCTTTGGGAGTAAGAACCATCAGTAATGCACTTGGGTGATCTCAACCAGACAGTGAAACTGCAGGAGTGTTTTTGTGTTGCTGCTTTCCATGAAGAAGCTGATAAAATAGAGGCTCAGGCAAACAGCATATCTGTCACCTGAATGATGCAACTGCAGGGCAGGAGATTAGGCTGATAACTTCTGTTACTTGGAAATAACCTGTTACACAAAAATAATTGGAAGGATGTGGTCACCTTGACTGCAAGATCAATGTCCATATTTCAGTCATTAGTAGGTCAAGTAAAAGGTTAGGTGCTTGTGGGAATTGTGATCCTTGCATAGGCTTTGACTGACAAGCCTGGTTATGAATGTCTAGGACTTTAAACATTATTAATGATAAAGACAATTTCTTGTCAATTTACATTTTAAAAATTGTTCACAGGATATGGTTGCCACTTAAAGGCTCTTTTAAATAGTTACTCAGTTATGCCATCAATTGATTGAGTTCTATGAAATAACAGGAAGGTTTATGAAAGTAGATTTATTGATTATTTTGTACTTGCGACCTTTGAAGAGGCATTTGATGAAGTTACACATAATGGACTTGTTAGCAAACTTGAAGCCTTTGGAATTTAAGGGGCAATGGCTGTGGATCAGAAGTTGGCTCAGGGTCGAAAAGCAGACAGTGATGGTGAATGGTTGTTTTTTCCCTCAGACAAGAGGGCGGTATGCAATGGTTGTGTCTCGGAGGCTAGTGTTGGGACAGTCACCTATTATGATCTCACTTCTGAACACAGGACATTGGCTACCTTCCGGACACAGACCATTCAGCCCACTGTGCCTATGTCTTTTGGCAGAGCTATCCAATTAACCTCGCCCCCATGCTCTTTCCCTTTAGTCCTGTAATTTTTTCTCCTCAATTTTTAACCCCCTTCTCTTGTATACATTATACTGAATCTGTTTCTATTATCTTTTGGGCAATGCACCTCAGAGTACAACAACTCAAAACAGCAACAAATTTTCATATTATAGAATCTCTGCAGTGCAGAAGAAGGCCATTTGGCCTCTTGAGTTTGCACCAACTCTGCAGCAGAGCGTATTAAGACAGTAAGAAGTCTCACAACACCAGGTTAAAGTCCAACCAATTTATTTGATAGTAAGCTCACAACCTTTCGGGGTTTGCCCCTTCGTGAAGTGAATGGAGAGTTCTGACCTGGTGTTTTAACCGGGTGTTGTGAGACTTCTTACTGTGTTTACCCCAGTCCAATGCTGGCATCTCCACAACAGAGCATATTACCCAGACCCTATCTCTGTAACTCCATGTATTTACTTTACTAAGCCCACTAGCCTGCATATCTTTGGACACTAATGTGCAATTTAGCCTGGCCAATCCACCTAACCTACACATCTTTGGAAGGTGGGAGGATGCTGGAGCACCCAGAGGAAACCCACATAGACACTTGGAGAACGTGTGAACTCCACACAGTCCCTCAAAGCCAGAATCAAACCCTCTATTGCCTCTTGATTCTTTTCCCAATCACCTTTAAATCTAAATCCTCCAGTTACTAATCTGTCTGTTAGAACCATAGAATCCCTACAGTGCAGAAAGAGGCCACCTGGACCATTAGGTTTGCACCAGCTCTCCAAAAGAGCATCCTATCAAGGTCCACTCCTCTGCCCTACGCCCGTAACCCCATACATTTATGATGGCCAATCCACCTAACCTACACATCCTTTGGACACTAAGGGGCAATTTAGCATGGCCAACCCACCTAACCTTTTATTTTTGGACTACTACTGGAAACAGTTTCCCCATATTTACTTATAGCAAAATATTTCATTATTCTGAATACCCCTTTCAAATATTTTAACCTTCTCTAATCTGTGGAGATAATCTCTTCAGCCCTTCCACATCATTGAAGCCCCTTGTCCCTGTCACCACTCCAGTAAATCTTTTCTGTATTTAGACTGGTTCCACTGGTCGGCGCAACATCGAGGGCCGAAGGGCCTGTACTGTGCTGTAATGTTCTATGTATCCTCTTCATGGTTTTGACCTGTGTCTGAAAACATTCTCCCTAGAATTAAACACAATACTTCAGCTGTGGCCTAAGCATTGTTTTACCAAAGTCTAGCATAGCTTCCATGCTTTTGTACTCTATTCCTCCATTAATAAAGCTCAAGGGTCCAATTTGCTTTCTTAATAGTTATGCCCTGCCATTTTCAAAGATTTGTGTACATACATCCCAGGTCTCTGTTTTCCCTTTAGCATTGTAATGTTTGGTTTATATTACCTCACCTCAGTCTTCCTTTCAAAATGAAACGCTTTCCCCTTCTCTGCATTACATTTCATCAGTGAAAAATCTGACAACACCAGGTTTTAGTCCAACCTATTTGTTTGATAATATACTCACAAGCTTTCGGGTTAGTCCCTTCGTCAGGGACTAACCCGAAAGCTTGTGAGTATATTATCAAATAAATAGGTTGGACTAAAACCTGGTGTTGTCAGACTTTTCACTGTGTTTACGCCAGTCCAACGCCGGCATACCCACATCATTACATTTCATCAGCCATTTTACTGTCTAAATCTATGTCCTTCTAAAGCCTGTCACTATCCTGCTTAGCTTTTACGACATTTCAGAGTTACGTATCACCTGCCAACTTTAAAATTATGCTCTGTATACCCAAGTTGAGATTAATAAATTTTAAAAGAGCAGTGGCCCTATAACTGACCCTTGGGAACACCACCATGTGTTTTCCTCCAATTTTTCAGAACAATGTCCTGTTTCTCTTACTCAACCTTATGGCCATCATGCCACTGTTCCTTTAATGCCATCTGCTTTATTTTTGCTCGTAAATCTGTAATGTGGATACTTTATCAAATGAATTTACACATCATCAATCTGAATACCCACTGCTGCACTCCATCATTTCATCAAAAGGCTTCATCAAGGTAATCAAACACAATTTTCCTTTAACAAATCCTTGCTGCCTTTTATTTATTAGCTCATACTTTTCTAAGTATGAGCCAGTAAGCTTAGATGGCTAATGTGTGGTTCAGAGTAAGGCCAGTAGTTTGAGTTTGAGTCCTGTTTTGGCTGAGGTAAATTTGGGACCTGCTTCCTCACCATGCTCCTAAGAGTGGAAGGTACTGGCAAGTCACCACTGACAAAGAGTGCCAAGAAAATGACTGAGGATGAAACATCCTCAATAAGCCAATGACAATGAACCAATAAGTAGCATTTGGGCAGTGCCATTTTTATACCTCTCTAAATGTTAGTTCATTTTGTCCCCCATTATTGTCTCTCCTTCCCCACCAGTAATGTGAGACTGACTGCCCTGTGGTTGCCAAGTTTACCCCCCTCTTTTTGAATAGGATGTAACATTTGCAATCCTGAAGCACTCTGGCATCACCCCCATATCTAAGGAGAATTGGAAGGGCCTCTGCAATCTGGGCCAGATGACTTTCTGCTTTCAGGACTGGCAACCTTTTTAAGTACTTCCTCATTGTCTATCCTGTTGCTGAATGAGAAACATCCTCTGCTCTGTTGAAGATAGATATGAAAAGAGTACTTCACACCTCTGCCATGCTCTTGCTTCCATAGGACAATCTTTTTTGGTTATTAATCAGCACACCATTCCTTTCGTTATTTTATTACTTGAGTTCATAACAGACTTTTGGATTCCCTTTTATGTTATCGGCCAACCTATTCCTTCTCACTTTGTTTGATTCTTTTATTTCCTTTTATATTCAGCTTTGTTCTCAGTTATATTATGCGTCTTAGCTTGGCTGAAACCTCTCTTTTCTGTTTCATTTTAATCTCCCCTTTTTTTAGTCATCGAAGGAGATCTATCTTTGGATGCCTTAACTTTTCCCCTTAGAAATGTACCCAAACTAATTTCCTTTTCAAAGGTCTCCCATTTTTCAACACATTTCAGATGACTTGAAGCTTGGAAATGCAAAGATTGAGTCTTGCAGCAACTTTTGTAAAGCAGACTTCAGAAGAACATAGAATGGTGAAATGGGTAACATGTGACAGATGAAATTCAATACAGAAGTGTGGCATTCACATTGTTAAGAAGAGTGAAGAGAAGCTATATAAAATGGGGCAACTTTAGAAGGGGCTACAGAAACCCATCTCCAGGTGTGCATATAAGACAAAATGAGAAGGCTATTAAAAGGACAAATGGTATTCTTAGATTTATTAATAATACAATCCAAAAGTAAGGAAGTTATGTTATAACTATTATAAAACACTGTTGGGCCCCAACTAGAATATTGTGCCCAATTTTGGGAAACACACTTTTGGAAGAATGTCAAAACCTCAAAGAGGGAGAGAAGGATTTGCTTGAATAATGTCAAAGATTAAAGTCACATGGAGAGATTTGATAACCTTCAAGGGTTTTACGCGGGTAGGTAAGGAGAAGTGTTTCCAGTGGCAGTAGAGTTGGCTGGTTTGAAGTAATTGGCAAAGAACCAAAAGTGAAGGAAGAGAAGTTGTCCCTACATGTTGAGTTATGATGTTCTGGAATGTGCTACCTGATTGAGTTATGGAAGCAGAGTCAATGGTTCCATTCAAAAAGTAATAAGGTAAGTCTGGGGGGAAATCTGAAGTGGGCCTAGTTAGATTAATCCTTTACACAGATTCAATATAGAAGTGGTATAAACCCTGGGTGCAGTCAGCTAAGATGGACGTCAATAAAAAAAAACATACTTTTGTGATTTTAGGACTCTCCAAAATGTTCAATAGTCAATTTACTACTCTTGAAGTGTTGTCTCTATTGAAATGTAGGAAATGGCCAAATTGTGTACAATAGATCCCTACTGCCTTGTGATAACCATGTGATGTTTTGGTGACGGTTGCTAAGGAGTAATCATTGGCCAGGACACCGAGGAGAATTTCACCACTCCTCTTCAAAATGAGATGCAGATGGGCCTCAATTTTTAATGCTACATCCAACAATGTGGCGTTCCCTCAGTACTGGCAACAGGACTGTCAACCTCGAATGTGCTCTGAGGTGTCCGGAGTAGGACTTAACCATGACCTTTAGGCTCAAAGGTAAGAGTTCTGCCAAAACATGCCAAGTATCCACTTTTTGGCAGGAGGTCAATGTTTGTTTATTGGATGAGGTAGTTCTAGTCAGTGGAAGTAGTTTATTTATTAATCACAAGTAAGGCTTACTTTAACACTGCAATTAAGTTACTCTAAAATTCCCCTACTCCAGCGCTTGTTCAGGTCAATGCACCTAACCAGCATGTCTTTTGGACTGTGGAAGGAAACTGGAGCACCTGGAGGAAACCCACGCAGATACAGGGAGAATGTGCAAACTCCAGACAGACAGTGACCCAAGCCAGGAATCAACCCAGGACCCTGGCGCTGAGAGGCAGCAGTGCTAACCACTGTGCCACAGTGCAGTCTCAATTAGGAGCTTCATGGTTGAACCTTTGACTATAATCTTCAATTCCCAGATCTTGATGTAGAAGACAGGTGTTTATTTTGGGCAGAAAAAGCTCCTTTGGGAAATGTATGATTAGATGCGTATAATCATAAAATAAATTAATTGTGCTTTAACCACTTTTACTTACATGTTAGTCTGTTCCTTAATAATGTGGTAGAAGCTTGCATAATAATGTGGTAGAAGGTTCACTAGACTGATACCGGAGATGAGGGGGTTGGCCTATGAAGAGAGACTAAATAGACTGGGTCTGTACTCGGAGTTTGGAAGGGTGAGGGGGGATCTTATAGAGACATATAAGATAATGAAGGGGATGGATAGGGTAGAAGTAGAGAGATTCTTCCTGCTTAGAAAGGATAGCAGGACTAGAGGGCACAGCCTCAAGATAAGTGGGGGGGGAGAGCAGTTTAGATCAGAGTTGAGGAGGAACTTCTTCACTCAAAGGGTGGTGAATCTCTGGAATTCTCTGCCCGTCGAAGTGGTGGAGGCTACCTCGCTATACATATTTAAGTCACAGGTAGATAGGTTTTTGATAGACAAGGGAATTAAGGGTTATGGGGAGAAAGCGGGAAAGTGGAACTGATCCACTTCAGATCAGCCATGATCTTATTGAATGGCGGGGCAGGCTTGAAGGGCTAGATGGCCTACTCCTGCTCCTGTTTCTTATGTTCTTATCTGTTTTTTTAAAAAAAGTATTCTGCCTATTCAGGGTGGTTTCTGAGTGGGTTACAGCAGAGTAACAAACTCCAAAAACTGCAGTTCATTGTGTACTCTAGCATCTTGTGAAGTTTCCTCTACCACTTCCTTGCTACAGGTCAGTTGTGTTACTCTTCCTAAACTCTTATGCAGCAACCTCTTGTCTTGTGGGTACAGGTGACAGCTGTGAATATGGTTAGTCATTTCTTTGCTAAGCTGGGCAATCCGTACTCGATCTTCTAATGCCTCCAGGATTTGGGCAATCCCCCCAACTCCTTCACTTAAAGGCAAATTGTGCGGAGGGTGTGGAGAGTCTGCAGAAGGATCTAGATAGGCTGGGCGAATGGGCCAGGAAATGGCAAATGGAATTTAATGTTGGCAAGTGTGAGGTGGTCCACTTTGGTAGGAAGAATGGTAGGAAGGACTATTACTTACGGGGCGAAAAACTGCAGCAGGCGACGGTGCAGAGGGACCTCAGGGTCCTTGTGCATGAGTTGCAAAAACCCAGCTTGCAGGTGCAGCAGGTGGTCAGGAAGGCGAATGGGATGCTGGCCTTCATAGCGAGGGGGATTGAATATAAAAGTAGGGAGGTCTTGCTGCAGCTGTATAGGGCATTGGTGAGGCCGCAGCTGGAGTACTGTGTGCAGTTTTGGGCGCCGCACCTGCGCAAGGATATTTTGGCCTTGGAGGGAGTGCAGAGGAGGTTTACTAGGCTGATGCCGGAGTTGAGGGGGTTGAGCTATGAGGAGAGGCTGAATAAACTAGGCTTGTACTCGTTAGAGTTTAGAAGAATGAGGGGAGATCTCATTGAGACGTATAAGATGATGAATGGGACGGATAGGATAGAGGTGGAGAGACTCTTCCTGCTCAAAAAAGACAGTAGGACTAGGGGGCACAGCCTCAAGATAAAGGGGAGGCGGTTTAGAACGGAGTTGAGGAGGAACTTCTTCACTGAAAGGGTGGTGAATCTCTGGAATTCTCTGCCCGTTGAAGTGGTGGAGGCTGCCTCGCTAAATATTTTTAAGAAGCGGGTTGATGGGTTCTTGATAAGAGAGGGGATTAAGGGTTATGGGGAGAAAGCGGGAAAGTGGAACTGAGCCACGACAGATCAGCCATGGTCTTATTGAATGGCGGGGCAGGCTTGAAGGGCTAGATGGCCTACTCCTGCTCCTATTTCTTATGTTCTTATGTTCAATGATGGCATCAGAGATTGTAGTCAACAGAGTGTGCGTTGGTCATCATTTTCATCAATTCTTTTTGTTTTCCTGAATCCTTGTCTGCAATTATTTCTGCAGTTCTACTGCCAGGTTTACCTGGGCCTTCCATGGCTTCCTTATTCTTCTCAGCAAGCTTCTACTTTTAGAAGCTACGGTTAATGACTGATCATACTGTATATTGTCTACGCTGTCCCTTTAATTACTCATGGCTAGAACTGATGGCGTCAGAGTCTGTTCAGATCTTGATTTTTCTGACTTTGTATGCACAGATTGATCAGGTACTTATTGTAGCCTGGATTCTGGGAATTGCTGATTTTCAATTGCAGCACAGGGAGTTTCATAGAATCCTACAGTGCAGAAGGAGGCCATTCAGCCCATTGAGTCTGCAATCCCACCCAGGCCCTATCCCCATAACCCCATGCATTTACCCCAGCTAGTCCCCCTGATGCTAAGGGACAATTCAGTATGGCCAATCTGCATCTTTGGACTGTGGGAGTAAACCGGAACACCAGGAGGAAACCCATGCAGATACGGGGAGAATGTGCAAACTTCACACCAACAGTGACCTAAGTCAGGAATCAAACCCAGGGTCCCTGGCGCTGAGAGGTTTCATTTATCTGACTTATAAAGGCTCATGCTTTAAAGCAGCAAAGGATTTCAGTTTGACGGTTGATCCAGTAATAAGCCACCTCCCTCAGAGTGCAGTTCAGAGTGGCTCTGGAGTTGCGTGTAGGCCAGACCAGGTAAGGACGGCAGATTTTCTTCCCTAAAGGATATTAGTGAACCAGATGGGTTTTTCTGACAATCAGTTTCATGGCCATCAGCAGATTCTTATTTCCAGATATTTTTATTGAATTCAAATTCCACCATCTGTTGTGACAGGATTTGAACCTGGGTCCCCAGAACATAAGTTGCGTTTCTGGATTTAAAAGTCTTATGATAATACCACTAGGCTATTGCCTCCTCCGTTTCATTGTCCCTCTTCATGTGCAGTGTTTCATGTTAGGCTATATGATTAAATTACTAGAATTAATGTGGTAAGCCCTCTTTCTTATTCCTTGGACGTCTAGTGGGTGATCTATTGAGTCAAATAGTGCTGTGTTCAGCTTGGTTTCTTTGGTGGTTAGCAAGGAATTGGGAATAATGCCATAAGAAAACGGAAACTCACGGAAGAGTAAGTTCTCATCTGGCAGAAGACGCAAGGCCTTCTTGGTATTTGAGGTGAATTTGAGAATGTTGTTCATAAAAAGGCAAGATAGATAACAATACATACTCCATTCTCTGGAGTATTATGAAGCAAAGCAAAAAGGAGCATGCTTTACAAAATGGGGTATCAGAGAAAGGTTGAAACAATTCAACTTCTCTGAGCACATGGTGTGGACCTTCAACCAATGCGATACACTAGGTACATTGATGACATTTTCTTCCTTTGGACTTGTGACAAACAATCATTGAAACGACTATATGATGACATGAACAAGTTCCATCCCACCATCAGACTCACCATGGACTACTCTCCAGAATCGATTGTATTCTTGGACACACCAAGAACAGTCACCTCAGCACTTCAGTGCACCGGAAGCTCATGGATAATCCTACGATGCTCCAATTCTCCAGCTTCCACCCTAAACACATTAAAGAAACCATGCTCTCTGGACCAGCTCTCCGTATACACAGGTTCTG
The DNA here is from genome assembly GCF_965287045.1 of Carcharhinus amblyrhynchos. Taxonomy (NCBI): domain Eukaryota; kingdom Metazoa; phylum Chordata; class Chondrichthyes; order Carcharhiniformes; family Carcharhinidae; genus Carcharhinus; species Carcharhinus amblyrhynchos. The sequence goes on along the minus strand of NC_137355.1, from coordinate 7,783,297 downwards.
CTCAGATGAGGATGATTACAACAGACACCTCCAGATGCCTAAAGACGCCCTCAGAAGAACAGGATATGGTGCTCAACTCATCAATCGACAGTTCCGACGCGCCACAGTGAAAAACCGCACGAAGATCCTCAGAAGACAAACATGGGACAGAGTGGACAGAGTACCCTTCATCGTCCAGTAGTTCCCTGGAGCAGAGACGCTACGACATCTTCTCTGGAGCCTTCAACATAGCATTGATGAAGATGAATATCTTGCCAAGGCCATCCCCATACCCCCACTTCTTGCCTTTAAACAACTGCACAACCTCAGACCATTGTCCGCAGCAAACTACCCAGTCTTCAGGAGAACAGTGACCACAACACACAATCCTGCCACAACAACCTCTGCCATCATCTCACGTGATGATACATACTCTTGAGACTAGGCCAATATTGTCTACCTGATACGCTGCAGGAAAGGATGTCCCGAGCTTTGGTACATTGGGAAGACCATGCAGACGCTACGAGAATGGGTGAATGATCACTGCTCGACAGTTACCAGACAGGAATGTTCTCTTCCTGTCTGGAGCACTTAAGCAGTTACGGGAATTCAGCCTCTGATCTTCGGGTAAGCGTTCTCCAAAGCGGCCTTCATAATGCATAACAAAACAGAATCGCTGAGCAGAGACTGATAGCCAAGTTCCGTACACATGAGGCGGCCTCAACCTGGATCTTGGGTTCATGTCACACTATCTGTAACCCCCAAGACTTGCCTGGGCTTGCAAATTCTCACTAAATTTCCTGGCAGGAGACAGCACACATCTCTTTAACATGTGCTTAACCCACTCTCCACTCACATTGTCTGTACCTTTAAGACTTGATTACCTGTAAAGACTCGCATTCCAACCATTATCTTGTAAATTGAGTCTGTGCCTATGTGCCCTGTTTGTGAACACAACTCTTCACTCACCTGAAGAAGGAGCAAAAACCCCAAAAGCTTGTGCTCCCATAGAAACCTGTTGGACTTGAGCTTTAAAGCTTTCTGCTTTGCTGCATCCTGGATCTCTTGGAGACTTGATTACTTTCCAGCACGTTCTCTGTCATCAAAAAGCATAACCATTCATTGAGTCTAACAAAATTTCCCCTTCAAAAATCACTATAGTATTTATTTGTAACTTTACACTCCTCATGCTCCTCCATTCACGAATTTATGCGCGCAGTTACTTTAATTTGTTTGAAAATTTGGAAATTTTATTATTTCTTTGATTGAGAAAGTGGATTTTTGTTTTGATGGGTAAAACTGCTTTTTTTGTGTCTAATTCCCACAAAGCTTTTGATTCTTGAGGCCGGGTTTCCAATCCAGCATAGTGGTCCCCGTAGCTTTTGGTTTGGCTGGTTGTTTTATTGATATTGTTACTTTGTAAAGTTCCTTCCTATTAAAAATCTGTATTTCCCCAACAATTTTAGTTAAGGTTTTGGACAATAAATCTGTTCTTTTTCTTTAGCTATTTCTCAATTCACTGTCTCAATAAACTATCTATATAAATTGTAAACCACAGAAATTTTATGACTGTTTAGTTGCCTTCCTTCCTGTTGTTAAAGTCTGTATGTATTTTGAGCAGCCCCTTCTTTTCCCTCGGGTCAAAGTATATTTGTTTGTGGTTAACACACTGTTTTCTTCGATGCTGTGACCTGGTTGGTAGAATTCTAGTTTTTCTCCCCCTTGTTTGTGAAGCAAACCAAAAGGGAGCTAATATTTTGTGTTATCTTGCAAGTCGGCAGTGGTTTATTTCTCCGAAAGTATGTGTCTGTTCTTTTTAGTTCATTATTTTTGTTTTGTGATTGCTAATTTTTCAAATCAATGTGTCAGTCAGCAATGAGGATCTTTAAACTGGGGAATAAACTTGCTTGACATTCTTTAATTCTTCTACATTTGGCCTCATTGTGAATAAAGCAGTTCACGTTTCCAGGCAGTATCTTCAACGCCTCTGGATCATCAGCCTCTGGCACAGATTTTTCAGCCTTTTCTCACAGGTCTTCGAAAGAATTGATTCAGAGTTTTAATGCTAATGCATTTTGCCTCCTTCACCCTAATACAGCTACATCTCCATTAGGAGTAGAAGTTCTTAGATACAGTAATAAGGATCCAATGTAGACCTTTTCAACACAGATAACTAGTTTGGAATTATCTTGATCTTCTGTTTAAAGTTTATTTGTTATCATCACAAGTAGGCTTATATTAACACTGTAATGAAGTTACTGTGAAAATCTCCAGAGTTCGCCGTACACTGAGGGAGAATTTAGCATGGCCAATGCACCTAACCAGGCATGTCTTTTGGACTGTGGGAGGAAACTGGAGCACCCAAAGGAAACCCATGCAGACACAGGGAGAACCTGCAAACTTCACACAGGCAGTCACCCAAGCAGGGACCCGAACCTGGGTCCCTGGCGCTGTGAGGCAGTAGTGCTAACCACTGTGCCATTGTGCCGCCCCTGTGTTGGTTGTTTTAGAAAACATTTAATTTGAAGATCTTGCTTCTGAAAGTCAAACACAAGTTTGACTGCAGTATGACCAAGCAACAAATAGCTTTCATTCAAATAGCCATTTTATCGGTACTTCCTGGCGAGTGTGGTCACAAGTTTCCTGTGGCTCCAGTTATCGCATGACTTTATTATTACGTGATAACCTCAAGAGATGTTCATATAACTGATCAAGTCAGTTACTTCTGTGGGGTTTTAAATTTAAATTTGCTTTTTAAAATGCTTTTCTGAAGCCATTAATAGAAATACAAGGAGAGATTTTATTCTCCCCAGGAGCAAAACTCTTCCTTCGTCTTGTAATGTCTCCTAGCTCACACCTATCACTGACCTTCTGTTTTGTCCCACCTGTTCCATCCCCTCTTAAACAGTATAAAATCCATCACATTTCTCTCTCTCTCGATCACTTAAGAGTCATACAAACTCAGAAAATTACCCCCTTTTCTCTCGTCACAGGTGCTGCCAGACCTGCTGAGTTTGTCCAGCATTTTCTGGTTTTATTTGCATGACATTCTGCACCAGGAAAATTTGTAACATCTATTGTATATTGTAAAGTTTTTCTGTTCTAAAATGTCACACTTCAACCCAGTAAGTGTGACTTACAGACAACTGTAAAGGTTATTTATTAGTGTCACAAATAGGCTTGCGTTAACACTGCAGTGTAGTTACTGAGAAAATACCCGAGTCACCACACTCTAACGCCTGTTTGGGTACACTGAGGGAGAATTTAGCACGGCCAATGCACCTAACCAGCGCGTCTTGTGGACTGTGGGAGGAAACTGGAGCACCTGGAGGATACTCACGGAGACACAGGGAGAATGTGCAAATTCTGCACAGACATTCCCAAATGGGAGTTGAACCGGGTTCCTGATGCTGTGAAGCAGCAGCGCTAATCGCCGTGTCACCATGCTGCCCATATTAGTGTTACAAGTGAACTTCCCCATACCTATCCATTCCATTCATCTCTATATACAAAGATATGTAAAGGGAAAGGTAGTATTGAGGAAACGGGGGCTGCAGAAGAACTTGGACAATTTAGGAGAGTCAGCAAAGAAGTGGCAGATGAAATATGATGTGGAAAAGTATGAGGTTAAGGACTTTGGGAGAAGGAATGGAGGCATAGACTATTTTCTAAATGGGGAATTGCACAAAGGGACTTGGGAGTCATTGTTCAAGATTCTCTTAACCTTAACATGCAAGTTCAGTAGGCAAATGTTAGCATTCATGTCGAGAGGGCTAGAATACAAGAGCAGGGATGTACTTCTAAGGCTGTATACGGCTCTGGTCAGAGCCCATTTGGAGTATTATGAGCAGTTTTGGGCCCCATATCTAAGGAAGGATGTGCTGGTCTTGGAAGGAGACCAGAGGAAGTTCACAAGAATGATCCCTGGAACGAAGAGCTTGTTGTACGAGGAACAGTTGAGGACTCTGGGTCTGTACTTGTTCGAGTTTAGAAGGATGAGGGAGACCTTATTGAAACTTGCAGGGTACTGTGAGGATTCTTTAATCTGTATAGGTCATGGAATCTATACAGATTAAAGGGGAGGAGGTGCTTGCTGTCTTGAGGCAAATCAGAGTAGATAAATCCCCAGGACCGGACAGGGTATTCCCTCTGACCTTGAAGGAGACAAGTGTTGAAATTGCTGGGGCCAGGCAAATATATTTAAAATGTCGGTATCCATGGGTGAGGTGCCACATGGTTGGAGGATAGCTCACGTTTTTCCGTTGTTTAAAAAAGGCTCAAAAAGTAATCCGGGAAATTATAGGCCGGTAAGTTTGACGTCAGTAGTAGGTGAATTATTGGAAGGAGTAGTAAGAGATAGGATCTACAAATACTTGGATGGACAGGGGCTTATTAGGGAGAGTCAATATGACTGAAGGCAGTGGATGTTGTCTACATGGACTTCAGTAAGGCTTTGACAAGTTCCTGCATGGGAGGTTAGTTAGGAAGGTTCAGTCGCATGGAGAGGTAGTAAATTGCATTAGACATTGGCTCAATGGAAGAAGCCAGCAAGTGGTGGTGGAGGATTTCTTCTCTGAGTGGAGGCCTGTGACTGGTGGTGTGCCACAGAGATCAGTGGTGGATCCAATGTTGTTTGTCATCTGTATCAATGATCTGGATGATAATGTAAATTAGATCAGCAAATTTGCAGATGATACAAAGATTGGAGGTGTAGTGGACAGTGAGGAAGATTTCAAACCTTGCAGACGGATTTGGACCAACTAGAAAAATGGGCTGAAAAATGGCAGATGGAGTTTAATGCAGACAAGTGAGGTACTGCCCTTTGGAAGGAAAAATCAAGGTAGAATATACAAGGTAAATGGTAGGTCACTGAAGAGTGCAGTAGAACAGAGGGATCTGGGAATACAGATGCATAATTCCCTAAAAGTGGCGTCACAGGGTCATAAAGAATGCTTTTGGAACATTGGCCTCTATAAATCAAAGTATTGAGTATAAGAGTTGGAATGTTATGGTGAGGTTGTGTAAGACATTGGTGAAGCCAAATTTAGAGTATGTATGCAGTTTTGGTCACCTAATTACAGGAAGGATATTAATAAGGTTGAAAGTGCAGAGAAGGTTGACAAGCATGTTGCTGGGACGTGAGAAACTGAGTTACAGAGAAAAGTTGAATAAGTCAGGACTTTATCTCCTGGAGTGTAGAAGAATGAGGGGAGATTTAATAGAGGTGTATAAAATTATAATGGGTATAGATAGAGTGAATGCAATCAGGCTTTTTCCACTGAGGTTAGGGGAGAAAAAAAACTGGAGGGCCTGGGTTAAGGGTGAAGGGGGAAAAGTTTAAAGGGAATTGGGGGGGGCTTCTTCACACAGAAAGTGGTGGGAGTGTGGAAAGAGCTGCCAGGTGAAGTGGTGAATGTGGGCTCACTTTTAACATTTAAGAAAAACTTGGACAGGTGCGTGGATGAGAGGGACCTGGTCCAGGTGTAGGTCAGTGGGATTAAGCAGAAAAATGGTTCGGCACAGCCAAGAAGGGCCAAAGGGCCTGTTTCTGTGCTGTAATGCTCTATGGTTCCATGCTTCTATGGATTGGATAGAGTGGACGTTGAGAGGATTCTTCCACTAGTAGGAAAAACTAGAACCAGAGAGCACCACCTCAGGCCTTTAAAACAGAGCTGAGGAAGAATTTTTTCAGCCAGAGAGTGATGAATCTGTGGAACTCTTTGCCACAGATGGCTGTGGAGGCCAGGTCATTGAGTGTCTTTAAGACAGAGATAGATAAGTTCTTGGTTAATAAGGGGATCAGGGGTTATGGGGAAAAGACAGGAAAATGGGGATGAGAAAAATATCAGTCATGGGAGTTGAACCCGGGTCCCTGGGGCTGTGAAGCAGCAGCCCTAACCACTGTGTCACCGTGCCACCTATATCAGCAGACCTGATGGGCTGAGTGGCCTAATTCTGCTCCTGTGTCTTAGGGTCTTCTGGTCTTCTATGCACAGTGAATTTCCCCCTGCATTCCATTCATCTATATTTGCATGCACAAAGAAAAGTTCTTAAGTTTTCTCTGTACCAACAGAAACAAAATGGTGAAAATGTACCCACTGTATACAGTAGCACAAATCTTGCATTTTGCTTCAGCCCAGCCTGCCTACATTCTGTGTCATGTTTTCACTTTAAAAAATGAGTGCAACTCATCTTGTAGGAAGCGATTAGAGAAGATGTTGATGCATCACTACCTCTTTTCACATCTCTGTCAAATATTTTCATACATTTCTAAGTTGCCATGTTGCTTTCCAGCTCGGCCTTTGCTCATGAGAGCAGCTTGTTCACTGGCTCATCATGAGCAACCCATGGGAGATGAACCAGTTAATCACGGACTCTTTATTAAGGGAGTTATCCATCTCTTTGTCAGAGTGCCCTGTGCTGCTAGGAATACATCATAACAAAGGATGTCTTATGTAGAGTTCCTGCCCTGCTTCAGAAGCTCAACATTGGCAAAATACAAGCAATTATGTTTTGAAATAGAAAATGTCCTTGATTCCATCTCCCACTTGGCTGAGTCTGAGCTCCCACCTGCATCCCTGCATGATGAAGCATTTTAGAATGCTGGCAGACTGCCCGTGTATCAGAGTTTCAGGAATATCTTAAAACTACTTCCGTCCTCAAAACCCATCTCCATGGCAATGGGAATCACATGGACCTTACATCCAGATAGAAATGCAGATTAGCTGATCTTTTGACCCCGATCATATTCTACCTTGGAAGTAAATGGACAGTTTAACATAAACCGCTTACAACTCAATATTCTGAACATCTTCTGTGAACTTTGGAGACTACAATGTAACCACTGTGGATGCTGCTACCATTATCTCCCAAATATGAACACGTTACATCTAAAAGGATGTCTCGTCAGTTGGTTTTGCACAGATCTCATTATAAAGATGCACTCGTGATGGAACAGACCATACTTCTGAAAAGATCAAGGAAGTTACTTTTCTGTCCTCTCACCTTTTTGGTCAGAATGAACTGTAAATATGAAGATCAAAACATTGCATTAAAAAGTATAGAAAATCTGACATCCTCCTAATAATAGCGATGAAAGTGGGCCACATCTAGTACAGATTGTGCATGAGGAGTTGAAGCCACTATGACCTGGCATTGAGAATGGAACAAACAGTTTTGGTTTACAGGCCAATAGAACAGAATATGGTATCAATTAGTTGGTACAGCAGTGCCCAAAATCGGCTTTCAAATTTCTCTTCCACTGCTCTTGTACATGCACTCTCATCCACAAATGAACCCAAACTAAACAGGAATGATTGGCAACTAATGCTACTGCCAAGACTTTGCACCTGGCTGCCATTACATATTCAACCACGGCCTTGGAGTGATTCTCCCTTATTTCACGTTTCTTGCTTTCCTGTATTGAATTCCTGTATTGCCTTTCTGCCTGCTGTGTGCTGACAGAGACCTGAGGTAGTTTGGGAGAGTGTGTGGGTGCAAAGTCACTCCCTACAACCCCCAGTTCATAACACAGATGTAACCCTTTCTGCAGCCAGCTAGTCGATTGGACTGAGAAGCTGCAAGGTCCTTGTTCAGAGTGGACGTTTCTGCTTGGGATAGAAAGGTTGCTGGATTTGGGAATTTCTGAGGAGGCAGGCAAATAATTTTCCACTACAATTGAATATGTCAACACGATTACTGCAAAAATGTTATTGACATTGTCCCTGCTGTCACTTTAGCATCTTATATTACCATTAAAATAAGTAGTTTGACACAGAATTGAAAAGGAAGGAATCATAACAATTGAAATTATATTTTGACAGAGATTTTGTGTGTGCATAACTGGGCTCAGGTGTTTTAACACCAACACTTTTGTTAATGTAGTTGGTTGGTGCTGAATAGAGGTTTCTTAGTGATCGCTGCAGTACATCCAGACACTTTGCATTGTAGCTATTGTGTGCTGTAGTTCAAGTTTACGTTGCTGCTGGCCCTGCTTGCGTACACAGAGACAACAAGTGAAGTTAAATTTTAGATCAACTGCCAAGGGAGGTTTCTTCACCCCTCAAAAAGATGTGTCAGGTAGAACGAGAGAACCTATTTCCCCTTCTGGGAAAATCTCGAACATGAGTTCCTAATGTTAAAATTAGAGCTACATTACTCGAAAGTGATGTTAGTAATCAATTTCACTCTCAAATTGTAGCGGAAATCTGGAACACTCTGCATTGAGAAACTATTAAGGTTAAGTTATGCATCATTTTCAAGAGATCAGTAGATTTTTGTGAGGTAAGATTTTTTCCACAGAAATTTCATAGAATCCCTCAGCACAGAAGAAGACAATTTGGGCCATTGAGTCTGTCGTGACCACAATCCCTATTTGTGTAACCCCACACATTTACTCTGCTAATCCCCCTAACATTACAGGCAATTTAGCATGGCCAACCAACCTAACCCACATATGTTTAGAGTGTGAGAGGAAACCGGAGCACCCAGAGGAAACACACACAGACACGGGGAGAATGTGCAAACTCCACACAGACAGTGACCAAGGCCGGAATTGAACCTGCGTCCCTGGAGCTGTGAGGCAGCAGTGCTAACCACTGTGACACCCAAAGAACAGATTTCCTTTCCTAAAGGATGTTAGTGAGCCAGATAGATTTTTCTGACAATCGACAGTGGTTTCATGGTCATCAGTGGATTCTTAATTCCAGATTTATTAAACTTAAATTCAGATTCCACCATCTGCTGTGGCGGATCCTGGGTCCCCAGAACATTAGCTGGATTTCTGGATTAATAGCCTAGCAATAATTCCACTTTTTGAGAAACCAAAGTGGGTAAATTTCATTAGGATACAGACCAGCTATGTTCTAATGGCATACTGGATCAATTATGAGTGAGCAAATGTCCCTCTCCCTGTTCCCACATACTACCACATCATTTTTGGGGAAAATCATAGGAGCAGTATTTCTTTAAGACATCTTGACACTGTTGGCCTCGTGTCACCAGTCTTCCTTACTAGACCTATAAATAGCTCCTTCCTAAAATGGTTTGCCAGTTGTTTTTCCCAAAAATCAAAGGAGTTGAGCAAACAAGCAGAAAACCACAGAGTGTAATAATAATCATACAATGATTTACAATTTCCTGGAAAACTTCTGAGGTGAATGGATGAGGTTTTGGTAAGCAGAGGATGGCTTCATTCAAAGAACGAAGGAGACCATACAAGGTTGGTAATCTAACAGCACCTCCCACACTTCATGAGTTCGGCTGCAATTCTAATCTCGAGCAAATGGGCATACAGGTTAGAAAGAACAGCTGCAGATGAAACAAACCTTGGAAGATAGATCTAAGCGCCAAAGTTTAATGAATGTGAGACAGCTGCTTTAAGTACTGGTGCCGCAGATGTTGTCTATTGTAACTTGTTTTTTAGCTCTAGTCTTTTTCCAGTTTCTAGTAATCCATCTGAGAGTTTCTTCAAAATTGTACTGCTACAATGTTCCAAAAGTTTATGAAGCTGTGGTAGAGTGGCCCCTTTAAGGGGTGGTCATTGGTGGGCCCCAGGAGGGTCATATGACCCATCAAAAAAAAACAAGCCAACAGCCACCTATCAGGGCCAGAGTCCTGGTAGGATAAAACGTTTTATGTGAGCCTGGGTTCAGTTGAGCTAGACCTGCATTTGTACTGAACTTGTTTGTATGTACTTTGAACTATCCTTCAATAAATCAACATTGTGATTCAAGGCTTTCTCATTGTGTTACCTTGTGCTACAATAGAAATGCTGTCCTATCCAATAGTGGATATTGGTGGTGTTATTAACCATGTTAAGAGTACTGGTGATGTGGAGATGCCGGCGTTGGACTGGGGTAAACACATTAAGAAGTCTCACATCACCGGGTTAAAGTCCAACCAGTTTATTTGACAGTAAACCCACAAGCTTTCGGAAACACTGTTCCTTCATCAGGTGTGTCACCTGACAAAGGAACAGCATTTCCGAAAGCTTGTCAGAGTACTGGTGCCAGTAAACCATAAGACAAATTGCACTTTACTGTAGTCAGTATGTTGTTTATGTCACACTCTTTGTTCATCACTCCAGATTACTTTCATGACCAGTTCTCTGCTGCAGCCACCTACTTAATGCTTTGAAATGCTTTGGATGTGGCAAAGTCTGAAGAGAGAACATCTATCTTTCAGGATGTTATTAATGCAAGTAGATGTGGTATGAAAATTTCATACACCTACCAGGTACAGCAAAGTCAGGAGGGAAAGCATCCAACTTATTATAAATGTTATTAATGAGAGTGGATAAAGCATCAAAAGGTTCATACATCCACCTTTACCTTCTGTTAAAATCATACTAAAGCTCAACAACAATGATCTGAAGGGCATTCAGACATTCACATGATAGCATTTATGCTGTTGTCACAGAATCCCTACAGTGTAGAAGGAAGCCATTCAGCCCATCAAGCCTGCACCGACAATCCAACCAGGGTCCTAACCTTGTAACATAAAATCATACAGTGCAGAAGGAGGCCATTCAGACCATCGAGTCTGCACCGGCCACAATTCTCCCGGCCTTACCCCCATAATCCCATGAATTTACCCTAGCTAGTCTCCCTAGCATGTTAATTTAGTTAATTTAGCATGGCCAATCCATCCAACCCGCACATCTTTGGACTGTGGGAGGAAACCAGAGCACCCGGAGGGAACCCATGCATACACAAGAAGAATGTGCAGACTCCACACAGACAGTGTCCCAAGCTGGGAATTAAACCAGGCTCCCTGTCACTGAGAGGCACCAGTGCTAACCACTGTGCCACCATACCGCCTGTAACCCTTTGTATTTACCCTGCTACTCCCCTGACATGATGAGGCAGTTTATCATGGCCAATCAACTTAACCTACACATTTTGAGATACTAGGGCTCAATTTAGCATATCCAATTAACCTAATCTGCACATCTTTGGACTGTGGGAGGAAACCCACGCAGACACAGGGAGAACATGCAAACTCCACACAGACAATGACCTGAGGCTGAAATTGAACCGTGGATCCTGGCGCTGTGAGTCAGCAGTGCTAGCTGCCGTGCCATCGTGCCCCTTGATCAAAACTCCTGCGGACATTGATGAAATGGTAAAAATAATATGATAAGAATTTGTGGTTAGGTCTGCAGAACACATGTTTGCCTTGTTACTTTAAGTGGATGCTAATTTTCTCATATATCATGAGGCCCAAGTTCCACTGAACATTTTAAGCAAAATGAATTGACTTTGACTTCTAACTCCCTTCTGAAGCAACTATGAGAAAGTAGAACACCCTCAGCAGGTTTGCAGTAACAGGCATTCTGTGATGACATACTCGCCTAAAGTTGGATTTACACCAAAAGAAGCAACTCTGCATGACAAAGTTGAATACTGACAACTTTTGCATTGTGTTAAGCGATATATCTGTCATCACTTTCTGAGATTACGGTGTCTGTTGTGATAAGGAGATTCTCTCAGAAATGATAACTGCTCTGAAAGGGTGCAGTATTGGACCTGAATGAATTTGACCAAGGCACAAGAGATTTCTGTTGGGGGTTCGAGGTTCTGGGGTGCCTCTTGGTGCTGATGCAGCCAATCTTGATAAGAAAGGAGTGGAGGGTTTGAATTCTATACCAAGGATGGTTTACCGATCAGAAAAATACTACTTTCGAGCTTCTGAGTAGTGACTTAACTGGTACTGACAATAAGAACATAAGAACATAAGAAATAGGAGCAGGAGTAGGCCATCTGGCCCTTTGAGCCTGCCCCGCCATTCAATAAGATCATGGCTGATCTGTCGTGGCTCAATTCCACATTCCCGCCCTCTCCCCATAACCCTTAATCCCCTCTCTTATTGGGTGATTTTAAATTATTAATTTGGGGTTGGAGTAAGGTAGATTAACATTGGATCACAAAAGTTAACAAATAGGCAATGAAGCCATTCGAATTTGCTCCACTATTTAATATGATCATGATTGTCCTATCTTAGAGGCCAAGATCAGGGAAATCTGAGAACTGTAACTTCTGTGTCTTATACTTATTCCAACTGGGTATCAAACTCAGTATTCTTTCTGCAATGCTGTAAAATCAGTGACAGGAAAAGTACAGAGAAGGTTTTGCTCACACTCTATATCGTACCATTTTTCTTCTTTGTTTCTTGCATCTAACTATTGTATCAAATTTCTACATTGACACACCAGTTTGGAAAATTAGAAACTGAGGTTGTTGAGCAAGAAAGGTCAGCTCTAACATCTCTCAAATCATTGTCTGGTAGCAAAAGAGACCACGAGGCAAAGCTGAAGGCAAATTACTACAGATGCTGGAATCTGAAACAAAAGCAGAAAATGCTGGAAAATCTCAGATCTGACAGCGTCTGGAGAGAGATTAGAGCTGATTTGAGTCTGGATGACCCTTTGTCAGAGCCAAATTTGAAAGAGAAGTATTTTGTGTTGAAAAAAATGAGCCTCTATAAATAGAGGATCCTATTTTGACAGAGTATTTGACATTTCTCAGAACTGATCAATCCTACCTGACGCCTGACAGATGTGGAGATGCCGGCATTGGACTGGGGTAAACACAGTGAGAAGTCTCACAACACCAGGTTAAAGTCCAACCAATTTATTTGATACTAAACTCACAAGCTTTTGGCGTTTGCCCCTTCGTCAGGTGAATGGAAAATTCTGGCCTTGTGAGTTTACTATCAAATAAATTGGTTGGACTTTAACCTGGTGTTGTGAGACTTCTTACTGTGCCTGACCAATGGCCAGCAATTTAAGCGAAGTCCCAGCAAGAAATTCTGATGAACCATATTACATTACTCATCAAAGCGTTTGTCTTTTGACTTGGCCTGAGAACCACATCACAAACATTTCTTTGAACCATGTCAGTTCAGAACCACATCAGTATAACATGCGGCACCTTGAGCCCATTCCACCATTGAGTATCTAACATGGCAACATAACCCCTTACTATCCGCACCAACCAAAAATCTGTTCATCTTGAGTTGAAACACTTTCAGTTGATACCCCAACCCCTCCACCCAACCACTGTTTTCAGCCTTTTTTTACAGGAGAATGGCAAAATTTCTACAAACTGCTTCCTGATGTCACCCTGGAATGCCTGAGTTCTAATTTTAAGGCTCTGTCCCTTGATCTAGGTAAAAGGAAAAAGTTTTTGTCTTATCTACCCATCATATCCTATAACCACATTAATTAGACCATCCTTTAATCTTCTATATTCAAGGGAATACGAACCTAATCTTTTCAACCTGTCCTTATAATTTAACCCTTAACCTAGGCATAATTTTGATCACACAGTTCTTCCAAGGCCAAAAAATCCTCCTGAGGTGTAACTGTACAGAGCACTTCAGATATGGCGTATACAGAATGGTGATATGCTGGGCAGAGTATCCACTGAAGATAGCTGGAGGTAATGATTTCACTCCTGTTTATCTACAAACAGTATGGCTGGAATTTTGGCGCGGCTCTCAGAATGGAATTCTCCATTGTCTGGGCAGGATGTTACGAGCCTTGCCCGAGCAAGATCGTAAAATACCGGACTATGTGTCTGGCCCATAGAAGAACTGGATTGGGGGGGGCACCTGGGTAAGATGCTCTTTCAGAAAGTCAGTACAGACTCAATGGGTCGTATGGCCTCCTCCTGCACTGTAGTTTGATTGTGTTACAATGTGCTAAGTCAAAACCAGAAGTTTAGGGTGACACAGTGGTTAGCACTATGGCCTCACAGCGCCAGGGACCCAGATTAGATTCTGACCTTGGGTGACCGTGTGGAGTTGCACGTTCTCGCCGTGTCTGCCTGAGTTTCCTCCAGGTGCTCCAGTTTCCTCCCACATCTAAAGATGTGCATGTTAGGTGGATTAGCTGTGCTAATTTGCCCCTTAATTGCCAAAGATTTATGGGTTAGGTGGATTTGCCATGGTAAATGGTTGGCATTATGGGGATAGGGCGAGGGGATGGCCTCGGTAAGATGCTCTTTCAGAGATTCAGTACAAACGTGATGAGCCAAATGGCTTCCTTCTGCACTGTAGGGATTCAGTGGATCCTGGAATTCTTTTAAAGAATCTGTTAACTTTGAGCGATTGGGCAAATTATTTTTAGAATGTTCTGGATTGTCTATAACAGCTGTGATAATCAATTGTTTCAGCTGTCAAAATGTGAGCAGAGTTTTCAGAGCAGGTTGTTGAATGTGAATTGGCCTGAAGCTGCCTCAGTTAGATGAAAGCTCTGAATAAAAACATTTATTTTGTGCAGCTTTGTAATTACAGAGTTACAGTGCTTAAAACAGGTAGGGAAAAGCCTCAAGGAAGAGCTGCATAATTGTATAAACGTTGAGTTGCACAGCATGGAAGAGGTCTGTGCTCTACCAAGTGGCCTCTTGTTTAATCTGTAATTTTGCCAAAGCCCAGAAGTTGTAACCTCTCTCGTGTTGTTCCTCCACTGGGGTGGTTGTAATGCAAACCTGACCCTCTCACCTCAGTGACTATGTCAAAATCAAGCACCTACTCACCAAGATGGCAAACGAGATCAAAGCCACATTAAAGACTTGGACCAAAGTGAATTGAAGTCTCAGGATTCCCTGAGAAGCACCAGATTGAACTTCTGAAGAAAATTATTGGCATTCATCAGTGCTATTGACGACCCATTTCTCTAGATCCATGTCTCCTACGTGGGTCAGAAATCGTGAGGAAACGTGAAGCCTTAAAGGAGGGATAAAGTTCTTCCTTCTGTTTGGAATTTCTTCTATCTACAAATATCCTTAAGATGTTTGTATAAAAATAATTCACAGCCCCACATTTTGGAGGGAAAACTTGCTTAAAGCTGCACATTGCACTCTAGGATTTCTACTGCAGATATCACTGTAATGAACAACACGTACTGTTTGATTAGTTCTTGATCGGAGACTAATTTGAAGTGAACCTTTCCAATAGCAGCAACTTTATTGTATTAAGACCCAAGGTGCTTTGCAAGCATTATAAAACAAAAGAAGTAGGTTTTAAGGTATCAACAATGCATTGATTTTCCTAATGTGCTCCTAGCTGGCCTCCCGTGTACCACTCTGTGTGAACTTGACATCATCCTTCTGCTGCCTATACCTTAACTCCTGTTCATCCTTCACCCATCTACTTGCTGACTTAGTTGACTTCAATATAAGCAACACCTTGATATTTCCCACTCCTGACATTGATCTGGGGCAGCACAGTAGCACAGTGGTTAATGCTGCTGCCTCACAGCGCAAAGGACCCAGGTTCAATTCCCGGCTTGGGTCACCGTCTGCGTGGAGTTAGCGCATTCTCCCCGTGTCTGTGTGGGTTTCCTCCGGCTGCTCCGGTTTCCTCCCACAGTCCGAAAAACATGCTGGTTAGATGCATTGGCCATACTAAATTCTCCCTTAGTGTGCCCGAACAGACACCGGAGCGTGGCAACTTGGAGAATTTCACAGTAACTTCACTGCAGAGTTAATGTAAGCCTCACTTATGACTAATAAATAAAACTTAGTAATTTGGAGAATGTCACTGGCAAACGAGGAATTACTGTAAAGGAACAGAGGCTCATTTTCAAATTCATCTGTCGTCTCAGCCCTCCTATCTCTGTAATCTCCTCTAGCCCTCAACCCTTTGAGACAAATGGACATTTAATCCTGGCCTCTTGATCAATCCAGATTTGAATTACTCCACCATTGGTGGCCATGCCTTCTGGGCCTGTGTTGGGAAATTTCCTCACTAAGCCTCTCTGCCTTTCTCCTTTTTCCCTTCTTTAAAACCTCTTTCCTTGACTAAGATTTTCGTTATGTACTGCAGTATCCCTATTTGAACAAATTATTAGTATGAAGCTCAGTGCCATTTTTTGTTAATAACACTCCCGGGATATTTTATCATGTTAAGCTAGGCACTATATCAATATTAGTTGCTGCTTTTATTAATATAAAAGCTTAAGCTAACTCACTTCCCTACTGTCCACTGCTTCAATCCGCCTTGATGTATTTGTGACATCCTTCCTTTGGTATGTCTTTTCATACAGCTTCAGTGCAGAAGGAGGCCATTTCGGCCCATCAAGACTGCACTGGCTTTCCAACAGAGCATCTTATGCAGGCCCACTGCTCTGCCCTATACCTATCACCCCACACATTTACTAATAACCTGTACCAGAGGGTCATAACCATAAGAGAGAAAATGCTTTGTATCATCAAAGTAACACATTTATATACACAACCCCTATCTGCTCCATCCTCCTGCAGATTATTTAACTTTCCAGATTGACTTTGTAATTTAAAATATTGAAGTTTGATACAATTGCTTTTCCTTTCATCTTGATCTTAACATTTTTTTTAATACCCCATACATTTTTATCTCAATGCAAAATCCGTCCCTCCCCTCCCACACAGGGCCATCTGTCCCTTGTTCTTAAGTTTGCCACAAGCTTGTGCAATCTCTCCCAGCCACAATGTAACATCCAGCACATTTTCCCTCTCTGATTCCAATGGAGAGTCAAACAGATTTGAGACATTAACTCTATTTTCTCTCCCTACAGAGGCTGCCAGATCAGCAGAGTTTTTCCAACACTCTGTTTTTGTTTCAGATTCCAGCATCTGCCTGGCCTACTGTGTTCTGATCTAATTGTGATACTTGAACAAGAATATCCACTGGCGAATGTGTAAAAAGGCCAAGTAAGCTGATGTCTAGCTTAAGACATCAGAGCGTGAGAAGAGGTTAAAAGGATTTTGCTTGTTTATTCTGGAGAAGCAAGTGCTTCAGAAATATTATTTAAGATCCTTAAGGGACTGGACAAGTTGTATGCAGCTAATGGATCTCCAATTGCCAAAAGCATGAAACACAAGCTTAACATAAACGGAAGGAACTTGGGCGCAGTTTGAATTCAAATGTATGGAATGTACTGTCTGAGGAGTTAGATTATATAGAAGAATGTTAGTGCTAATATGATAGATATTTGAGGGAGTGCGCAATTGGAATGCATTGGTTTTTGGGACCAGCTCTTGTATTTCCATCTAAGTTAACTTCTAATCTACCAAACTATTCCTCATTGCTAGGCCATCAAACGCAGTGATTAACGAGCTGTCACAGCACTATATCATCTGAAAATG
The DNA here is from genome assembly GCF_965287045.1 of Carcharhinus amblyrhynchos. Classification (NCBI taxonomy): domain Eukaryota; kingdom Metazoa; phylum Chordata; class Chondrichthyes; order Carcharhiniformes; family Carcharhinidae; genus Carcharhinus; species Carcharhinus amblyrhynchos. Next base: position 7,766,186 of record NC_137355.1, on the reverse strand, counting down.
TGATGATAGTATTCATGTTCTACTTCAAAATCATTGGTTCAAATAATTAATAGGGAAGGAACCACCACAGAGCTCTGGGGAGCTTCACTCAGCAATTTGACTTGATATTCTCTCTCTCTCCTGCTCTGTCTCTCTCCATCTATCTCTCTCTATTCATCTCTCTCTTTACCAGTCTGACTGGTGATGCACATTTCTTTTAACCCTTTTCCAAGGAAAGGAACCAAGGAGCTTTCACTTAGGAGATACTTGATGGTTTTCTACCATTTATAGTACTTTAATATTTTTCCTTATCCCTCTACTTACCTGCCATTTTGACATATATGCACATTCTCTACCTTTTATTAAGCCCTTTTAAGTATTCAGTTACTAAGGCTTCACATTGTCCCAGAGATGATATAAGACGTACTTACATTCACACATTGATGTAAGGCGATTCCATTGCCAAAGTTATTCACTGTTACTTTCCCCTCCACATGGTCATTTCAGACCACGTTTCTTTCTCTTCTCCTCCCTCTCTCTGATCTCTCTTTCATGTTTTCTCTCTCTCTCTCTCTCTGTTTGTCTGTCTGTGTATGTCTCTCTCTCTTTCTGTGGCCGGAATCTTACCAGCACACTAGCCCGAGGCTCGTAAGATCTCGCCTGAGGCCAGTGGAGAATGCTGTTCTGCGAGCCTCGCCTGCCCCGATTTCAGATGTGCAGATAAAATCAGAGCGCCTGTTTCTGTGCCTCCCCCTCCCTGTTTATTTCCCTTTCTCCTCCTCCCATTTCTTTTGGCCAGTCAGGCTGGTGATGTACTTTTTATTGCTGATTCTCCTTTGTTTTACGTGACTCGTTATCTACTGTTTAACTGTAAATGGAAAACTAAATATACCAACACTATGGAGTTGCTTTTGACTTTGTGAAGTTTCTATCGGATCCAGCCGTCCTCAGATCTAGGGCATCAACCTTCACTAACTACTTGTCCTCCTGCTATAACTGCACAGGAACCAGTTTCTGAAGTAATAGCCTTTGGATGCATGGTGGCACAGTGGTTAGCACTGCTGCCTCACAGCGCCGCGGGGGACCCGGGTTCGTTTCCCGCCTTGGGTCACTGTCTGTGGAGTTTGCACATTCTCCCTGTATCTGTGTGGGTTTTCTCTGGATGTTCTGGTTTCTTACCACACTCCAAAGATGTGCGGGTTAGGTTGATTGATGTTTAGTGTTGGGGGACTAGTGGGGTAAATGTATAGGATTATTGGAATAGGGCCAGGGTAGCATTGTGGTTGGTACAGACTCGATGGGCTGAATGATTTCCTCCTGTACTGTAGGGATCTATGATTCTATACCAGGAGAGTTTCTTAGGAAAATTGAGTGGAAGAACATAAAAGCCTCTTGTGGTGAAAATGTAATTTCTAAGCTAGTATGAATCTATCCTTTATACACCTATTCTCATAGATTTTCTCTCTTTCTCTTTCCCCTTTTCAGAGCATTCGGGATCCATCAGGGGCATCGATTGCCCTCTTCACTGCCAAGTTACATCAACCTAATAAAACTCTGCAACATGTGGTGTTGCAAGCCTTGTTCTACTTGCTTGATCAAGCTATTGAAAGGTAAGCGTTTACTCTCGCTATTTGCAACCCAAAGGTTTTTCGAGAGCCATTCAGTTGGTGGGAGATTTGATTTTTGTTTTGTGAAACGCAAACCTGTGAGATTTATTTCCATGATGTGGAGGTGCTGGCATTGGACTGGGGTAAGCACAGTAAGAAGTCTCACAACACCAGGTTAAAGTCCAACGGGTTTATTTGGCAGCATAAGCTGCCAAATAAACCTGCCGGACATTAACCTGATGTTGTGAGACTTCTTCCTGAGATTTATTTCCTCCAGAGTAAACTTTTCCAGCTGCATCAAAAGTCATTGCTTTAAAAATAAACACATGTACAAAAATTAGCAGCATCTACATACATTACTGAAATTTTTCTAGTGTGTTGTGTTGGCTTGTAATTATAGACTTTATACACCAACATCTTTTGTCAGGAATTGTTTATTCTGGGTCAAGGGAACATAGGAATTAGGAGCAGAAGTAGACCATTCAGCCCTTCGATCCTGCTCCGCCATTCAATCAGATCATGGCTGATCTCTCCCTGGTCTCAAATCTGCCTCCCCACCTGTTCCTCATATCATTTTAATCCATTTAATCCATCAGAAATATATCTATCCCCTTCTTGAAACCATTCAATGATTCAGACTCCACCGCGCTATGGGGCAGCGAGTTCCACAGATTCATCCACCTCTGTGAGAAGTAGTTCCTCCTCATCTCAGTTTTAAATCTACTGCCTCTCAACCCATACCTGTGACCTGTTGTTCCAGATTGCCCCACAAGGGGAAACATTTGGCCTACGTTTACTTTATCAGTCCCTTTTAAATTTTTATATACCTCAATCAGATCCCCTCTCGAGCATAAGCCCAAACTGTTCAATGTCTCCTCATACGTCAACCTTTTCATCCTGGGAATCAGGTGGTGAACCACCTCGTTCAAGATCTTTTAGGGAATCAATAAATTGAACCCTGCTTTGGTTTAAAATTGATTTTAAAGTTTGTTACAATCTTTATCAGAGGAAAAGTGTAAAGTATTTAGATTTAACTATTTGATGTGCCGGGTTGAGGTGTAGAGACAGTGTTGGTTAGTGCGCAGTTGTAGACAGTTTAAGAGATTAGGTGACTGAGGGATCTGTCACTGTTATCTCCTCTGTTCAATTGCTTCTCCAAGCGTCTTTAAGCAAAACGTTGTCCTTTTCTTAAAAAGCAGGACTAGCACTCTTCTGTACAAGGTGGTGAGAGTTGGGAATGCAGCAATGAAAACTCCCTTGTGATCAGGATTGGATTTCTGTGTCTTAAGCATGTGGGAGTCGGTTTAGCTCAGTTGGCTGGATAGCTGATGCAGAGTGATGCCAGTAGAGTGGGTTCAATTCCTGTACTGGCTGAGGTTATTCATGAAGGCCCACCTTACCTCTTTCCTGAGGTGTGGTGATCTACAGATTGAATCACCACCAATGAGGTCTGCTGTCTCAAACTCCATTAATCTCTGAAGGAGACAGTTTAATATTAAGAAAGGTGAAGTTTTGGTTGATTTGAAAGCTGTTTTATTTCATTGTAAGCAATGGATGAAAAGAAGCTGTGTACAAACAGAACTTGTCTCTGACTTGAATTACAAAATTAAATCTAAAAGACTCGCACATTAGCCTACTCTGGCCTGCTCTTTACTCACTGTAAGAGCACAGATGTTCCTCAGTAGGGCTGAGGTTCATCATTTGCAGCCTGCAGCCACCAGAGCGACCTCTGGTATCCTTGTCAATTATTAAAAAGCCTCCCTTCAAAAGAGCAGCAGAAGGGGAAAAAAATCTGTCAACTCAAACTGCGAGTTATCACCTGAAAAATTTTTGATGTTATTGTTTGTGAACCCTTCAGAAACCTAGGGCAGGCTGATGCCCACAAAGCATTTTAAGATGGCTCTTTTGCGATGGTCACAATATCCTGAACCACAAACAAGGGGCTATTAGTTTGTGGAAGTGACCAGATGGAGTGTACAGCCTTTCCTGGCCCTCTTCCTATATTTAAACTGAATCTGCAATGTGCAAGGTTGGAAGCGTGAAGATCCCATCTGCTCTTGTCCTCGACTATTTCTTCATGCAAAAATAATCTTCTCATTCCTTTTGCTTTTGCCATTTGTTCGGTCCCCTTTCTGAAAGCAGTAACTTAAAATGGGGTATAGTTCTCCTGGGTTTTGGCAACCCTGCACATCTTTGTCTGTTTCCATTCTAAAACAAGCTTCTACCATGCAATATTAATGAAACTATAAAAGTACACGAGGCAGAAAACACGACACAGAACAAAATAAATGCATGATTTAAGGATTTGAAAGAAAGGGTTTTAAAATATTTGAAATTTAGACCCAGAATTTTGGTTCGGGGTTGGGAGCACAGACCTAGCTCTGCAAACCCAACTTGGGGGGAGGGAAAAGAGGGCTTATTGTTCTTAGGATTAGAAGAGAGACCCCCTACCCTGGAACAAATGTGGAAGCTGCAGAGGACAGGCAGGCTGGATGGAGGGCCTGCTGCTATGTACTGGCACTGTGTAAAAGATTGGAAAACACACAAGAAAAGAAAAAATATCCTTCCCACCATTACCCCCCCTTAATGCCCGGTATATAAGAATATCTGCATCAGACTTGACAGATCTTGTCATCATATTTAGTATGTAAACAGTTTTTTGCTTCACAATTCTGTCATCTGCATATGTGGTATAAATATCACCTGTCCAAATGGTGCTGAAAATACAACTGTTAGTGTTTCCCTCCGAATAGTTTCTTTAATATTTGATCTGATTTTTTTAGCAGTAGAAATGTATATTCTGCAGAGCTGAATATCCTAATCTAAGATTTCTAATCTTGGTGATATTGTTTGTTTCCTCAGTTTTGAAACTCAGAGAAACGGGCTGGTGTTCATTTATGATATGGCCGGCTCTGCGTACACCAACTTTGAGTACGACCTAAGCAAGAAAATTCTTCACCTTCTGAAGGTAGGCAACTAAACTTCCTTCACTTGCGTTTGTTTACCATTCATGCAAAGGGAAATGTTGAAAATGCAGCAGCTCTTGCTGTGATAGGATCAGGCGAGATGGAGGTCTGATCTTTGCAATAGGGGGTGAGATTTTCCAGCTCTACCTGATCTTCCAGTCCTGCTGGACGTCAGTGGACTTCAGGCTGGCCTGCCACATTCCCAGCAGGGGGGCCAGAAAATCCCAGCCCAAGAGCTGGTGATACATTCAGAATCATGCCATTCTGATGCTGAGCAAGACTTCTGGAAGAGAATTCTTTGGTGACTTGCAAAGACTTGAGTGTTTTTCCTTTGTTCTTTGAATAATATTACTGTCTATATAAATCTAACAAATCCCATTTTCACTCCATTGTTTCCATATTGATTTGTACATTTTATTTCACTTACTGGAATTGCTTTGTGATCTTTTTTAACCATTGAAAGTTAATCGGACGTAAATCTGTTGCTTCCTTGGATTAAGAATGGAGCTGTATACATCAGAGCAGAGGGGAGCAAAAGGCAGAAAATGCCCTGAGCAGTACTCAAATTTGCTGTATCTCAGTGATCAGACTTTTCTGTACCCTCTCTGGGTTGTATTCTTCCAGTAATGGAGCTAGATATTTTTTGAAAGAGATAATTTATCACTTCTGAGTTGTAACATTTTCAACCTTGTTCAGTGTTGTATGATCAGATTATAAAATGAGCTTGAGAATCCTTGTCTTCCCTTTTAGGATGGTGCAATTATGAATTGGATAAATTCTCTTTATAATGTTTTGAATTTAACAGTTTCACATGAACATACTTTATTTCTTTTTATAATCCTGTTGATACTCTACTTTCATTTCGAATCTGCTGCCTCCCCTACTCTAACTTCCTCCTGAAACCAGAGGACGCAGCATTCCTCCAGTTGTGACGTCTTATGAATCATCTGTTTCATTCACACTACTATCAGTGGTCATGCTTCCTTGCAATGTCCCTAATCTGAAATCCCCTCCCTGAAATTCTCCACTTTGCTTCCTGTCTCCCCTCCTTTGAAACACTATTTAAAACCTGCATTGACCACCTTTGGGCCACCTGAACGAATATGTGGCTCCTTGAGTGGCTCAATGTCAAACTTTATCAAAAAGCACTCCTGTGTAGTCCTTTGGGGCAGTCTTGTTAAAAGTGCATTGTAAATCGACATTGCTTTTGCTCAAGAAAATAAATGTCTTTAGACACTAGCAGGTGTAAATGAAGATGTTGGTATTGTGTAAAGTGAACTTTGTAATGGAATTATTGACAAAATAGAAATGCGAGAAACTCCAATCATATTTATTTATTTGCGTCACAAGTAGGCTTACATTAACCTTGCAATGAAGTTACTGTGAAAATCCCCTAGTCGCCACACTCTGGTTCCTGTTTGGGTACACTGAGGGAGAACTTAGCATGGCCAGTGCACCTAACCAGCATGTCTTTCAGACTGTGGGAGGAAACTAGAGCACCCGGAGGAAACCCACGCAGACAAGGGAAGAACATGCAGACTCTGCACAGACAGAGACCCAAGCCGAGAATTGAATCCAGATCCCTGGCGCTGTGAAGCAGCCGTGCTAACTGCTCTACCACCGTGCTGCCTCACGGTGTGGCTACTGAGAGGTGTCTGTTTCACCATTACATATCATCCCGTTCATATTTAAGCTCAAATTATGTCACTGTCTGTTAGTTACCCTGTTGCTCATTTAAAGAGAGTGGTTGCACTTATTTCAAAATAAGTTTTTATTTTGCTGATTATGTCTGCCAGCTGATCAGAAGTTTAGTGTAAAATGTAACTGGAAGTAACTTGCTCATTGATTTGGTATTAATATTAGCAAACCTTGAAGTGTTTGACAACTCCCATTAGAAAGGCAAATCCGAGAAATGTTTCTATAAGTGCGAAGTAATTGTTTAGCTTTTAATGTCTGAATTCAAATATTTTCACTTTAAATCCTTCAGTTATTTCCCCAAATTTGGCTTACTTGAGCATTCTGACTGTTTTCCTTCTCCTCTCTCTGGAGAGAACCCTAATCATTTTCAGAAACAGCATTGCGCTTACCTTGCATTCATGCTACTCCTTTGGCATTCAGGAACATTTCACTTCACCACTGCCATGTAAATCTAAGCAATTATAAAAGAACTTTGAGCCAAGGGAGAAGATATCAAGATGGTGGCAACAGACTCAGTGAAAGAGCTGTGTATACAGAGGATTTTCAGGGAGGTGGAGGGATTCAGGGAAGAAATTCCTACACATGAGCGCTAGACAGAGTTGAGGAACAATCAGTTGAAGAGAAGGAGTAATGAACAATGTCCGGGTTAGAGATATGTGGAGCTTGGGTAGACAGTAGGGCTGGAGGTGGTTACAAGATAGAGAAGGACAGAGGTTATGAAAAAACTGATAGAGAAACTGATATGCAAGTTGCATGTTTTTTTGACTACTGTGTTGATTCTCTGCTGATGAATTAAAACTGGTTCAGGGTCTCTTGGACAGGATGAGTTGTGATCTGTTTAATTCACTCAGTTTTCCAGTTCAGGTTGATAAGTGTTCAGGTATGAGGATGCAGAATGTTTGAGGTGTAAAATCTGTTGTTTTCAGTTTAGAAAACTTCCCATGTACGTTTTGAGGAATTTGCGTTAGTGCGTCACGTCTGTGGAGCATGGTGCCCCTATCGTTCTTATACAATGACCCCATTAACTGGTGTCTGCCAAGTCAAACAATGGTACTTGTGTTTTGAGTTAATGTTACATACGCAATTAACCTTTAACTTCTTTAAAATGTTTCTCTAATAAGGAGCTAACCTCTTTCTTGGGGAATCAGTGTCACAGTGCAATTCATACCTGATTATTCCATGCTTGGTCTGTTTCCTATTCCATTCTGAATCTCCCAACCTGTCAGTGGGTCAGAAACGTATGTAAACAGGGAACAGTGAGGCATGTGGATCCTGTACTTATCTCTCAGGTTGTCTCAAAGTACACACAGTGAAACATAAAAGTTCAGGCACTTGGCCAGGTAGGATAATTGATGTGTGCTTCTGCTGCCAGTAGCTAATGTGGGTTGCCTATGCTTTTATTTTCTAAATGAGTGCATCAGACCTCTAGTAATCAAGGAGAAAAAGCTCCATATTGTCTTAACGCAAGTGATTCTTTTCCGCCATACCCCTTCCAAATAATGACTAAATATGATGCCTGTCAGGTTTGTTACTCACATAAGATCAGGCTACAGATTGGTGGTGATAGGTGCTCACAACCAGCTTACCCCATTTCACACCATCATGGCCGTGCTTTGTAATAATGACAGTTGTCCATTTAAGATTTTTAATTTATTTCGCTGGGTAGTTATTTTTATTGTAATCAAGTTTTACTTATTGCCCAAGTGGTGACACTGTGCCTATAAGAAATGTATTCCTATCACGTGTTTTTGTGAGGGGTATGTTTAAAGTTCAGCTCTGTTTTATACGGTGCTGATTTATCTGGGCACCAGGCAGCTCACCTGCTGAGCATGCAAGCTAATAATTGATTTTAGCTGGGGATGTGTTTGTTTAATCTGAGTTAATGCATTTTATTTATTTTGGTTTCTCTCCTGGGGTTTGAGTAGGGTTTTGCTTATGTTGATTGACAAGCGACAGAGTTGTGTGCTAATGGGAGGAGCTAAGCTTACAGGGAAATGCAAGCAGTTTTCTGCCTGTATGAAAGAAGCAAGAGCTGTCTTTCTGTCTGTCTGTCTCTCTCTGATGCTGCAATTTGAGGATACCTCCTTTTCTCTCTTTTTCTCTCCCTCCAGCCCCCACCCCCCACCCCAGTGGGGTTCAAAAGGCTGTAGGAATGTTATCAAGCCCAAGCTTTTGAAGAGGAGTGTAAGACTATAACAGGAATATTGTTTGAATCGGAACTAATAGGGATAGGTTAGCAGTTAAGAATTGTAACTTGTTATTTTAAGTATTGTTCAATTGGTAAATGTTAAACTAATTTATTCATGATAGTTATACTATATTGTTAAGGAAAGTTTGTTTTGATAAAACCTTCCTAGTATGTTAGTAGTATCATGCCTAGACTGAAACATCCTATCCTCATGTTAATGCCAAAATAACAAATAGTTAGAATCTAGTCTAATTTTGAATGTACCTTGGTCTGATCTCGCACCCGAACACCCACTAAAGAAAATCCTTTTTATTTTTCTCTCCCTTTCTTCCTCATTCTTCTTTCTTCCCTTTCTCTGGTCTTTATTCTGGCAGCAAAATTATACCAAAGTTGTACTTTCAAATCTGTCTCGTCGTGTAGGTGGGATCCTGTCATGTGCGCTCACCTGTTACTATCATAATAAAAAGCTTTCTTTCCCCAAAGTAAATAAAGTCTGAGGTCTGCTAAAGCTTTATTACTTTACCTCGGAAAGCAACATCTTTTAGACCAGTCGAACGGTCAGTGAGGTGTTTCTCCACCAGTTTTTGAGTTATAATTTAAAACTGGGAATATCTATCTTTCTGTTTTCAGGGAGCCTTTCCCGCCCGTTTGAAAAAAGTATTCATTGTGGGTGCACCTGTCTGGTTTCGATTCCCATATTCCGTTCTAAGCTTAATTCTTAAAGAGAAGCTACGGGAAAGAGTAAGTACTATGCAAACTTTTCAGTTATGATGTTGTCTAATTTTGTCTATAATTTAGGACACATACATTTAGCCACTTTGTTCCAATGTGCTGCAATGATCTGTGCAATGCTTCTGCTATAGGTGAGATGCCAGCCTAATAAGCTATATCTTAGATTCATGTCTAAGTGAGCTGCAAAGGCTGGGAGGCCAGGAGAGCTAACAGTTTTCAAAATGTCAAGTGTGCATATGTTTATCTTCTAAAAGTCTGTGCCCTCCTGCAGTGTGACGTTGTCAACTCTCGTATGCTACAGATTACTGTAGCATACTATCACTCTGTGCATACTTCAGTCCAGAATCATAGATGTTAATTGGAGCAATGATCTACCATATTCATTGTCCACTATCTACCATTATCAGAGTAATGCAACCAGATGGTTTATAGAACTGTAGCCAAAGCAACATGTCATAGAATCATTGAATCCTGTTGTGCAGAAGGAGGCCATTCAGCCCATCAAGTCTGCACCAACCACAATCCCACCCAGGCCTAATCCCCATAACCCCATGCATTTACCCTATCTAGTCCCCCTGACACTAAGGGGCAATTTTAGCATGGTCAGTCCAACTAACCTGCACATCTTTGAACTGTGGGAGGAAACCCATGCAGACACGGGGAGAACGTGCAGACTCCGCACAGACAGTGACCCAAGCCGGGAATTGAACCCAAGCCCCTGGCGCTGTGAGGCAACAGTGCTAACCACTGTGCCAGCGTGCCATCCCAAATGTGAGATGATTCTGGTTTTGTTAGAGGTTACTGTGGCTGCAATTGGGAGGATTTTATATTACGCAGAATATTTACACAGAATTCCAACCATGCGCATAATTTCTTCCTGATGGTAGATTTTCTAGAAAATTCTTTGACCTTGGAGTTGAGACCTCTGGTGTTTAAACATTCAGTACAGAGTTAATCATCGTTTGCCAAATTCATCTCTGATGAAGGGTCATCCAGACTGGAAACATTGGCTCTATTCTGTCTCCACAGATGCAGTCAAACTTGCTGAGGTTTTCCAGCATTTTCTGTTTTTATTTCAGATTCCAGCATCTGCAGTATTCTGCCTTTGTATTTGCCAAACAACAGTTGTCAAGTACGGAATAATGAGTCAGAATAACTGTCACTTCCATAGTGGTTTCTACTGCAATTCATCCAATTCTTTCTTTGATACCAAATCGTAGAAATTGCAGGGCAATGCAAAATCTAGAAACTACTTGTACCTTTCCAACTAGAAAAAGAAATTTCCATGAAATATAATTTTGTAGCTTCTAAAAATTAGTTCTATCTGCTAGTCTGCAAATTTGTCATCATGAGCTCATTCTGTTTTGTGTTTCCATTCAAATAATGATGCAAATTTATTGAAAAATTATTTACTTTTTTTTACTTATTGATGGGCCCATTATAAATAAGTGCTGAAAATTGCCACACATGGACTGGATGGAGGTACTCTAAATTAGTTAGACAGTGGAAGATGGTCTTTAAAATTATAACAAATGAGTCTGGCCTCTGGGCTCAGTACAGCCTGGCAAGTATTCATCAGCTAACAGTGCATGTGGAATTAATTTTTTATTTTGTTCATGGGATATGGGCGTCGCTGGCTGGCCAGCATTTACTGCCCATCCCTGAGGGTATTTAAGAGTCAACCACATTGCTGTAGATCTGGAGTCACACGTAGGCCAGACCAGGTAAGGACAAGAGATCCCCATTCCTTAAGGGCATCAGTGAACCAAATGGGTTCTGACAATGATTTCATGGTCATCATTAGACTTTCAATTCCAGGTATTTTTTACTGAATTCAAGTTTTACCATCTGCCATGGTGGGATTCAAACCCAAGTCACCAGAGCATTACTCTAGGTCTCTTAATTATTAGTTCAGCAACAATACCAAGGTGGGGCCACTGCCTCCCCTTTTTAATAAGTAAGACATTATGCTTTCTGGAAGGGTAATGTATTAAAAAAGGGAAAAGTTTTTTCAAGCACAAGTCGAGAAATAGAATACATTATCAACATGTCTTTAGTGTAACTGTTTAGTATGGACGATATTCCTTAACACTGGGGCTTGTTGGAGTATGGAATGATTACCACAGGGTGTGTGTCGTAAGTCATCGGAGGCAGATGTCCCTTCTCCAAAATCTCTTTATTTACAATTCCATCAGCAGTACACAGAGTGTTATCAGTCAGCAGTTTACCTTCGGGAGTGTCAGAGGAACCAACCCTCCCAGTAAAATACAAGGGAAAGACTCCCTGATTAGCTCATCAGTTGACTCCTTAATCAGACCAACCTCAATGGCCTGATTGAAGTCATTACAGTGTGTTTGAGGCAGAGACTGTTGCTTCTTTTAAAGGAAAATTGATCAATATTTGGTGCAGAGGAAGAGAGAGGGATGGAACTAATGTTGCATCACTCGCATAAAGAACTGGTATAGACGGGATGGAATGATTACCTGTGATTTCTGTGGCTCCAGAATCTGTCCTTCCGAAAGGACTGAAATGACTTAGCAGCATTCAGATGGGATGCCTGTGAATCACTGGACATGATAAATTGCAGGAAGTCAGTTTCTGTTCCATTGAGCAAAGTGGGGAAGCTAAGATTGAAATGCCTTAAAATAGAAATAGATTAGCGACAGTGAGTTCTTGCAAAAGATAGAATGAGATGTGATAGGTTACAGTGGTAAAAATCTAACCATGCCTTTTGGTAGGCATTCTTAAGTCAGTCAAGAATGGTTAACCAGATAACAAGATCATAAGAAACAGGCACATATTGTGGCTGATTAGCTTGTGGCCTTAATCCCATTTTCCTGCCTGCCTCCCATACCTGTTAACACCCTTGTTGATCAAAGATCTAACCCAATCTTGAATGTATTCAATAACCCAGCCTCCATTGTTGTCTGGAGAAGAGAATTCCGAAGACTAACAACCCTCTGAGAGAAGACATTTCTCCTCATCGTAGTCTTAAATTGGAGACCACTTTATTTTAAACCGTGCTCCCTACTTCTAGATTACCTCACAGGATACACCCTCTCAATCGGCAGAATTCTCTGACCTCCCCACAGTGTTTCTTACTGTGGGAGATGGTGCACTAATGGCTGGATGTGGATCTTATGGTTCTGTTGTTGTCAATGGGATTTCCCATTGACTCCACCCCTTGCCACCGGGAAACCCAGAGCAAGATGTACCATTGGAGGGACCAAAGTGAACAGCTGGAAAGTTCCAGCTAACTGGAATCTACCCTGGAATCAATGCAACCTTTCCTGCCCCTCGGGATCTGTTATGTTTCAATAGGATCACCTCATTCTTCCAAACTCAAATGACCATAGGCCCAACCTGCTCAACTGTATCTCATAAGATAACCCTTTCAGGCCAGAAATCAGCCAAGTGAATCTTCGCTGAACTGCTTCCAATGCAAGTATATCACTCCTTAAATAAGAAGTCTAAAACTGTATACAGTATTCTAGGTGTGGCCTCACCAGGATCCTGTACAGGTATAGCCAAACTTCCCTACTTCAATGCTCCATACTTTTATACATGCAATAATGATCAACATTCCATTTGCCTTCTGAATTCCTGCTATACCTGCATGCTGAGATATTTGAATCATTGATGGTCATGGGTGAGGTGCCTGAAGATTGGAGAGTGGCAAATGTTTAAAAAGGGCTGCAGGGAAAGGCCAGGCCAGTGAGCCTCACATCTGTATAGTGTGCAAGAAACAATACTTTTTGCTGTACACTAACACGTGACAATAATAATCAAGCAAATCAAATCAACTTTTTGTTATTCGTGTACTAGGACACCCAGACCCCTTTGTACCGCAAAACTCTGCAGTATCTCTCCATTCAAATAACATTCTACTTGACTGTTCTTCCTGGCAAAGTGGAAACTCATATTTTTCCCCATGATGTTCCATGTGCCAATTTTTTGCCATTTTAAGTATCTATATTCCTTTGCACACACTTGTGTCCTTGTTTTCTTGCCCCTCATTGTATTGTCAGCCAAATTGTCCCCAGTACAGTTCTTCCCTTCATCCAAGACATTATAGATTGCAAGTAGTTAAAGCCTGTGCACTGATCCCTGTGGCACTTCACTAGTTACAGTTTGCCAACCTGAAAATGACTCATCTATTATCCTGATTCTGTTTCCTGTTAGTTAGCCTGTCCCCTCATATCCCCCACCACGATGAGCTCTTGTATCGTGATGGATTTGGATCACAATGTGTATTTGCTTGAGATCAGTGAAAGGGCAGGACAGACAGTGTGTTTCCTTTTGATTGGTACCCTTAAAACTTTGAACGTTCATCCTTTTTGTCGAGTTTGGCTGTTGGGATGAAATTGGTTTTTGTCAAATAAAAGTGACAATTCAGGACAAAATTAACAGTCATTTGGGCAATTTATTTCACAAAACCAGTATGGATTTGCTACAGGCAAGTAGTGTTTAGTTAAGTTGATTAAGTTTTTTGATGAGGTAACAGAAGTGGTTGATGCTGTGTCTATGGACTTTCAAAAGCTACTGATCAAGTGATGTGTAAACAGATTAGTGGACAAAGTTAGAGCCCATGGAACAAGAGGGTCAGCAGCAGCATGAATATGAAATTAGTTGAATGGCAGGAACAGAGTAGCAGTGAGCAGTTGTTTTTCAGGTATACAGTGGGGGTTCCCCGGGGGTTGATGTTTTCCTGAGACAAGGGTGTAAAAGGCACCATTTCAAAGTTTGCAAGTTAACACAAAACTTGAAAGTGTTTTGAGCTTGAGGAGGATGGTGTAGAACTTCGAAAGGACATAGTTGGTGGAAGTGTGAAGTGATTCATTTTGGTAGGAAGAATAAGATTTGGTAATACAAAATGAAGAGTACATTTCTAGAGGGCGCAGAAGCAGAGGAACATGGGGTCATTTGTGGATAGATAATTGAATTTGGCAGGGCAGGTTGAGAAACCAGATAATAAGATATACGGGATCCAGGCATCATAAATTGGGGAATAGGGTTCAAAAGCAAGAAAGTTATGTTAACCTGTATAAAACACAGTGACTTTTGTGACTTCTAAGGGGCATTCGTGACTTTTAAGGAGCGTCTTGACAAATATATGAATAGGATGGGAATAGAAGTGCCCGGAAGGGCCAGGGGGTTTTAGTTCAGTCGGTGCAGGCTTGGAGGGTCGAAGGGCCTGTTCCTGTGCTGTTACTTTCTTTCTTGTTTGTTTTAACACAAATTCAGCCTCAGCTGAAGTCCTGGACACGATATTTTAGGAAGCATAAAAAGGTTCACGAGAGTGGCTCCAGGGATGAGGAATTTCAGTCGCATGGACACATTGGAGAAGCTGGGGCAGTGCCCCTTAACAAAGAAGGGATTTGGTAGAGCTGCTCAATATTATGAGAGGCCTTGACAGGGTAGGTTAGAAGAAAATGTTCCCAAAAGGGTTAAGAACAAGAACACGCTGATTCAAGGTCATTGGCAAAAGAACCAAAGGTGACATGAGGAAAGTCTTTTTTTACACAGCAAGTGGTTAGGCTCTGGCTTTGACAGTTTGATGGCAGCAGATCAAATCCTGGCTCTCGAAAGGGAATTGGATAATTCATTGAAGAGAGAAGATTTGCAGGGATATGGGGAAAAGTCAGGGGAGTGGGATGAGGTGATTTTCTATTGCAAAGAGCCAGCACAGACATGATGGGTTGAATGGCCTCCTTCTGTGTTATAACCATTCAATTAACCCAAGACCGGCAGAATTGCCCTGGCCAATATTTATCTCTTGATCAACATTACAGAAATAGCATTATCACATTGCTGTTTGTGAGAGTTTGCTGTGCGTATATTGGCTGTTGCATTTCCTGTGTTACATCAGCGACTACGCTTCCAAAGTACTTAATTGGCTGTAAAGTACTTTGAGATGACCGTTGCTTGTGAAAAGTGCTATTTAAATACAAGGCTTCCTTTCTTTCTTTGCGTTGCCCCCTGGGACTAAAGTTTTCAAATTTAGATCAGAGTTCTCAACTTGCAGGTTTCCCAGAGTTGTCTTCTGTCTAGTGGAATTTTGGGTGTAGGTTAGGGTCTTACCCTCATTCTAGTAGATAATTATGTTTTTGCTACAGAAAGTAGCATCATTTGGTTTATATCTCTGCTGGGTACATAACAGGAAGTGAGAGAAATTGTATATTTGATAAAAACACATTTTTCCTGTTATTTCAATAAAATTCTAAATGCCATATGGTGGTTTAGTACGGTGCACCTAGTCAGCACATCTTGCGGACTTGCACACTTGAGATGTTCACTTGAGATTTTCCAGCATAGTGCTGTTACCAAAGAGAAGACAAAAAGCAAAGTAATTGCAGGTGTTGAGAATTAGAAACAAAAACAGAAGGAGCTAGTCATCTAAGCAGGCAGTATCGGTGGGAACAAGAGCAGTGAAAGTTTCAGGTCTGACACTATTTGTCAGAAGGTTTCTGTGCTGAGTACAGTAGTATGCAATTTTTCTTTACATGTAACATCCATCGGTTTCATTAGAGGGTAAGAGTTGACATACAGCCAGATCCATACTCTGAATCCATGTGTCACGGTGTTGTTTTGTGTCACAAGATGAGCATCTTCACATGGTTGACTGGCTGAGTGGATTTAGTGGAGGTCATTTTGTTGTCTGATAGTAAGTCCTGTGAGAAAGTGATTCTGTACAGGCTGTCAGCTGTGTGGACATTTGGCCACTGATGCAACCACTGATATCCTGATGTCTGTAGGACTGCATTCCAATCAGCCTCACTTTGTGACAGTCCGGCACAGATCTGAAGCACTGAATGCTGCTCTTCCCATTTACTGTCCGGTGCTAAAAGCAAAATACTGCGGCTGCTGGAATCTGAAACAGGAGATGCTGGGAAATCTCAGTAGGTCTGACAGCGTCAGTGTGGAGAGAGAATGGAGCCAACATTTCAAGTCTAGATGACCCTTGGCCAGTTCTGATGAAGGGTCATCTCGACTCAACGTCTGTTCTCTCCCATAGATGCTGTCAGACCTGCTGAGATTTTCCAGCATTTTCTGTATCTGTCCTGTGCTGCTGGTTCCTGTCAGAGAGCTATTTATTTTTTCATAACTTTTCTCTCTGTTCTCTGAACCCAAGGAAGTTTGGCTCTTGGGAAATTCACATCTATGTAATAGAGTTGTCACTCCACCTTAACAAGAACGTGACAGGAGGAGCTCCTGTAAGAATCAGGTCATCATACAGAAACAGGTGCTGGGTGGGTCTGCAAATGCAGTAGCTATTGGGAAAATGTAACCTCTACTTCGCTCTGTGCTGTTTCTCCACTCTTCCATCCGGCCTGAGGGCAGGTTGTTCTCTGATTTATTTTCCTCTCACTGGGGAGCACGTCTGAGATTAGGATCCCATTTTAGGGATTGGGCAGTCATTCCTCCATCTCATCCACCCGGAAGTTACTTGCTCCCCATTTGAGGTCTGACCCTATAGGCTTGGATCATCCTCTGACAACCTTGGCCAAATGACCATTATTCATTATCTTTGACACTGAGAGTTAGCAGATCCTTTAACCAGAGGAGGCAGCTTGGGTATCTTAGTCACCACAAGCATGCACACACCCATTTGTTGAGTTACTGAACCCCTCTTCAATCATTTTAATAGTCTTGAACTAAGATCTACCTGTGGCTTGTGCACAAATCCGATTATGAACACCATTAACAATGTCCCAAGGGAACTGCTGTCTGGCAACTGTTTCTGCAGCTGGTTTGGACCCCATCACTGAAAGCATCCTCAAATAAAGCAGGCAGTCTTGTACGCTCACCAAAAAGCAATATCTTTAGTTATCTGCACTATCTCAAATTTGAAAGCTGTTGATTATAGCATCAGAAGTGCGGTATTTATTTTGTGCAGAAACTGCCAATGTTTTCTAGAACCCAAAGAGAAAGTACTGGATAATCTCAACAGTCTGGCAGCATTTGTAAGGAGAGAAAAGAGCTGATGTTTCGAGTCCAGATGACCTTTGGGTAAAAGCAAATTATTGTGGATGATGGAGTCTGAAATCAGCTTTGACAGTGGTTTCTAGAAATTGTGTTCTATTTGAAGATCAGAAGATTGTATTCCCCAGTGAGAGGGACAGATATTATAAATACTCTTTAAGGAGTATTAATCGAACTCTTATATGAAAAACTAGCAATATTAAGGTTGGCCAGGAGAGCTAAGAGGTCTCATTGAAAGCTCTTCTCATACAGCAAATTTTAACTTCTTCTGGTCTGCAGATGTTATGCATGTTACACAAGGACATCTCGTACAATGAATAAAACATATTCTTCCAAATGCACTCCTATAATCTAGGAGGACTTGATTGACTGTCTTTTGTTTGTATGTTGCAGGTGCAAATGGTGAAGACGTACGAGTTAAAGCAATACCTGCCCAGGGACTGCCTGCCAGAGCATTTAGGTGGGACACTGAAACTGGACCATTCCAGCTGGAACAAACAGTTTTTAACCTCACCAAATGGGCACAGTGACTCGCTGGACGAGCTCATCACCAGCTTCCCACGGGACGAAGTGTCCGTACATGTGCCAGGATTGGAAGGAATGACGGTGGAAGAACTGTTGGACCACGTCAACACTGTTCAGAAAAGGGGAATCTACGAGGAATATGAGGACATCCGACGGGAGACCCCGCCAGGCACTTTCAACTGCTCATTGTTAGTTCAGTATTTGATTTGTAAATCCAGAAAGAACAAGGTTAGAAGGGTTAAAGGGTTATGAGGACAGATTGCATAGACAAGGTTTGTACTCTTCAGTACAGAAAGTTAAGAGATGATCAAGTTGAGGTGTTTAAGATGATTAAAAGTTTTTTGATAGGTTAGAGAGTGAGAGGGAGAAACATTCCACTGGCGGGAGTCATATCAAGGGAGCATAACTCTAAAATTAGGATGCACTTTTACCCAAAGGTAGTGGATATCTGAACTCTATCAAAAGCAGCTATTGAGACTAAGGAGCGAATTTTTCCCAAAAAGGCAAAGTGTCAGGTTCTGACCGAAAACCAGAGTGCTCCTCCCCAAAGAGCCTGGTTTTTCTCCAGATCTTTTGACAACTTGTCAAAAAAAGCAGGGGGACATGTTTAGTTCCATCATTCCTGAGAGGTGGGGCCTAAAGATAACAGCAATGCTGGCTCCACAGAAGCCGGGGCACTCCGATCTCAAATTGAAGTTAAAGACTCCCATTCCTCATCGGGGCATCAGAGGAGCCAGTCGTTTCCCTCTCCAACTGGGGGCTACACTGTCCTCTAAACCCCTGGCGTGGTGATCACACCTGGGTTCTGTTTTTGAAAACCAGTAGTGATTCCTGCTGGCGTGGTGACACGCCGGCAGGGTGAACATACAGCGAACCCAAAAGGGAAGGCGTCATGCCATTTAAGCATATTCAAGTTGACGGTAATGAGGTTCATGCCCTCGCTAGGTGTGAACCTGATTACGTTGTCCATGGGAAAGATCTCACTCTGAGATCTCCTCAGCGCAAATCCCATAATGGCCCTCATGTCGGAGTTTCTGGCCTTAGAGAGATTTACCTGTGAGGAGTAGGGACCCAGATAATCCCGGCTTCAATCAGAATCATAGAATCCTACAATGCAGAAGAGGTTCTTCAGCCCATCAGGTCTGCACTGATACATGAAAGAGCCTGACTTGCCCACCTAATCCCACTTGCCAGCACTTGACCCATAACCTTGAATGTTATGGCGTGCCCAGTACTCATCCAGATACTATTTAAATTTAAATCAATTAAAAAATTTTGAAACTGAAATTGATAGGGTATTAAGGGATATGGAACTAAGGTATTAATATACAAACCAGCCATGATCTAACTGTATGGCAGAACAGACTTGAGATAAATGGCCTATTTCTGTTCCTTTGTAAGGCAGCGGTATAGGAATGTGCAGGCAATTGTGCTGTGCCTTGACAAAGGTTGGCCACGTCCTGGTGTTCCTTCGAACTGCAAACTACTATGGTTAATCCTTTCTGTGCAGATAAAACATTTTGGGTTCATTGTGCAAAGTAACAGTCAGCAGAACTGGTTTACTTACTGACGCCAAGTGGAGTAGTGGGTTGTGCGGTACGTGCTGTGATTTGCATAGAGTGAGTTCCTGATCTGAAGGGAAGGAAAGGGCGGCATGGTAGTACAGTGGTTAGCACTGCTGTTTCACAGCTTCAGGGTCCTGGGTTCAATTCCTGGCTCGGGTCACTGTCTGTGAGCAGTTTGCACGTTCTCCTCGTGTCTGCATGGGTTTCCTCTGGGTACTCCAGTTTCCTCCCACAGTCCAAAGATATGTGGGTTAGGTCGATTGGCCATGCCAAGAGATTGCTCCTTAGCGTCTAGGGATGCGTAGGTTAGAGGCATTAGTGAGTGTAATATATAGGGATATGGGGATAGGTCCTGAGTGAACATAAGAACATAAGAAATAGGAGCAGAAGTAGGCCATCTAGCCCTTCGAGCCTGCCCCGCCATTCAATAAGATCATGGCTGATCTGTCGCTGCTCAGTTCCACTTTCCCGCTTTCTCCCCATAACCCTTAATCCCCTCTCTTATCAAAAACCCATCAACCTGCGTCTTAAAAATATTTAGCGAGGCAGCCTCCACCACTTCAACGGGCAGAGAATTCCAGAGATTCACCACCCTTTGAGTGAAGAAGTTCCTCCTCAACTCCGTTCTAAACCGCCCCCCTTTTATCTTGAGGCTGTGCCCCCTAGTCCTACTGTCTTTTTTGAGCGGGAAGAGTCTCTCCACCTCTATCCTATCCATCCCATTCATCATCTTATACGTCTCAATGAGATCTCCCCTCATTTTTCTAAACTCTAATGAGTACAAGCCCAGTTTATTCAGCGCCTCCTCATAGCTCAACCCCCTCAACTCCGGTATCAGCCTAGTAAACCTCCTCTGCACTCCCTCCAAGGCCAAAATATCTTTGCGCAGGTGCGGCGCCCAAAACTGCACACAGTACTCCAGCTGCGGCCTCACCAATGCCCTATACAGCTGCAGCAAGACCTCCCTACTTTTATATTCAATCCCCCTCGCTATGAAGGCCAGCATCCCATTCGCCTTCCTGACCACCTGCTGCACCTGCAGGCTGGGTTTTTGCGACTCATGCACAAGGACCCCGAGGTCCCTCTGCACCATCGCCTGCTGCAGTTTTTCGCCCCGTAAGTAATAGTCCTTCCTACCATTCTTCCTACCAAAGTGGACCACCTCACACTTGCCAACATTAAATTCCATTTGCCATTTCCTGGCCCATTCGCCCAGCCTATCTAGATCCTTCTGCAGACTCTCCACACCCTCCGCACAATTTGCCGTTCCCCCAGTCTTGGTGTCATCAGCAAATTTCGACACCCTACACTCGGTTCCCTCCTCCAGATCATCTATATAAATGGTAAAAAGCCGAGGCCCCAGCACCGACCCCTGGGGCACTCCACTAGTCACCATCCGCCAATCCGAATAGCACCCGTTGACCCCCACTCTCTGCCTCCTATTTGACAACCAATCCTCTATCCACGCTAACACCCTACCCCCAACTCCATGTCCCTCGACCTTCTGCAATAACCTCTTGTGAGGTACTTTGTCAAACGCCTTCTGAAAATCAAGAAAGACCACATCCACCGGCTCTCCTCTATCCACCGCCCTAGACACATCCTCATAGAACTCCAGTAAATTTGTCAGACACAACTTCCCTTTAATGAAACCGTGCTGCGTCTGCTCTATCAAGCAATTCCCTTCAAGATGCCTCGCAATTTCCCCCTTAATGACAGATTCTAACATTTTACCTACCACAGACGTTAAACTAACCGGCCTATAATTCCCCGCCTTTTGCCTGGCACCCTTCTTAAACAACGGCGTAACATTAGCCGTTTTCCAATCATCCGGCACTTCCCCAGAATCCAGCGATGTCTGGAAAATAACCACCAAGGCATCCACTATCACCTCCGCCATTTCTTTCAGAACCCTCGGATGCATTCCATCCGGTCCTGGGGACTTGTCCACAATCAGCCCCTCCAGTCTGTCGAGCACCGCCTCTCTAGTAACAGTAATGTCATTAAGACCCTCCAGTCCTACTACCTTTCCATCGCTAACACCCGGCAAATTATTCACGTCCTCCTCCGTGAAGACAGAAACAAAAAAGTTATTCAATACCTTAGCCATATCCCCATCCCCTACCACTAGGTCCCCTTTCTCATCCTCTAAAGGACCAACATTCACCCTAGCCAGCCTCTTTTTATATATTTATAAAAACTCTTGCTATCCTTTTTTATATTAAGCGCTAGCCCAGCTTCATAGTTTCTCCTACCCTTCTTTATCAACTTCTTTGTCAATCCTTGTTGACATTTAAACTCTCACAATCCTCTACTCGCCCACTACTCTTAGCTACTCTAAATTCCTCCGCTTTTAGTTTAACACTTTCCTTCACCTCCTTCGTTATCCACGGCTTATTACCTCTCCTCCTACTATCCTTTTTGACCATCGGAATAAATTTCTGCTGAGCACCAAGAAAGATCTCCTTAAAGATCCTCCACTGCTCCTCAGCAGACCCTCCAACGCACTCCCCCAGTCCACATTCGCCAATTCTTCTCTCATCCTACCGTACTCCCCTCTATTCAAACAAAGGACGCGTGTCCGGGAACCCACTTTCTCCTCCTCCATCTGCACCAGAAACTCCACCATACAATGATCACTCTCCCCAAGAGGATCCTTCACCACAAGGTCCCTAATTCTACCCGCCTCATTACATAGCACCAGATCCAAGATAGCTCGCTCCCTCGTCAGCTCCAACACACACTGTTCGAGGAAACTATCCCGGCAGCATTCCAAGAACTCTTCCTCGAGCCCCCCGCGTCCAACATGGGTCGACCAATCAATATGCAGATTGAAATCCCCCATAACTACGGCCGTCCCATTCCTGCATGCCGCACTTATTTGCGCGTTACAGACTCAATGGGCCGAAGGGCCTCTTTCTGCACTGTAGGCTTCTATGATCTAAGAGGTTGGAATGGAGAGTGGGGAAGGGGAAAGTCGGCTGTTGTGGTTGATTACAGATCAGCAGTGACAGAGCTCTCAGTCAGCTCGGTTGCTTGCTTTGAATTGAAATAGTGTGGAATATTTAAAGTGAAAGTAGGAATTATTTCCCAAGCTGCTTGATGTGCTTCAGTGTACAGTGTACAAGGTACTGGTGCACAACTTAATACGCAGTGTGTTTTCTTTTATTCATTTATGGGACATGGGCATCACTGGCTGGCCAGCCTTTATCACTTGTTGCCATTGAAAAGGTGGTGATGAGCTGCCTTCTTGAATCATTGTCCACATGCTGTGGGTTGACTCACAATGCCGTTAGGAAGGGAGTTCCAGGGTTTTGACCCAGCGACTGCGAAAGGACAGTGATGTATTTCCAAGCCAGGCTAGTGAGTGGCTTGAACAGGAGCTTGCAGGTGGTGTTCCCATGTATCTGCTGCTCTTTTTGTAGGTTTGGAAGCTGCTATCTAAGGATGTTTGGTGAATTGCTGCAGTGCACCTTGTAGATGGTACGCACTGTGTCGTTGGTGGAGGGAGTGGATTTGTAGATGTGGTGCCAATCAAGCGGGGCTGCTTTGTTCTGGATGGTGTCGAGCTTCCTGTGTTGTTGGAGCTGCACCCATCCAGGCAATTGGGGAGTATTCCATCACACTTCTGACTTGTGCCTTGTAGATAGTGGACAGGCTTTGGGGTGTCAGGAGGTGAGCTACTTGCCACAGTATCCCTAGCTTCTGACCTGCTTTTGTAGCCACTGTGTTTATGTGGCGAGTCTAGTTGAAGTAAGTGATACACTGCTTAGAATGGGGTGTGCAATCACTGTATCACGTAAGATGTTATCTGTAAGTTCAATTTTAATGTCATGAAACTGAACTAAATTTATTTCTGTACATCAGTGTTTTCAGTCTGATCTAAAATGGAAACCTCTCCTATAACTGGTGGTTTACATTGCAGGGAAACTATTATCTCAAAAACCCTGAAATAGATTTCAGGCACAGCCAGGTAAAGAAACTGTTGCCATGGTACCTGTGTACTGGTAAAGCTTGAAGATTCCATAAGAAGCAGAATATTACATTTGGAAATGGAGTCATTAAATTCATTCATCGCTTTATGTTTTAGTGTAAGGATATCATGACAAAAGTTCATAATGCAGCCTACACAGATTAAGAGCAAAAAGTGTCATTGGCAGCATTTTTGCCTAGGCCAGCAATATCTATAGTCTCTCCTTATTTCTAAACTACCTGATGAAACGCCATGCTATTGTAAATTGTTTTCATGACTGTGCTGTGCTGAGCTCCTACAGCAGCAAGGTTGTAGATTTTTATATTTCAGGGTTTCTGCACTGCAGGCACCCTCCGGCACCTAGCAAACTGACTAACTCTACCACCTAGAAGGACAAGGGCAACAGACATAAGGGTCTCCAACAATTGCAGATTTCTTCCACATCACCATCTTGATTTGGCACCATATCGCCATTCTTTCACTGTCACTGGATTAAAATTCTGGAACTCCCTTCCTAACAAGCATTGTGTGCTGACGCCACATGGATTACAGTGGTCCAAGAAGGCGCCAATTATAGGTGGGCAATAAATTATAGAATCCCTACAGTGCAGAAGGAGGCCATTTGGCCCATCAAGTCTGCACCAACCACAATCCCACCCAGGCCCTATTCTCCTAACCCCACATATTTACCCTGCTAATCCCCCAGACACGAGGGTCAATTTAGCATGGCAAATTCACCTAACCTACATATCTTTGGACTGTGGCAGGAAACAGGAGCATCCAGATGAAACCCACACAGACACAGGGAGAACATGCAAGCTCCATACAGACAGTGATCCGAGGCCAGAATTGAACCTGGGTCCTTGGTGCTGTGTTAACCACTGTGCCGCCCCTCGCCTCACCAGTGCTGCACACATTGCAGGAAGTAATTAAAACCAAGCATGTCATGCAGCTAATAACCCTATAGATGCAATCTTTTTTTTTAAAATCCACAAATTGCTTTTTACTTGAATAAAGGACAGGTTGAAATGCTGTTTTATATTTTACTTTGAGTCGTAGGCAACACGGTGCAATGTTTAACACCCACCCTAAAATTTTCTGTGAGTATTAGGAGTGCATCACATTGTGTAGAGCCGGAGTCACAAGTCAATCAAGCATGGCAGTTCCTCCTTTCTTGATGAACCAGTTGTGTTTTGAACTTACCAGATTGATTGGATTCAGATTCGTAACTTAATACAGTGGGATTTGAACTCCTGACCTCAGTTGCTAGTCAAGATCTATAACCAATTGGCTGCTGCATCCTGGATATGTGCATTAGGTACAAGTTGCGGGGATCTTTAGACCAAGTGCTGTACAGGCTACTGCAGTTAGTTAGCGCAATGATATCAAGTGTTTTTATCTTTAATAGTTTCGACTTGTGTAGGAATATTTGCAGAAGGGTAAGTGTGTGTGATATTTCACATTGTCATAGTTTACGTCCATCTTCTGAGATGCCTTGACCTGTTTGCGTTGCCATGTACAGACTACTAAATTATGAGTGTGAGTGACAGTGGTCCATGCAGCAGGCAGGTGAAAGCTGTTGGATGTGAGGCTATAAAGGGCTGCAGGAGTGGGGGGGCTATGTTACTCCACTCAACTGAAGAACTTCTCAATCTGGGCCAGGTCGGCGAAGGAGGGATTGGGCCTGCCGTTCAGGTGTACAGCTGATACTGTGTATGTGGTGCAGTGAGACAGAAACTATTGAAATAGAAGCAAAAGCAAGGGCAGAGAATTATGTTTGATTCCATCAATGGAACATTTCATTAGAATGGCTCAGTTCTGTGTTGGAATAAGTGGATCTGTATTAGTTTCTGCAGAATCCCACAGATCAGCTTTAGGAAGACCAAATTTGCATGCAGAACTGTGTCTAACGGAAGATGTACTCTGGTTATGTTTGATTCCTGAGTGCGAATTTCTATTTATTGAGTGCCACCAGTGAAATTAAAGTAAGACCAGAAATCTCCAGTTACCGGTTTCAATTCTTATCTGCGTTGAGAGAACGTTTTTATATTTGCACACTTTAGTTAGTGGTAACTAACGTAAGCTGTAGAACATGTGATAGCAACACAGAGTGATGTATTCACACATCCATAATTGTATTGTCGCTGGTGAGAAATGCCAGGAGTAGTGATATTTAACAGGACTTAATCTCTCAGCTACTTGGCATCCGCCTCTTCACAAATTATTGATCAGTCACTTAGTTGATTCTTCATGAAGAAGTCTGCATTCCAGCCAGTCACTGTCCTACTTGGCTGAAGATTGTTTTGTACCGAATGATCTAAACTACCTACCCACTTCCCTCCCAAAAAAAAGCCTCCAAAGGTTCCGTGTGTAGCATGCTGCATCTTGGAATGATAGGAGGCAGGGTACATCCATAACTGTCCACACAGCAGAATTGCCAGTTGAACCACTGGGGAGCATGGCAAAGAATTTGATTTGATTTATTATTGTCACATGTCACTTCTGGCCTTTTCAGCATTCTTGACTGTAATTGTTCCACTATTTGCAACCTGGAGCTGCAGAATTCCTTCCCTAAACTTTGCTGTCTCTCCTCCTTTCAGACACTCCTCACATCTCCTGCTTCTGGCCATTCAATCTTAAATCTCATTGTGTCAAGCTTTGCTAAAAATGTTCCTTTTTTTGATTTGATTTGATTATTGTCACATGTATTAGTATACAGTGAAAAGTATTGTTTCTTGTGCGTTATACAGACAAAGCATACCGTTCATAGAAAAGGAAAAGAGAGAGTGCAGAATGTAGTGTTACAGTCATAGCCAGGGTGTAGGGAAAGATCAACTTAATGCGAGATAGGTCCATTCAAAAGTCTGACAGCAGCAGGGAAGTAGCTGTTCTTGAATCAATTGGTGCGTGACCTCAGACCTCTGTATCTTTGTCCCAGTGGAAGAAGATGGAAGAGAGAATGTGCAGGGTGCGTGGGGTCCTTGATCATGCTGGCTGCTTTTCCGAGGCAGTGGAAAGTGTAGATAGAATCAATGCACGGGAGGATGGAGGAGGAAATACTTCCTGAGATAGAAACTGAAGGCAGGTAGACACATGTTCACACACCTCACAGAAGCTGAGCAATGATTGTCTCAGGCAAACTGCTTGGTTGAAGGTGGAAAGAAAACACCCCAGGTAGCCTGGATCAGAGCAGTTTAATATGTAAATAATGAGAAAAATGATGTGTTGCAAGTTAAAAACCTGCGCTGACAAGAGATTAATACTCGATGTCAGTCATCAGTTGGGGATTACTAGATTTCATAATCATTACAAAAACAATTTCAGCATGTTGGCAAAAGAAATGTTATGTCCTGACTATCAAAGGACTATCTGAGCACAGATACTATTTCAATAACAAGGTTACTGAGATTGTCAAACGGGTGTTGAAATTGGAGGGCCAGTTCGTGAAGGTTTTGCTATTTGGTTCCTACAGCATCCCAGGTTTTGGAGTTGCTGCACAGCCGCTCGAAGTGACAGTGTGTGATGTTCAGGTTTTGAATGTAGAGTAAATAATTAGTGGTTGGTGCATTTTTTCATTCCTGTAAATCATTGAGCAAATGAACCAACACTTGAAAAGATCCCAGTGATTGTGTACTGCTCAATCTCTCTGTCTCTCTTCCGGTAAGCTGACATATGTGGCTGATTGTAACTACAAGGGATTATACAGTGCCTTCACCAACATGTGCATGCTGCTGTAAAGGTCTGAACGGCTGAGGCAGCTTCAGGCGCTCTGAGGTTGAGCCTAGAAAGCTCAGAGGATTAAGATTGGGAATCTTCCCTCCCTGTCCAGCAACAGTATGGCACTTTCATTCACCTTTTGCAGCATAGCCTTCAGGGTTGATCAACAACAACCTTCATTCTAATCATAGAACCCCTACTGTGCAGAAGGAGGCCGTTCAGCCCAAATTCTCCGACAGAGCACCCCTGGAGTGGTACAGTAGCATGGTGGATAGCACTGTTGCCTCAAAGCACCAGGGATCTGGGTTCAATTCCCAGTTTGGGCCGTTGTCTGTGCAGAGTTTGCACATTCTCCCCGTGTCTGCATGGGTTTCTTCCAGGTGCTCTGGATTCCTCCCACAGTCTGAAGATGTGCTGGTTAGATGAATTGGCCATGCTATATCCTCCCTCAAACAAGCGCCGGAGTGTGGCAACTGGAAGATTTTCACAATAACTTATTTGCAGTGTTAATGTAAGCCTACTTGTGACTAATAAATAAACTTTACTTTTCTCAGACCCATTCCCCAGTTCCCCCATTCCTATATTTACTCTGCTAATCCCCCTAACCTAAACATCTTGGGACACTAAGAAGAAATTGAGCGTGGCCAGTACACCTAATCTGCGAGAAGAAACCGGAGCATCCAGAGGAAATCTATGCAGACACAGGGAGAACGTGCAGACTCTGCAAGTTCACCCAAGGCCAGAATTGAACCCAGATCCCAGGTACTGTGAGGCAGCAGTGCTAACCACTGTGCCACCGTGCTGCAGGACATGTGTGTCTCTGGCAAAGTCATTTATTGTCCACCTCTAATATCCCTTGAAGAAGTGGTGGTGAGCCTTCTTGAAAACAGCTGAGTGGCATGTTAGGCCACATGGAGAGCAGTTCAGAGTGAAAACATGGCTGGGAGTGTGGCAGGATCAGATAAAGACAGCAGATTTCCTTTCCCAAAAGAACAATGGAGCCAGAATAGCTTTTTCTGACAATCCAGTAGTTTCATGATCACCATTAGTGATGCTAGTTTTTTATTGCAGATGTGTTTCATGAACTGAATTTAAATTCCAAGCTATGGTGGTGGGATTGAAACTTGTTTCTGTAGATCATCAGTCCAGACCTCAGGATTACTCGTCCACCAAGCTACTGTACTAATATTGATGCAACATTTAATGTAATAAAATGTGCCAAGCTAGTTCACAGAAGCGTTTCAAATAGAATTTGACGCTGAACCGCATGATGTACTAGGACAAGTGACCGAAAGTTTGATCAAAGTGCTATATTTTCAGCACAACACAAGAAACAGAAGCAGGAGTAGACCACCTGGAACAAGCCTACCCCACCATTCAATATGATCATGGCTGATCTATGTCAGACTCAACTCCTTTTCTGTGCCATTTCCCCCAGCCCTTTATTCCTCAATGTATCAAATATTTATCCACCTCCACTTTAAATACTTCTAATAATCCAGCCTCCTCTAGCCTTAGGAGCAGAAAATTCCAGCCTCTCCCACTAGTAAAAACATTTCACCATCTACCCTGTCAAGCCCCCTCAGGATCTTATAAGTTTGAGTAAGATTACCCCTCACTCTCCTAAGCTCCAAAGAATACAGACCCAGACTATTTAGTCACTCTTGGTAGGACCATCTTCTCATCCCATGAATTAGTCTGGTGAATCTCCTTTGTACTGCCTCCAATTTTACTGTTTATTTTTAGCTAAGAGGACCAAAACTGGACGCATGTTCAAGGTGAGGCCTCTCCAACACCCTGTACAATTGCAAAAAAAGACTTCCATATTTTAAATTCCAACCCTTTTGCAATAAAGGCCAAAATGCAGTTTACTTCTTAACTACTTGTTGGACCTGTCTACTAGCTTTTTGTGATTCCTGCACTCGAACACCCAGATTCCTCTGTACTCCACTCACCTGCACTCTCGCTCCATTCAGATAATCTGCTTTTTGCTTCCTCCTACCAAAGTGCATAACCTCACACTTCCCCACATTAAACTCCATTGGGCAGGTTTTCACCCAATCTATCTCTATCCCGCTGCAGAATCACAATATCCTCCTCACAGCATGCCCTTCCACCTATCTTCGTATCATGGCACATTTGGAAACCTTACATTCTGTTCCTTCCTTCAGGTCATTACTGTAAATAGTGAACAATTGCAGGCCAAGAACTGATCCCTGCAGTACTCCACAAATTACATCTTTCCAGTCTGAAAAGGATCCATTTATTCCAACTCTCTGTTTTCTGTGTGACAGCTAATTTTCAATCCGTGCTAACACACTTCCTCCAATTCCATGGGCTTTTACTTTTTGCACCTGCCTCTTGTGCAGCACCGTGGCAAATGCCTTTTGGAAGTCTAAATACACTACATCTACAGGTTCTCCTCTATCTACTCTCCATGTTACATCCTCAAAAAATTGGAGCAAATTTACCTTTCATAAAACCATGCTGACTAGGTTTGATTATATTCAGTTTTCCTAAATGATTAGATGCATTTTAAAGGGGACAGAGATGTGTGGAAGTTTAGTGAGGGTCCAGAATCTTGATCGCTGATAAACAGTGATGGAGCAATGAAAATCAGTGGTGCAGAAGAGACCAGGATTGTAGTTGCAATGAGACTTTGGCGAGTTATAGGGCTAGAGAAGATGGGAGGGACTAAGCTATGGAGAGATTTGAAAGTGAGGATCAATGTTTTTAAATCAAGCCATTGCCAGACTTGGAGCCAGTGAGCACAAAGATTATGGGCAATTGGAACTTGGTGCAAGTTAAGATAGAGGTAACAGAGTTTTGTGTATCTTCCCATTATTGTGTCAAGATTGGGGAACCAGTCTCCACAGATTTTAGAGGCTAACTGTGAGCATTGTACCAGCACCTTGTGTTTACAGTGGTAAAACTGGTTACCTTGTCCTCACAGCAATATTGTTGACCCTTTTTTTTCATCAGCTCATGATCTGGAATCTGGGTTTGTTTAAACTGGTGCAGTGGAGCCATGGAAGGGGGAACCCAGAGCAATGTAATCAGCTGTTCTCCGGTGCAAGTGCAACTGGTGATGTCTACAGTAACCTTTCAAACAGTGATAATTATTGTCCTTGCCGTTTGTGTGCAACCAGGTCAGATTGCAAGGTGTTGAGAGTTGGTTGTTGTATCAGACAACAGCCCTGCTTAATTCATTTTAATTTCAGAAGCAGTTGAGATAACCATGAGAGAAATGGTAGTTTGGGTTAGCAATGGAGGAAAGAATTACAGATCTTTTGGGTTACATATTGTCACTACACGGCTCAGGGATCTAACTATACTTTTTCCATTTTTCACCCATTTCCATTCATGAAAGATTCTCAATATCATTGGGTTCCTATTATTGGGCAGTATGTTGGCACAGCGGTTAGCACTGTTGCTTCTCAGCACCAGGGACGTGGGTTCGATTCCCAACTTGGGTCACTGGGCAGAGTCTGCATGTTCTCCCCGTGTCTGTGTGGGGTTTCCTCCAGGTGATCCGTTTTCCTCCAGGTGATCCAGTTTCCTCCCACTGTCTGAAAGATGTGCTGGTTAAATGCATTGGCCATGCTAAATTCTCCCTCAGAGAACCCGAATAGGCACCAGAGTGTGGTGGCTCAGGATTTTCACAGTAACTTCATTGCAGTGTTAATGTAAGCCTACTTGTAACACTAATAAATAAATCAATCAACCAATCTGATACATGAGATTAAGGTACGCTTTGGGAATGTTTTATGATTGGAAAACATGTCATCAAATTCTGTGGTTTCTAAGTCGGGTAGGGAGCAGAATATAAAGATCAGAATTGCAACACAAGGCAGGGTAACTGAATGGAACCAGCTGGATTGGTCTTTCCCTGTCTGCCATTTTGTGTATGTTTGTCAGAAAAATGGGCATTATTTCAGCTTGTGTACAGCAGAGGTTTAAAGCTTTGGTGGGGGAAAAGGGGAGGAAATTATTGCACACGTGGCAGTATACATTCAGCAACTCGTAAGGTTTGTTAAAGGATCGCTCTTTTTTTGGAACAAGCTGTTGTTACACAAACTTAGGCAGCAATGGATGTCCAAAATTATTTATAGTTTGAGGATGCTTTCCACAAGGGAGCCCCGCAGTTCCTCTCTAACAATATTTTGGACTTGTACTGCAGTAACTACCTGTGGCACTGGGAGCCTAAGTACAATCCCTACACGGAATCGAACATCCGTTTGGATTTGGAAGCAGCGTAAGAGCACTGTTTACTTTTCATCTGATTTTGTCACTGGGAAGCTGGGGCTCTGGAGAGATCTTAGCACTAAGGGAAGTTGCTTTACATCACTGTTTCCGAATTGTAAACAAACACTTCAGTGTGTTTACACAGCACTGACAGAATCCGTTCAGTTGAACTATTTTTTGCGAGTGACATTTGCGTTTTACATTCTACACTGCCTGAGCCAGTTATTTTTCAGGCAGGTTCCAAGCCGACACGTTGTCTAACAGAGCTCAGCTCTGGCCGTGATGGCTACGTGTCCCATGTGTTCAGTGTCAAGTTTCTGAGTAAAATTCAGCTATTTGAAGGTTAACTTTTACTAAAATTGTATACACTCGTGAATTTTATCGTTTAGGTGTGCATTACCAATGTGGCAAATGTCGTATCACTCAGTTGGAATGTGTTTTAGATATTTTATCCCATTCTTTTCATTGTGCCATGTGCTTTCACTTCGTTAAAAGGATAAACCTATAATTAACCACGCTCTACTATACCTCTGGTGCCCTGATGGTACGGAAAAAATTTGACTCTTTGCCGCAAGAAAATTTCACAAACAGTAACAAAGAACAGTACAGCACAGGAACAGGCCCTCCAAGCCTGCGCCGATCACATTTGCCGATCTAACCAATTGCTAATATCCCTCTATTCCCCATTTGTTCATATGTCTATCAAGATAAGTCTTAAATGTGGTTAACGTAACTGCCTCAACCACCTTACGTGACAGTGCATTCCAGGCTCTCACCACCTCCCCCGGACATCTGCACTGAACCTTTCCCTTGAACTTGTGCCCCCTTGTAATTGTCAATTCTGCCCTGGGAAAAAGCTTCCAATCTTCACCCTATCATACCCCTCGTAATTTTATAAACTTCTATCAGGTCTCCCCTCAGCCTCTTTCTTTCCAGGGAGAACAATCCCAGTTTATTCAATCTCTCCTCATAGCTAATACCCTCCGTTCCACGCAACACGCTGGTAAACTTTTTCTGCACTCCCTCCAAAGCCTCCACGTCCTTCTGGTAGTGTAGAGACCAGAATTGGACACGGTGTTCCAAATGTGGCCTAACCAATGTTTTATACAACTCAACATAATTTGTCAACTTTTATATTTAATGCCCCAGCTGATGAAGGCAAGCAGGGCATATGCTTTCCTCTTCACCGTTTTTGTCTGTGTTGCCACTTTTAAGGATCTGTGGATCTGTACTCCCAGAACTTTCTACAAAGTCTCTGTACTGTTGTAAGCTATATCAGTCTGTATTTTCCAAATGTATTAGCTAATTCACATAATTGAAAGAGACAGAAGTGAGAAATGAGGTTCCCTGGGCTGGAAAGTCACCTTTTATGTGATTTCTTTTGATCAGAAAGTTGGCCTGAAATTGTGACTCCCGACCTAATGTCGTGAAGCAAGTTCTGTCAGTCACCACACATTAAATAAATCCCTATCAACCCATTTTCAAGTTCCCATAGACCACTGTGCAAGAAGAGCATGATTTTCACGTACCATCTTTGCTTCGGGTTCTTTCTGCTCCTCACAGAGCAACGTAATGACATTTCTTGGTATAAAAATCAGAGCAGACCAGTTATGATGCAATATTTAATTTTGACATGAGGGAACTGTGTATGTTGGATGGGAGAAATGTGGCTTGACTGAAGTCTGTGTTGACCTTTCAAAATGAAGAAGGGAGGAGAGACTGGACTAGAATAAACCTTCCTTGGCTTGCCTTTGAACACTGGGCATCTTAAAATAGGGAATCCTTTGTTATTGTTATGGTGACATGCTGGGGATATGCTGGAATTGGGAATCAAATTCTTGTACCATATGTTTTAGTATTTTAGAAATGCAAAATGAGATTTTATTTCTCTCGTTTATTTTTAGCCCTGTATTTTCGGTACAAGTAGAATCACAGAATAACAAAATACAGAAAACAGCCATCGTGCCAACCCTTTGGGTGGAGCTACCAGTCATTCCCACTGCCATGCTCTTTATAGCTTTTAGAAGTTCATTGAAGAGCTGATCCAATTTTGTCTTGAAAATTACTATCAAATCTGCTTCCACTAACTTTTCAGGCAGTGCATTCCAGATATCTCAAGCTTAAATGGTAGACAATTGAGGCGGATGCATATCTATTTTGAGTAAAGATATATCTTTACTCTAATTGATAGGTATTCTACATGTGCTGGTATGATTGAGTTGGAAGTATAGTGGACGTCTATACTTGATATGTATTTGCTGTATGGTTACAATGTGCTTAGTCTGTATTTAGTAATCTTGGAAACGGAATAATTAGTTGGCACAATGTGGTATGAGCGCAAAACTATTTCTAGTATTAGTTGTGGTCATGTAAAGGGCTGACCGGTGCTGGGATTGGTTCATAACATTCCAGAATGCTATAATGCATCTCGCTTTGAATAGTTCTTGCTAGATTCCAGAATTATATGTCATCTTTGTACCACTGTTGAAAGAATTGATTTCATTATTTCTTTTGAGTGGACTGTATATTTTTTTCATTCCTGGGACATGGGTGTCACTGGCTAGCCAGCATTTATTATCACCCATCCCTAGTTGCTTGTTACCATAGCCAATTTACCCTCAGCAAATTCCCACAAAAATGATAGTTGGTCATGGTGTTTTGTGTGATGTTGATTTGAGGAGTAAATATTGAGAGTTAGCTGCATTGCTGTGGCTCTGGAGTCGCACGTAGGCCAGACCGGGTAAGGGCGGCAGATTTCCTTCCCTAAAGGGAACCAGATAGGTTTTTCTGATAATTGACAATGGTTTCATGGCCCTCAGTAGATTCTTAATTCCAGATTTTATTTTCATTGAATTCAGAATCCACCATCTGCCATGGCGGGATTTGAACCCGGGTCCCCAGAGCATTAGCTGAGTTTCTGGATTAATAGCCTTGTGATAATAGCACAAGGCCATCGTATTATATTCTTAAAAATGTTTTGTTACCTGTTAACCAATTTTGAACTTTAATGTGGAGTAAAGCAATCATCTTAGAATTCTGTTTGGGAGAAATAATTCACCGAGGGAGGAGGTAAAGGAACTTGCTGCTTTTCAACTCCTCAGAATATCCCAGAGTACTTTGGTATTGAACAATTCCCTTCATTTTGAGGTGGAGCCACCATTGTTTTGCAGACAGGTCCAGCAGTTAGTTTATGTACCCTTTTTCATGGGATCTTTTACATTTGCCTAAGCAGGCAAATGAGAATTTGGTCTATCCAAAAGGCACCACCTCTGACTATGCTTACTTGGTACTGTCCTGAAGTATTTGCCCAGATTACAAAATTAATCACTGAACAGTAAATGCCAAACAGATCAGAGAAATAAAAATCTTCATTCAGTGAAGTACTGTTTGGAGTTACTCGTTGAGATTGTTGGGCATGATGTTAGACTGTCTGCACTGGATAAGGTCACCAAGAATTTGGTTCAGGGCTAGAAAAGGCCTTGAATCCACAGTAACAAGAACTTCAGCTTTTGACCCCGTGGTTTGAAAAGATGATGTTAGCACGGATAGTTCAGAGCTAAATCACGACACCAAGATCTGTGAGCATTAGCATCTTGAGATTGACAAATTATAGAAAAAGAGAGGAGAATCTTGCAATTATACAGGAACTTTCATCACCTTGGGGAAATCCCAAAACGCTTTACAGCCAATTAAATATATTTGAAGTGTACCCCCTGTTACTGTAGCCAACTTGTCCTCAGCAAACTCCCACAAAAATGATGTTTGATCACGTTGCTTTGTGTGATGTTGATTGAAGGGTAAATATTGGAATATTGGGAGTAACTACCCCCCCCCCCCCCCCCCCCCCCCTTCTCAGAGACGAACCATGAGATCCTTTACATCTGAAAGGCAGCACCTCCAACAGCTCAGCAATCCCTCAATACCACACTGAAGTGTTAATCTAGATTGTGCACTCATGTCTATGGAATAGATGCAACCTTCTGATTCGGAGGCAAGAGTGCTACCCATTAAGCCACAGCTGACAGTCTAGTTTTGAATTTTATATGTAGCACCCTGCAGTTGTAGCTTACAGTCATCTGGTCAGCAGAGACTCAAAGCTTTGACATCCCGTCTTTTAGTTCCTAGTGTAGCTTTCAGGATCTGGCAGGCCCATGTTATAAACACTTAGTTTGAACACAGCTATAACAAATTCAATCGCAAGCAGAATAAAACTCATGCTCGAACTTAAATATCCTGAGGATTCTTTGACCTTTAATTTTGTGAAATTAGTCCAGTTTTTAAATGCTCCTTGGATTGTGTGACTGTCTTTGATTTTTGATTTGATTTATTATTGTCACATGTATTAACATACAGTGAAAAGTATTGTTTCTTGCGCACTATACAGGTAAAACATATCATTCATAGAGAAGGAAACGAGAGAGTGCAGAATGCGGTGTTACAGTCAAGAAATTGAATTAAAGCATTGTTAAAGAGTTTAAAAGAGTTAGAATGAAGTTTTAGAAGCGTAGAACAGAAGTAAAAGATAGAATTGGAAGGTTTGCTTGGGCACAGCTTGTAAGAAATCTAGCGCTATCTTGAAAAAGATTGAGTCAGTTAAGTTGCTGTCTACAAAATCCATCCACTGCTAAAACAAGAAATACATTTATATACATCCCATTGGAAACACTTCAAACAAACACTGAGCATGTTCAAAAGTCTCTCAATCAGACTACTATAAAATCAATACCTGTCCGTAGGGGGTCTGATACGGGCTGCACAGACGCTGCCTGTTGGGGCAGATCCCACTAACCTTGGTTAGGATCATTAGGTATGGATTGGCAGAACAAATGTGTCGGAATTCCCAAAGATGCATGTGGGTAATTCTGGCCATTAACCAGCATAACTGCTGCATGCCCAGGGTGGGCAACCTTCCCTGTCAGCCTCTAACTGTGTGGTCGTCAGAGATACACTTCCTGTCACTGTCGACACTTCCCACTGCCTCGGCAAAGCAGCCAGCACAATCATGCAACCTGGACATTCTGTTTTCCATGGGGAAAAAGATACAGAAGTACGTAGAGAAGGAAAAAAGAGAAAGTGCAGAATGTAGTGTTACAGTCATAGCTAGGGTGTAGAGACAGATCAACTTAATGCAAGGTAGGTCCATTCAAAAATCTGACAGCAGCAGGGAAGCAGCTGTTCTTGAGCTGGTTAGTACATTACCTCAGACTTTTGTATCTTTTTCCCTGTGGAAGAAGGTGGAAGAGAGAATGTCCAGGTTGCATGGTGCCCTTGATTGTGCTGGCTGCTTTGCCGAGGCAGTGGGAAGTGTAGACAGTGACAGGAAGTGTATCACTGACGACCACACAGTTAGAGGCTGACAGGGAAGGTTGCCCACCCTGGGCACGCAGCAGTTATGCTGGTTAATGGCCAGAATTACCCGCATGCGTCTTTGGGAATTCCGACACATTTGCTCTGCCAATCCATATCTAATGATCCTAACCAAGGTTAGTGGGATCTGCCCCAACAGGCAGCGTCTGTGCAGCCCTATCGGACCCTCTACAGACCGGTATCGATTTTATAGTAGTCTGATTGAGAGACTTTTGAACATGCTAATCTTTGTTTGTCTGTATGTTTTGTTTGTATAGTGCCCAAAAAACAATACTTTTCATTGTATGTTAATAGATGTGACAAAAATCAAATCAAAGATAGGCCAACCCTTTTGAGTTTCATAGTGAGTTAGGCTGTCTGTTCAGCAGTGTTCTGCCTGCTTTAAGTGTCAGATACTGAATATGACGTGGAGAGTTGATTTGGTTCTGAGCATCATGTCACCTTGGAATATCCTTGGCTTCAGAGACAGAGGTAAAGCTTTAAGGAGCAAGATCAAATATACTCATTTGCTGAGCGATTGAAAATCAGATTATGTTCCGATTCCAGGATCCTTACTGCTGTTTTTGGGGGATCTTATCATAGATCCCCTACAGTACAGAAGGAGGCCATTCAGTCCATCGCATCTGTACCAACCACAATCCTATCCAGGACCTTTTCCCGTAACCCCATTACCTTGCTAATCTTGAAATTTGCAGACTGCTTCAAGGCCTGGATAGAGTGGAAGTGGAGAGAGTGTTTCCAGTAGTAGGAAAAACTAGAACCAGAGGGCACAACATCAGGTGAAAGGGACGATCCTTTAAAACAGAGATGAGGAGGAATTTCTTCAGCCAGAGAGTGGTGAACCTGTGGAACTCTTTGCCACAGAAGGCTGTAGAGGACAGGTCATTGAGTGTCTTTAAGACAGCGATAGATAGATTCTTGACTAATAAGAGGATCGGGGGTTGTGGGGAAAAGGCAGGAGAACGGGGATGAGAAAAATATCAGCCATGATTGAATGGTGGAGTAGACTCGATGGGCCAAGAGGCTTAATTCTGCTCTTATGTCTTATGGTCTAATCCTGCTGACACTAAGGTCAATTTAGCATGGCCAATCCACCTAACCCACACATCTTTGGAGTGTGGGAGGAAACCGGAGCACCTGGAGGAAGCACATGCAGACATGGGGAGAACATGCAAAGTCCACATAGACAGTGACCTGAGATTGGAATTGAACCCGGCTCCCTGGGGCTGTGAGGCAGCAGTGCTAACCACTGTGCCAGTTTTGACTGCGATACTGAAAATTAATGTTGCACAATTTAAGTAAAGGTTACGCCATGGACAGTACAGGACCGTGCAGCTTAATGACAAATGGGTGCCAAACAAATCACTAAAACTGAAACATCACACAATTTGTGATGAAATCCGAAGTGATATTGTAACAGGAGTGGGGTCAGGACACTTGGTGGACTACCATCAATGAAAGCACGTTTTAACTATTTTAAACTATTACAAGTCAGCATCAGCCTCTTGAGCTATCCTTATCATTGGACTTGTTGGATTTGTTTAACATTGTAATGATTGGAAAGTACTGTTAAGAACCATGGAGCCAGCTAGGAACAGATTTGGTATAAATGTCATCCCAACGACAGGGCACCAATCCAAACTTTCATGGAATGGAGATGTACTTCTCTAGCTATGAGAATCCAGGTGATTGGTTGTTGCACTTGGGAGTTAGTGTGATACATTGCCCTTCCGGAGGATTTGTATAAACCTCTAGGGTAAGCAAATGAATACAAGAATTACACTGAAAATGGGCTTCAAAATGTTTAGTTCTTTCATTAACATAGGGTGGCGCAGTGGTTAGCACTGCTGCCTCACAGCACCAGGGCCCTGGGTTCAATTCCAGCCTTGGGTCACTGTGCGGAGTCTGCACATCCTCCCTGTGTCTGTGTGGGTTTCCTCCGGGTGCTCCAATTTCCTCCCACAGCCCAAAGTTGTGCAGGTTAGGTGGATTGGCCATTTATGTTGCTCCTTAGTGTTCAGAGATGTGTAGGTTAGATGGATTAGCCATGGGAAATATGTGGGGTTATAGGGAGGGGGAGGGGACCTGGGTAAGATACTCTGTCAAGAGAGTTGGTGCAGACTCGAGGGGCCGAACGGCCTCCTCCTGCACTGTAGGGATTCTAAGATGATGTAATTGAGGAGGAACAGCAAGGGTCCTTCTTTAATTCAGCCTTAAACGAGGACAATTCATGCTCAAGAAACTTGCATAGCTTCCTAATGCGGATCCCGCAACTTTTAATCCCATTTCCAGAGTGGCCTCTAGCTGCTGTAATGTGCGTCTTCGTAGCTGGCTTAGGGGGCCAGTAAAAAGTCTGACAACACCAGGTTTTAGTCCAACCGATTTATTTGATAGTAAACACACAAGCTTTCGAGGTTTCCCTCTTCGTCAGGTGAATGGAGAGTTCTGGCCTCGGACAGAGCACATAAAGCACAGACAGTTTAGAGATTACTGATTAGAATGCGAATCTTTACACCTAACCTGCTGTTCAAGTCCTAAAGTGGCTGACAATGTGTGTGGAAGGAGCACTGATCAGAGGTTAAAGAGATGTGTATTGTCTCCAGACAGCACAGTGAGTGAGGTTTTGCAAACCCAGGCAAGTCATGGGGGTTAAGATAGTGTGACATGAACCCAAGATCCAACAACCCAACAGGGATCTTGGGTTCATGTCACACTATCTGTAACCCCCGTGACTTGCCTGGGTTTGCAAAACCTCACTCACTGTGCTGTCTGGAGACAATACACATCTCTTTAACCTCTGATCAGTGCTCCTTCCACACACATTGTCAGCCACTTTAGGATTTGAACAGCAGGTTAGGTGTAAAGATTCGCATTCTAATCAGTAATCTCTAAACTGTGCTTTATATGCTCTGTCCGAGGCCAGAACTCTCCATTCACCTGACGGAGAGGGAAACCTCGAAAGCGTTTACTATCAAATAAATCGGTTGGACTAAAACCTGGTGTTGTCAGACTTTTTACTGTGTTTACCCCAGTCCAACGCCGGCACATCCACATATTAGGGGGCCATTGGCAGAGACCATTACAGTGCATCGAACGTAGAACAGGCTTGTAATCTCGGAAATGGGGCTTAATGATAGGTAACAGAAAAATGGAGGGGTGTGAGTTCAATGTCCTTAGAAAAAGATGATGACTCTTCTGTAACCGTGTCTTTTCTTCCCACGTAGACAACCATACAATCAGCAGAAGAATCGGTACGGAGATGTCCTGTGCTTGGACCAAACTAGAGTCAAGTTGAAGTCCCTCAATCATGATGAGGTAAGAGAAGAAGGATCCTGAAGCCAAAGGCTGAATTACTTGGCTGTGGATTGTGGTGGCATGTGAGTGGGCATGACTTAGAAATTTTCATTCATCCTGCCTGTCCCTCCACTCCCCTCTAAATTGCTCCCTTACTTAGTTTGCTGAATAAACTAGGCTTGTACTCGTTGGAGTTTAGAAGAATGAGGGGAGATCTCATTGAGACGTATAAGATGATGAATGGGATGGAAAGGATAGAGGTGGAGAGGCTCTTCCCACTCAGAAAGGACAGTAGGACTAGAGGGCACAGCCTCAAGATAAGGGGGGGGTCAGTTTAGAACGGAGTTGAGGAGGAACTTCTTCATTCAAAGGGTGGTGAATCTCTGGAATTCTCTGCCCGTTGAAGTGGTGGAGGCTGCCTCACTGAATATATTTAAGACGCGGGTAGATAGGTTTTTGATAGGCAAGGGGATTAAGGGTTATGGGGAGAGGGCAGGAAAGTGGAACTGAGCCACGACAGATCAGCCATGATCTTATTGAATGGCGGGGCAGGCTCAAGGGGTTAGATGGCCGACTCCTGCTCCTATTTCTTCTGTTCTTATGTTCGCCAGATATTCAGGATTCATCAGTCTTTGCATGACCAGCTGCCAGGTTTTGACCTGCTGTGATAGTTCTGTTACTTCTTGACCATGTATTGTCACTTCTAGACAACGCTAGAAGCGTTATCTTGTCTCCTTGCCAAGTTCACATGAAATAGTTTCACAATACCAGGTTAAAATCCAACAGGTTTATTTGGTAGCAGGAGCTTTCAGAGCACTGCTCCTTCATCACGTGAGTGAAGCAGTGTTCCAAAAGCTTGTGATAGCAAATAAACCTGTTGAACTTTAACCTGTTGTTGTGAGACTACTTAATGTGCCCACCCCAGTCCAATGTCGGCAACTCCACATCAAGTTCCCACGAGACTGAGATCGAAACACCTGACATATCTCTCTCTCTCTCTCTCTCTCTCTCTCTGCCTCAGTACTTTGTGTTCTTGGCAGTTCTCAATGTTTGCGAGTCTTGTTGCCTGTGATACCCGTGGAAAAATACCAGTGGAAATCAAATCAGTTGTGTGAC
Organism: Carcharhinus amblyrhynchos; assembly: GCF_965287045.1. Lineage (NCBI taxonomy): Eukaryota > Metazoa > Chordata > Chondrichthyes > Carcharhiniformes > Carcharhinidae > Carcharhinus > Carcharhinus amblyrhynchos. The sequence goes on along the minus strand of NC_137355.1, from coordinate 7,725,231 downwards.
AATGCAGCAATCGTAACATTGCAGAATGGTTTTAATTAACTTACACAAACTGCAAAGAAATCTTCTCTTAGTTCAAATGAAAACCTGTAGAAGCGTTTATTTAGGATTGGAATGTGTGATGATTACTTGTGAAACTCAACATGTACATTAACACGTCAGATTGCTAAAGGACCCGAGAGATTTATCAGAGCACAGAGCTGCCCGTGACCCAGTCTCTAGAATGTAATTGTGTCTTGCAAGGTAAGTAGTGACTTGTACAGAGCTATGAGGGCACTTAGAATTCTGGAGACTGATTAAACAAAAGTAGGTGTTCAATTACTCCATGTTAGAATCCCATTTCGAGTCCTCCTTAGACTAACTTGACATTGGGGTTACTGTCACGTATCAGGAAGATTTTCTGAGGGTGGCTGGTGTTTAAAAGAAAAAAGCTTCACTGGTGTAGTTGAAAGACAGAGCGTGCACTTGTGAATGCTCCATAAAGTCATTGGCCATCCAGAGTGCCCATACATACTGAGTTGTTTATAAGGTTGCAGCTACTGTTGTTATATGGGCAAATGCAGCTGCCATTGTTACGACCCCAGATCCAGCCAATATGTTGAATGACAGATGCATAATACTCCAACTGCTGGAAATCTGAAATAAAACAGAAAATGCTGGACAGGCGTGGCTGGTTTGACTGTGTCTGTGGGGAGAGAAAGGCAAGTTTTGAGCTTTTCCTCAAGTCCGTCAGAAGGCATTGAGGAGAGATCAGTAAACCAATGCATAAATGGGCAGCATGGTGGCACAGTGGTTAGCACTGCTGCCTCACAGTGCCAGGGACCCCGGTTTGATTCCCGGCTTGGGTCACTGTCAATGCGGAGTTTGCACATTCTCCCCGTGTCTGGGTGGGTTTCCTGTAGGTGATCCGGTTTCCTCCTGCAGTCCAAAAGACATGCTGGTTAGGTGCATTGGCCATGCTAAATTCTCCCTCAATGTACCCAGACAGGCACCAGAATGTGGCGACTAGGGGATTTTCATTGCAGTGTTAATGTAAGCCTACTTGTGACTAATAAATAAGTAAATTTTAAAATTTGTTCTGTTGCTCGGTTGGATTTTGCCTAACTTGACTATTTCCAACATTTGGATTTTCTTTTGTTGAGGCGTGCAGCTAACGTAAAGCTGGACAAATGACTCATGGATGCAAGATCCCAAGTCAGCTGGGAAATTTAAATTCAGTCAATGAAATAAATCAGGAATTTTATTTAAAAAAAAAGAAGCTATATTAGTGCTGGTGACCATGAAGCAGTCTCATCTCAGCCATCCTTACCTGGTCTGGCCTACATGTGACGCCACACCCACAGCAAAGTAATTGGCTTTTAACAGCCCTCTGAAGTGGCTTAGCAAACCACTCAGTTGTTTAAGGATGGGGCAGTGGATCACTTTGAGAAGCGACTTGCTGAGTCTTTGGAGCCGGCTGGTGACAGAAGTAAAGACTTGGTTGCCCTGCTCCTGAACACCAGATTGGCCTGTGCCAATTTTCCCCAACAACAAACACCATACATAGCCAGAAAATTAAAGCAAGGATAATGAGTTAAACCCTGAGCCTACTCCGTTACAACCATGCTAGTTTAGCCACTGTGATCTTAAAAATCTTGGTGTCAGATTGCACTTAAATAGCCACTGGGCAGTAGCTTTCAAAAGAGGCAATCTGAAGCTTCGTTGCACAGCATTTCAAGGACTTGCTTCTGTAACTTCTATGCAACAACTTGCATTTGTACAGTGCCTTTAATGTTGTAAGCCATCCAAAGCCACTCGATAGGTGTGTTCTCAAAAAACTTTGGGATCAAGCGCATACAAAGAAATGTTTATATACTACATGAGTATTGCCTCTTCAGTTGAGTGGCAAGGCGACTGACACCTGACCTTGAATAGGGATGAGGATGTCAGTGGCATTGTATCAATCCAGTATAACCACTTTTTAGTTTATATTTTTATGACAAAAGAATCATAGAATCAGAATACTGGTATTCTGTAAATACTGGTATTCTGTAAACTGTGTGTGCTGTTATATGCTCTGTCAGAGACCAGAACTGTCCACTCACTTGACGAAGGGGCAAACCCCGAAAGCTTGTGGGTTTACTATCAAATAAACCAGTTGGACATTAACCTGGTGTTGTGAGACTTCTTACTATGTAATACTAGCAGTCCATATGTCCTACTTCACACCTGCTAGCTTCTGAAGGAATTTATTTAACCACTCTGCCACCGTACCACCCCTTTATTCATTGGTTTGCTGACCTTTCCTGAGAGCTTTCTGACAGATTTGAGGAAAAGCCCAAAATGTTAACTCGTGTTTCTCTCCCCGGAGCTTCCAGGGTCTGAGCAGCTGAAAACACAGCCAAGAATAGCAGGAGCAATTTAAATCGGGGGGTTGCTCAAGAGGCCAGAATTGGAGAAGTGCAGGTAACTCGGAGGATTGTGGGGCTGCAGGAGATTAAAGGTTAAAGTAGAAAAGAGCCATAGAGGTTTACAGCATGGAAACAGGCCCTTCGGCCCAAATTGTCCATGCTGCCCTTCTTTTTAAACCACTAAGCTAGTCCCAGTTGTCTGCGTCTGGCCCATATTCTTCTTTACCCACCTTACCCACGTAATTGTCTAAATGCTTTTTTAAAGATAAAATTGTACCCCAGCAGCTTGTTCCAGACACTCGCCATCCTCTGTGTGAAGAAATTGCCCCTCTGGGCCCTTTTGTGTATCTCCCTTCTCACCTTAAATCTATGGCCTCTAATCTCCACTAACCTCCCTCTCCACCATGGATGGACTTGAAATAGGTTGTTGCTTTACCCTTTGAAGCTGGAATTCATATGACAAGAACTCTCTGAAATACTGTGCAGAGAACTTTATTATTGCCCTTTTCAAAAGTTACCATTTGGTGGGTATTTTATGAGAAGTGCAATCTGACGTCATGCTTTTTGTGATTACAGTGGCTAAACTGGCGTGCCTCATGGTTGTGATGGAGAGGCAGAGAGATCAGGCGGGAATACTAGAACTGGAATTGTCCAGTGTGTTGTGTGAATAGGATCCAGATACTGTGTCCCAAGAGGGTTGTCAAATCGCCTCATTATGTGATGCACAAGCATAGCTGATTGTTTGCTTATTTTAATGCATCAACTGCACCTTTTGTAATATCCACTTGATCCGACCTTGGTTGTCTTTTGTGCTTTCTGAAATCGTTCCTTAGGTCTGGACTTGCCTAATTTTCTAATATTTTCAAATATCCATGTGTGAAAAACTTATGCAATTGGATTGTAATATATTTTCATATTTCTGTTAATTGTTAATAATTACATTGCAGGAAGAAGTGAGTCCAGTCTTTGCTTATCTTGTGTGTCATCTCCAGAAGCCAGAACATACTCCCAACTTCTCATTGCCTCTTTTGGACTCCAAGGGTTCCCATTTGGTGTGGCTGTCAGTTGAAATTTCTATCTAACAAACTTGGGTGTTGTGCTTTGCTGTTTGACTGCTTTTCAGGAGCAATGGGGTTTTTAGCTATTTCATGGCCTTTTCAATTCCTCCTTTCCTGTTTCTGCTGACCAGTTATCTGGCATCTCTCTCTAACCAGAACTATCAGTCACTCTGTCTAATGCTTTGTTTCTATTTGGACCTGCCTGTACCACTACTTTTCCCTCAGTCTGTTTGTTGCCACTCTATTCCTCTGTCCTCTCCAACATTTCTTTCCAGAATATTGGGGCGGCACAGTGGTTAGCACTGCTGCCTCACAGCACCTGGGACCTTGGTTCGATTCCCAGCCTCGGTCACAGTCTGTGTGGATTTTGCACATTCTCCCCGTGCCTGCGTGGGTTTCCTCCAGGTCCTCCTGCACTCCAAAGATTGGCCATGCTAAATTGCCCCTTAGAGTCAAGGGGTTAGTAGGGTAAATAAGTAGGGTTAAGGAGATGGGGCTTGCATGGGATTGTGGTCGGTGCAGAATTGATGGGCCGAATGGCCTCTTTTTGCACTGTAGGGATTCTATGGCATATGTACCCTCCAATTTAGCCCAAATAATATTCTGACTGAATCCTATAATTGCAGCATAAAAATGTGAAGCAGAAGTCAACTTAGCCAAGGGAGTTAAATTCAAATTATTGAGCAGGTTAGTGTTTGTGAAATGGAATAGCAGGTTTGTGGTGCCATCTAGCAGTACCTGAGGGTAAGTTCACTGTAACAGTAGGTATTCTCACAACACCAGGATAAAGTCCAACAGGTTTATTTGGTAGCACGAGCTTTCGGAGCTTTGTCCCATCATCAGGTGAGTGACCTGGTGTCATGCGACTACTTACTGTGTCTACCCCTGTCCAATGCCGGCAACTCTACATCATGACTAACACCATAACACTTAACAAATTGGCCACACAACTTGACCTCGGCACTCAAACCAAGCACAAGCTTAAAGCTGGGGAAACTCCAGCTAACTGGAGATAAAGGATATTAACCTTCCAGCATGACATCAGTGTAAAATGGTTTGAGTTGATGTCATTGACCCTGCATGTGTTTTCAGTGGGGTGAAGGGGAAAATGCACCTTTAATCTTTACTAACCTCTCTCTCCACCTTTAATACCCCCTTTAACCACCTCGTTCAGCAATCCTATGTTCACCCTCCCTGCTTACTGATATCTTTCATTTCCAACCTCCTAATTTTTGACCCCATTTTTGTGAATCACTTTCAGATGTTATATAAATAGACTTTCATAGAAGACATCAAAGAAACCCTGCTGTACAGATGGAGGCCACTTGGCCCCAGTACTGACCACAATCCCACCCAGGCCCTACTCTTATAACCCCACACATTTACTCTGCTAATCCCCTGACACTAAGGGGCAATTTAACATGGCCAATCAATCTAATCTTTGGACTGTGGGAGGAAACCAGAGCACCCGGAGGAAACCCACACAGACACAGGGAGAACGTGCAGATTCCACACAGACAGTGACCAAGGCCAGAATCGAACCTGGGTCTCTGGTGCTATGAGGTAGCAGTGCTAACCAATGTAATTGTAATTGCATCTTTTTCTTAGTATCAAAGCTGAAGTGTTAGGAGTCAATCATTAGTAATATGTTATTATGACGGTTATTATGTTTAGTAAACGTTACCAGAGTCTGAAGAGGTAATATTTGTGATCTGATTTCTTTTCCTCCCATAGTCCAAAGAGGTTAGGTGGATTGGCCATGCTAAATTGCCCCTTAGTGTCCAAATATGTGTAGGTTCAGGAGATTAGCAAACTAAACATGTGAGGTTATGAGGATTGGGCCTGGGTGGGATTGTAGTCGATGCAGGCTCGATGGGCCTAAGGGCCTCCTTCTGCACTGTATGATTCTAAAAGCAAATTACTGCAGATGTTGGAATCTGAAAAAAAAACAGAAAATGCTGGAAAATCTCAGCTGGACTGACAGCATCTGTGGAGAGAGAATAGTCAGTGTTTCAAGTCTGGATAACCCTTTGTCATTATTGGTAATTGTTTAAGAGGAAGGGGCAGCTGGAGCCTGCTATGCTTTCTCAATTGCTGTTGCCGCCATTCGCAGGAAGTCCAAGGACAGCGTGTCCTTCGGGCTCAATCCCAGTGCTCGCTTAATGCATTGCACAGTTTTATGGTTAGTTCTGTGCTGTCACAAGTTTTCCAGTGGTGCCATGCTCAAGATTAGATGTTGTTGCATTGTTGGACTATTGCATCTTTTACAAGACAGAACTCCCTTATTCAACTGAATTCTGGTGGAACACCTGTAAGCTGGCGCAGAACATTGAGATGTAAAGAACTAAATTGCATTTATGTAGTGCCTTTCACATTCTGGGGCTGTTTCCAAGTGCATCAAAGCAATTAATTGCAGCAAAGTTTCAGAAACAGCAATGAGATGAACCAGTTATCCTGTGTTGGGAAGCGAAAGTGTGTGCTCCTGTTCAATTCTTGTGGATCACCTCAACAAGAAAAACACCTCCAACAATGTAACATTTTATCAACTGAACTCCGTTTCATCTTGGGGCCCAGAGTCAAGATTTTGTGAAACGCTCCCCACTTCCTGTCATGCGAAAGCACAGTGATTTCATTCACTTTGGTGATGCTAGATGGAAACTGAGTGAGAAGTTTTGCTGATTTATAGAGGCCGGACCCCTCAACCGACCTTCAGCTAAACTCCTGTTCCCCAGGTCAGATTGTGCCTACGGGTTGTTTTCGAGGATGTTTGATCACAGCATCATCTCACACAAAATCCAAATATTCCATTGACTGAAATGTATCATCAGCAGGATCACATCCAAAGAATTTGCATGGTTCCCTTTTAAATGGCAAAAATGATGTGATCGGTAACTTCATTGAATCTCGTATAATAGATAGAAATAATGAATGTGAAACTGCTTCCTTCTGCACTGTAGGGATTCTGTCATTCTATATTTGGCAGTGTGTGGCTGGCTGAATACTGGTAGAACACGTGTAACCTAAGGGTTAGGGGTTATGGTGAGTGGGCGGGTAATTGGAGTCCACAGAAAGATGGGCCATGATTTAATTGAATGGTGGAGCAGGCTCAAGGGCCCAATGGCCTACTCCTGCTCCTAGTTCTTATGTCCTCATGTAACCTGCGACAGAATATTAGAATATAAAGAACAAAATTGCATTTACATAGTGCCTTTCGCATTCTCAGGCTATCTCAAGCCAATTAATTACAGCAAAGTTTCACAAACAGCAATGAGCAATTGTGGGTGGCACAGTGGTATACTGGTTAGCACTGCTGCATGGTGCCTCACCAGGGACCCTGGTTCAATTCTGGTCTCGGGTCAGTCTCTGTGTGGAGTTTGCACATTCTCCCCGTGTCTGCATGGGTTTCCTCTGGGTGTCCCACACTCCAAAGATATGCAGGTTAGGTTGATTGGCCATGTTAAATTGACCATTAGTGTCAGGGGGATTAGCAGGGTTAATACATGGGGCCAGGGTGGGATTGTTGCGGTGCAGACTGAATGACCTCCTTCTGCACTGTAGGGGTTCTGTGATTTTATGAGATGAATCAGTTACTCTGTGGTGGGAAGCAAAAGTACATGCTCCTCTTCAATGGGAATCTTATAGATCACCTAAACATAAAAAAACACCTCCAACAATGCAACATTCCTCAGAACAGCTCGAAGTATCAACTTCAGTTATGTGCTTGGGTCCTGGACTAGGGGCTCTTTACCCAACAAGTTTCTGATTTAGATGTAGGAATATTCACATCGAACCAAGGTTGACTTGATAAGCAGTTGTGTGAATTGAAATTGCTGATATAGCAACTGAAACCTTTTTGTATTTTGCCATTAAAAGATGTAAATAATTCATTAAAATAGATCACTGCACACAAATGAGAAGGTCCATCGAATTACAATATTTATCAGAGCAACAAACTCATGACATTATCAAACATTTGCAATGACCAGAGCTTAAAAATAGGAAAGATTCAGTTATCGCCCAAAGTTAAGTTGTTCAGTTAAACTGTTTGCATTTTGACTAACCTGTAATTTTATTCTTCTTGCAGAGGACAGATTACATCAATGCCAGTTTCATGGATGGCTATAAACAAAAGAATGCCTACATTGGCACACAGGGTAAGCACCGTGACAATCAAAGACATTCTACTTTTTATTTCAAAGCTTTAAACAGTTAGAAAGTCATCTTTTATAGCAAATTTCTGAATCAAAGTATGAGACTACACAAACTGTTTGACCTGGAAATAAGCCAGAATAATAGTGCTCCTAGATTAATAGAGCTCCTTATCTCACCATGACAAACTGTGAAATTGAATTTAATTCAGTTATTAAGTTGGGAGAACTATTGAGTGTGGAATGTCCTAATATACTCCAACTCTTGGTATCTTATTAATTGGCCAACATTTCACACCCTTCATCATCAACCGTATGTACATCAGCTAGACAGAAGAAAAACCCAGCAGAGTTGAAGGAGATAAAGGGTCAAGTGGGTTTGGCTCTGAAAAACTCCAATACTGATTTCATACCTCCTGAAGTCTTGTAGTTTCAAGCCAGACAGGTACCATTAACTGATGAATCAGTTCTCCTGCAGGTTAACTATCAGTTTGAGAAAACGCTATGGTAGAAGGTTTTAATGCCCACCACCATGTGTGGCTTAGTAGGGTTATAGAAGTTTACAGCATGGAAACGGGGCCCATTGGCCCAACTTGTCTATGCTGCCCTTTTTTTTTAAACCCCGAAGTTAGTCCCAATTGCCTGCATTTGGCCAATATCCCTGTACACCCTTCTTACCCATGTAACTGACTTTGTCTTTTTTAAAAGACAAAATTGCATCTGCCTCTTCTACTACCTCTGGCAGCTCGTTCCAGACACTCAGCACTCAAAGTAGAACCACTGCTGACTGAGCTGACCTGGTTCTGACTGGCTATGTATCAGATGGTGAATGATCAACATGAATCTACATGGCCTCCTCTTCACCAACCTGTTTGCTGTAGGAAAGTTTGCCCTTAATAACATTCGTATGATTGACCACTGCAAGGGTCTTGTAAAAGTAAAATGTTCCCCTCCGTGTTGTGGACAACCTTCATAGTGCAGTATGGTCCCATCACTTTAGGCCATAAATAGCAGCAGAATTTTGTACCATGTCAGTTTGTAACCGCATAGCTTGACATATTCATTTGGGTTGGAATAGTGTGGGTGGAACTAAGAAACAGTAAAAGGGCAACAAACATGAGTAGGATAAAAGCAAAATACTGCAGATGCAAGACGTCTGAAATAAAAACAGGAAATTCTCGAAAGAATCAGCGGGCCTGATAGCAGAAGAGAGAGAGAAACTGAGTTGATGTTTCGAGTCCGTATGACTCTTAAATATCAGTTGGAGTTGTTTATAGGCCACCAAACAGTAATGAAAGCAAGATAATGCAGATGCTGGAAATTTGAAATGAAAACAGAAGATGCTGGATAAACTCAACACATCTGGCAGCATAAACAGAGTTAATGTCTAAATGACCCTTCTACAGAACTGTGATGATAGTGTAGGACGTGGTATAAATCAGGAAATTAAAGGTGCATGTAGCAAGGTTAACATAATATATATTCTACATATAGAGTGGTTGAAACTAATTAGTGCTAATGCCGTGGAGGATGTATGCAGATGGGTTTTTTAGAACAGTTTGTTGAGGACCCAACAGGGAATGGGCTATTTTAGATCTGATGTTGTGCAATAAGAAAATACTCATTAATAATCTTGTCATGAAGGAGCCTTTAGGGAAGAGTTACCGGGGGAAGCCAATAGATGTGCTGCATCTGGATTTTCAAAAGCTTTTTGATAAGGTCACGCACAAGAAGTTAATAAGCAAAGTTAAAATAAATGGGATGAGGGGTAATATACCAGCATGGATTAAGAATTAGTTAACAGACAGAAAACCAAGATAAATAGGTCATTCTCAGGTCGGCGGGCTGTAACTAGTGTGGTACCCTAGGGATCAGTGCTTGGCTCCCAGCAATTCACAATCTACACCAATAATTTGGATGTGGGGAACCCAGTGTCCAAGTTTACTAATCACAAAGCTAGATGGGAATGTGAGATGTGAAGAGGATGCAAAGAAGCTTCAATGGGATTTAGACAGGGTAGGTTTTTTTTAATTCATTCGTAGGACATGGAAGTTGCTGGCTGGCCAGCATTTATTGCCCATCCCTAGTTGCCTGAGAGCAGTTGAGAGTCAACCACATTGCTATGACTCTGAAGTCATATGTAGGCTATTCCAGGCAAAGAAGACAAATTTCCTTCCTTAAAGGACATTAGTGAACCAGATGGGTTTTGACACTGCTTTCATGGTCATTAGTAGATTCTTAATTTTTTATTGAATTCAAATTCCACCATCTGTCACAGCAGGATTTGAACCCGGGTCCCCAGAACATTAGCTGAGTTCCTGGATTAATAGTCCAGCGATAATACCACTAGACCATTGTCTCCCCTCCTGAGTAGGTAGGAACATGGCAAAAGGAATATAATATGGAAAGATGCAGTTATCCAGTTTGGTAGGAAAAACAGAAATGCAGAGTATTTCTTAAATGGTAAGAGATTGAGATGTGTTGATGTTTAAAGGAAGCTAGGGGCCCTTGTTGAGAAGTCACTAAATTAACCTGCAAGGTGTAGCAAGCAATTCAAAAGACAAATGGCATGTTGGTCTTTAGCTCAAGAGGGTTTGAGGAATAAAGATGTCTTGCTGTGATTGTACAGATCCTTGATGAGACTGTACCTGGAGTATTGTATACAGTTTTGGTCTCCTTACTTAAGGAAGAATGTGCTTGCCCTAGAGTAAGTGTGACAAAAGATTCACCAGATTGATCTGGTGATCTAGGCAGCACGGTAGCATGTGGTTAGCACTGCTGCCTCACAGCTCCAGGGACCTGGATTTGATTCCCGGCTGAGGCTACTGTCTGTGTGGAGTTTGCACATTCTCTTTCTGTCTGCGCGGGTTTCCTCCGGGTGCTCCGGTTTCCAGTTTAATGACGTGCTGGTTAGGTTGATTGGCCATGTTAAAATTGCCCCTTGACATCCTGAGATGCGTAGGTTAGAGGGATTAGCGGGTAAAATATGTAAGGACGTGGTATAGGGCCTGTGTTGGATTGTGGTTGGTGCAGACTCAATGAGCCAAATGGCCTCTTTCTGCACTGCAGGATTTCTATGATTCTATGATCTGGGGATGGCAGAATGTCCTATGAGGAGAAATTTAGGAGACTGGGCGTATATGCTGTAGAGTTTAGAAGAATGGGTTGTCATGTTGAAGCATTCAGAATTTTTACAGGGTTCTGCAGGAAGAATGTTTCCCCTGGCTGGGATGTCTGGACAGTAAGAAGTCTGACAACACCAGGTTTAAGTCCAACCGATTTATTTGATAGTAAATTATTTACTATAATTATTACTATAAATAAATAATTTACTATCAAGTAAATCAGTTGGACTTAAACCTGGTGTTGTCAGACTTACTGTGTTCACCCCAGTCCAACGCCAGCATCTCCACAGGATGTCTGGAACCAGGGGATATCGTCTCAGAATAAGAAGTAGACCCTTTAGGATTGAGATGAGGAGAAATTTCTTAATTGAAATAGTGATGAACCTTTTGAATTGTTTATCCAGGGGGCTGCAGAGGCTCAGACATTGAGTGCATTCAAGACAGAGATAGATAGAATTCTGGATATTAGAGACGTCAAGGGATATGGCGATAGTGTAGGAACACAGCATTAAGGTAGAAGTTAGCCATGATCTCATTGAATGGTACAACAGACTCAGAGGGCTAAATGACCTCTCTTTAGTTCCTGTTTCCAATGTTCCCATCCCTTGTTCCTTAATTGATATCAGGCTAGAATATCAGTGCTGGCTCACTCGGGAATTAAAAGGGTGAATCAGGTAGACCTTAAATGAGATATAAACCGTGTAAAGTTAATACATAGCTACCTACAAAAGCAAAAAGCTAGCCATAGATAAAGAGTTCCATAACCTGTGGCACACATCAAAGCTCTTCAGCCTTAGGACACTCAAGCTTAGAGGTGCACAACCTGGAAACTAAGTTGGAAAAAGAGGAGACTCCATTAACATCCCATCCATTGACCATGGGACAGTCAACGTGTTCGTGCAAGAGATTAGGCTGAATTGTTTACAGATGCTGTCAGCTGAAAGTGCCAAACGGATGACCCTACTGGGGCTCCTCCTCTAGTTCCCACCGAATAGATGCCAGAGTTCAGCCAATTCAGCTCATTTCACGTAAGATTAAGAAAATAATTTGTACAGTCGATCCATTGAGACCTATTAGCATCCTGGCCATAGTGACAAAGACATGTGTACCAGACTAAGTTGCTTCCTTTGCCAATCTGATTCAGTAAACTATTGGCCCTGGCAATGTGTAAGCTTTTAATTAAATACAAGTGCAATGAAACCCAGTAAGTCCACGGTCATGAGGAGCACTTTCCATTAGTTGGAGGAGGTGGTCACAGTTCCCTGAGGCCAGTCATCACACCTTCCTTTCCTTCATGAATAAGTTCCCAGTGATCAGGAGTGCGCTGTTTGTTGGCAATTTCATGGTGTTGAATTCACTTTTTTGACAATGGAATTGTCCGTTGCAGAAATACTGTTTTGGGAACATTGTCACCTTCAAATAGCGAGTGGAGGAAAGATAAACCGCAAAGACTTTGCCCAGTTATTAGCTTGCAGAGTTGGAGTCTTTGGAATTTATTTTCCTGCCATTTAAATGTCACATCCAAACGATAGCTGAATCTCTTCTCCATTCACCTTCTTACGACAGCTGAGGAAGAGGATTATTTGACCTTTTGTTTAGATTTGTTGCTTTGTTAACCATTAAGGTCTCAAGCCTTTTGAAGTTTGAGAGTTAATCCCTGCTTTGATGTAGATTCTGTATTGCTCATTATCTCAGAAATAGGAGCGGGGTAGACCATTTGATTTAAGTTCACGTTTTATCTTATTAGTGTCATATGTTGGCTTACATTAACACTGCAATGAAATTACTGTGAAAATCCCCTAGTTGCCACACTCTGGCACCTGTTCGGATACACAGAGGGAGAATTTGGCATGGTCAATCCACCTAACCGGCACATGTTTTGGATTGTGGGAGGAAACTGGCGCACCCGGAGGAAAACCAGGCAGGCATGGGTAGAACATGCAGACTCTGCACAGACAGTGACCCAAAGCTGGAATCGAACCCGGGTCCCTGGTGCTGTGAGACGGCAGTGCTAACCACTGTGCCACCATGCCATCCCTTGAGCCTGCTCCATCATTCAGTAAAATCGTGGATGAATGAAAGCAAATTACTGCGGATCCTGGACAGGAGAAAATGCTGGAAAATCTCAGTAGGTCTGGCAGCATCTGTGAGAAGAGAAAAGAGCTGACATTTCGAGTCCAGATGACCCTTTGTCAAAGCTTGGTTCAGCTTTAACAAATGGTCATCTGGACTCCAAACAACAGCTCTTTTCTCTCCTTAAGATCATGGCTGATCTGATTGTGGGTCTCAATTCTACTTTCCTGTCTGTTCCCCATAACCCTCCATTCCCTCATCAATCAAATATTTGTCTGGCTTAACATTGAATATTGACAGAGGTTTCTCAAATGTGCCTTGGGAGAACAAAATCTTTTCAGTCACCTCAAACATGATGAATCTCGTTGGCCTTTCAATCTTCAGAACCGTATATCTTTATTACTCCATGGTCTTGACTTCACTCATGCATCTTGCCCGAAAAGGAAATATCAGAAGTTATCTTATCAGTGCATTTGCAATATTGATTGCATTTACTACTGGTTAACGAGAAAATAGCAGCAAGTCTTGGTTCTGAACTGATTCAGAGTTTTGGTTGTGGGAGGCTGCATCACCAAAATTACAGCAATAGCCTTGTCTTTTGACTCACTAATCTTATTATCACCTTCTTAGTCCACCTCCTCAGTCTTTTCTCTGATGTGTCAGCGTGAACAAGTATTTGAACCATCTGCTGTTGCAAGTTCCCAGGCTGTTGGGTTCCATCCCTTCCAGCTATCAATATTCAAACCATCATCTTCTGTCCTATACTACAAGGGTTAGCAGTAATGCTGTTTACCAGGTACCGGCAGAGAGAGACGTGTATATTTCAATGCTAAGCATGTATAATTTTCTTGTCAGATGGGCATTCTCTGTCTGATTATGTTCCTGAAAAGTAAAGTTTATTTATTAGTCACAAGTAGGCTTATATTCACACTGCAATGAAGTTACTGTGAAAATCCCCTAGTTGCCAGACTCTGGCGCCTGTTCGGGTACACCGAGGGAGCATTTAGCATTGGCAATGCACCTAACCAGCACATCTTTGGACTGTGGGAGGAAACTGAAGCATCCAGAGGAAACCCACGCAGACACAGGGAGAATGTGGAAACTCCACACAGACAGTGACCCAAGCCTGGAATCAAACCCGGGTCCCTGCATTGTGAGGCAGCAGTGCTAACCACAATGCCATTGTGCTGCCTGAGATCAGCAAACTTCATGCTCCTTCAGTAACAGCATCTTTCCTTGTCTCAAAGCAATCTTCCTTCCTTAACCAAAGTAACAAAACATAGAAGATATCTGTTACCATAGAGTGAAGGCAACCATTGTAACTTGCATTGATTCATTTTGCCTCTAATCATTGCAAGACCATAATATCGTAAAAGAAAAAAAGTTTAGCATTTATATTGCACCTTTCATGGCCACTGGAGATCAAGTGCTTTAAAACCAATTAAGTACTTCTGAAGCGTAGTCATTGTCAGAAATGTGTCCACCAATTTGCATGCAACAAGCACCCAGTAATTTATTAATGAGCATAAAATCTGTTTTAGTGACTATGATTAAGGGGTGAATATTGATCAGGAGTTGGGGGTAGCTCCTCTGTACTTCTTTGAAATAGTTTTTATTTTAATTCAGATGTGGGATTTGGGTGTCACTGGCTGGGCCAGCACTTATAGCCCATCCTTAATTGCCCTTTGACAGACGCTTGCAAGGCCATTTCGGACTCTCAACCACATTGCTGTGGCTCTGGAGTCATGTAGGCCAAACCAGGTAAGGACGGCAGATTTCCTTTTGGTTTCATGCTTACCATTCCAGATATTTTTATTCAGATTTCACCATCTTCCATGGTGGAATTCGAAGCAAGGTCCCCAGAGCATGATGCTAGCTCTCTGGATTACTAGTCCAGTAACAATACCGCAACTCCACCACCGCCCCAGTGTCATGGGACCTTCGCCACCTGCTTGAGGTATCAAATGGTGCGTCCTATCCGAAAGACGACACCTCCAGAAGTGCAGTGGTCCCTCAGTACTGCAGTTTTATTTATTTGTGTTTAACACCTAGACTGGAACCTGAACTCATGACCTTCTAGCTCAGAGGCAAGAGTGTTACCAACTGACCCACAGTTCACATAGTATGACAGCACAGAGGGAAGCCAGCTAATCTGTGCGAGCTCTTTCAAATATCAATCTAGTTTGTCTCAATTCCCCACTCTCGTCCCATAGATCAGCAATATTTCCTTCAAGTATTTTCCTCATTTCCTTTTAAAAGTTCATGTTGAATCTGTATTCATCGCTCTGGGGCAGTGCATTACAAATCCTCATCACTCACTGGATAATCAAGTATCTCCTCGTGTCGCCTCTGGTTGTTTGCCCTTCTATCTTTGGCCTCTGGTTATCAACCCTTCACTGGTTGGAAATAGTTTCTCTTTATTCGCTCTATCTATGAGTTTGAACACCTCTGTCAAATCTCCTCTCAGCCTTCTTTCTCTGTTATAAGGAGAACTCCACAATTCTCCAAATCCTCATCCCTGGAACCATTGTAGTAAATCTATTCAGTACTCTGCTCAAAGCCTACATGTCATTCCTAAAGTTTAGTGCTAGTATTGGACATAATGTTTGAGGTACTCACCCTGGCTCCATCAAGCCAAGTATTTGATCCTGAATGTGTGGTGTGCTGTTTGGTGTGTGCGCGGAATCTGTATTAGGTGATTCTTAGAATGAGAAGCGTTAAATTCGACAGAACCTTTAACTGAATACAGTTGTATAGATAATACTTGGTCTGTGTTATCCCTTGCACTGGTTTTGATGGCCTGAGGTATTTGGAGAGGAATCCTTTGAGTATTTGTCCCCATAGTTTTGGATGTCCTGCCTCTACCTAGAGATTCTAAGTTTGGGGGTGAGAGGAGCAAGTGTCTAGTCATGCTGCTGCAGGAGTTTTGAATACACCTTTGTTCTCCAGATGTAAAACCAATCATTGTATTTTCCTTTATAAATTCATGCCCTTTTCTTTTCTACCGTAGGACCTTTAGAAAAGACATACAATGATTTCTGGAGAATGGTATGGGAACAACATGTCCTTGTTATTGTCATGACTACAAGGTATGTGGAACTGTTTTGGTCTCAGCTTCTACACTTCTGAAGCTTTAAATTCCTGGCTTCGAAAATGTTAGTTCTTTAGATATACACGTTGCATCCTAAAGTTCGTGTTTGTTTTTACTTAATGGTGAAAGCAAAACTATTTTTAACAAGTTGCATAAATGAACAGTGGCTCTTTGTTCGCAAGTAATTGTTTTGTCCTTTATGGTGCTTTCTTGCCGTGAATACTCCGAATGGAATTTAATATTGTCACTGGTCTTAGTCCTAATGCATGTGGCCAAGTAGAGCAAGAGCAAAAGACAGGTGCTCTTAGAATCTTAGAATCACAGAATCCCTGCAATCACAGAATCCATGCCCTATTCCCCTAACCCCCACCCCACAGATTTACCCTGCTAACCCCCCAACACTAGGGGCAATTTAGCACAGCCAATCAACTAAACCCACACATCTTTGGACTGTGGGAGGAAACCAGAGCACCCGGAGGAAACCCACACAGACACGGGGAGAACATGTGAACTCCACACAGACAGTGACCCAAGCCGGGAATTAAACCTGGGACCCTGGTGCTGTGAGTCAGCAGGGTTAACCACTGTGCCTTCATGCCGCCCTTAGGTAGACATTGAAAAAGTTAACACTCGATGAAACTTTTTCTAAAAAAACTTTTGTGTAGCTTTTAAATTGTCATTGGCTTTGTTTTATAAATATGTTATATATTTAAACAATTCCTGAGAGAGTTAATGTTCCACTTCACAGGACGCTTCCTTCCTGGAGCCTATGGTTTTCCAGAGCAGTTTGTGGCGATTGTGCACCAGTGTGTGTAGTATCATTAGTGCTGCCTGCTGCAGAATAATGAAATAGATTTTGAGGGCTAGGATTGTGGTCTGGGCTGTGCTCAGTGACATGCAGCCCGCACTCTTGCTGCTTGTTGGAGCTTGAGGTTGCGTAAGCTTGGGTTTCAGACTCAGTATAACTGTGTCCTGCTGCACTGCACCAACCTTTGAGGAATAACTTAAAGATCAATAGTGTGGCCCACTCTGTCCTTCCTAGCATTTACAGGTTTCTTTTTGCTCCTTGAGTAAGGGACTTTCATTTGGCATCCCTGTTTTGGATTTGCATTTTGCAGTACTGGCTTTTGTTTACTTTTACCCCTCAGAAATTCCCTTCCTTGAAGATGACTGTACCCCTTCACTGTTATGCACTCCTTCTGTTGCTCCATGTGACAAGAGTTTTTAATTGCCTGACTCATCAACTTACCTTCAATAGACATGATGGAGTTTGCTGAATGCTTCTTGTATCTTTCCCTTTTTTGGTGCCCTGGACATACAGGTAGTTTTGCTTTGTTGGAATGCCCTGTTTCACCATACAAGTAAAAAGTCTGACAACACCAGGTTTTAGTCCAACCGATTTATTTGATAATACTCACAAGCTTCCGAGGGGACTGCCTCTTCGTCAGGTGAATGGAGTCTAACACCGGCATTCCCACATCATCACCATACAAGTACAGTGACTCTCTTGCAGTTCTCCTGTTGCAATTCTTGCAAGTCGTATCAGTGCAAGTTAATGGAATTCGATCTAGTTTCCCACAGGTGCTGCTCTTCATCTCTCCTCCTTCGATAAGGTGTTAGCTTCATTCTCAATGACAGAGTTGTAGCAGTGAAGAATCCCCCAATCAAAACCTTCACATTTTTTAAGTATGTTCTTTCACGAGATGTGGATATCACTGATAAGGCCAACATTTGTTACCCATCCCTGATTGCCATTGAGCTAAGTGGCTCATCACACCATTTCACAGGGCAATTAAACGTCAACCACATTACTATGGGTTTGGAGTCACAGGTAGGGTATACTAGGAAAGGACGGCAGATTTCCTTCCTTTAAGGGACAGTAATGAACCGGATGGATTTTTAATGACAATCGACAATGGTTTCATGGTCATTGTTGCTAAGACTCGTTTTCAATTTCAGATTTATTCATTGAATTCTGATTCCAGTAGCTGCCGTTGTGGGATATGTCGCCACGGCCCCAGAACATTTGCCTGGCCCTCTGGATTACTAGTCCAGTGATATTACTACTATACCATTGTCACCCCGCAAATAAATAATTACCTTTTTTTTGTGGGCCAAATATGTTCCACAAGCCAGCCCTGTTGCTTGATACCTCAAAGCCCAGTCTAGGAACATCAGCATATCAACAACTGGTATGTAAAGTACTTTATCAACTTATGTTAATAATAGTGACTATGAAGTTTCCCACTACGCTGTGTACTTAAATAGCCATGCAAGGTATTGCCCCAGGACTTTGATCCACATGAAGCATCCGCAAACATTTTTAAGTTAGTCCACATTGAAACAACTGGTCTTGTACAACACTGAAATTAAGAAGGGAAAAGTGATGATAATACTCAAAAGATATTTACAAGCATGAGGCATCCTGAAGTGTGAAAGACGCTGTTACATTCCTTGCATCGAAAGCAGAGCTAGTGACTAAACTGGTGAGAAAGAAACATTGCTGCTTCCTTTTCACTCTGCCAGTCCATCTTTAGAAGTTTTACTGAATGTGATATTAAAGAGACAAGTCCTACAAACAGAAAATGTCCCCCCAGTACAAACTATCAGTGTTCCAACAGGGATGTGATGAGAAATTTGACTACACCCTCAGATCTTGCACTTTGTCCCTCTGGACTGACCCATGTTTAAATATTCACACGTTACGTAAAGATGCTGGATCTGCTGTGAGTTACTAGACTGAAGCCAGCACTGATATCTGGAACTCAAAAATGTGCTTCAACTTGAGGCATCTAAGATCCATTATAAAATCCAGACTTAATCTTGGCCAGAGGACAGAAAAGCAATTAAACTGGGATACTTTATATTCTGACGTTGGTGCCAATTTTTCAAATATCCTATTTGAGATCACTACCTTCTGTCCATTGAACAGTCATGAATAGATAATGTGAGCAAGACAATCAGCCTTTGTCATTGATCTCTTTGAGCAGTGGAAAGGAGCCGTGTTTCAGTGGAATGATATTAAGAGCCACTATACTTAGTTCCAGGGCACCTGGGAGATGATGGGAAAAAATGAGAATTGAGTCCCATTCAAGATCGCTACCTTGTGATCCCTTGGAAATTGCACACATCGGGAGAGACATTTGTTGAGGAGAGGTCAGATCTATCCTGATACCACACTCATCTACATGAAATAACAGAGCAGTCGAGCGTGAATACCAAACAAAACCCCTCACTAGGGTACTGGATTACAACCAGTACCTGTGAAACCTTACCTCAGTGTGCATTAGGCATTTCAGGGCAGCAGATCAGAGCATTCCTGATTTTGATCTCCTTTTGGTAGAATTGAAATCGAATTGCTGGGAGGGTTTGGTGTAATGAAGTCTGCCTCTTTGTTCCTTCATCCTCTCACAAAATGGCGTTAATGTGGAAGAGTCCATTCGTTTGTTGTCTGCCCCTCTGTTGGAGGTGGCCAGCAGAGAGGTATCAGTTCCTAGGCTGTCTAATGACTTTGCTGGAGCTGATATGAAAGATTACTTTTATTACCCCACCCCTCCCCAATATCATCTTGGTTTGGTGTAACCAGCTGTGAGGAAAGTGCGTATCTGTGCTGGTTGACTTTTTTTTGCTTTTCTTTCCCTCCTCAGAAGAGCCAGCTAAGAATGAGTTCCATTTTGGAATTTACAGGACTGACTCAATATTGTGCTCATAGCTGGCTCCATGCGTCTTCAGATTCTTTGTATGGAAGTTGTAGAAACTTTATGAAATAATGCAGTGGCTACAAAATGTTTTGGAACATGTAAAGAATGGAAAAGTGACTATATAATCTTTTTCTTTCTATTGGTCCCTATTCTGTACTATTGCTTACCTATGATGTTTTCTAATGGTATGTTTTACTGCTTCAGAATTGACGAGAGTGGCAGGAAAAAATGTGGTCAGTACTGGCCTCTGGATCAGACCATTCAGGGGAACTATGGACTTACTTCTGTCAAAAACCTGGCAGTAGAAAGCTTTAAACATTATAACAAAACAACACTAGAGATTCTGAATTTAGAGGTAAGGGAACATTGCTTTCTGCTTTATGCCTGTTTAAAAATGTTGATTGAACAGTCAGTTGGATTGGCATTTGAGCTATTCTCCAGTACTCGAGTCCTAGAGTTGCTGTCGTTTGATCTGCCTTAATATTTGCTCCTTTTCCTTTTAATGGACGATAATAGGAACTGACTGAACTAGCTTGACGTGTTCAGTGCTTCCTTGCTGCTCATGGGTAGGATTGACAGTGGGCATTGAGTCTTGAAATCGGAACTCTTGTCCTTATAGCTGAAATATTAGCAAGAGGAGACTTACTTTGTTTCATTTAGACATAAAAATAGAAAATGTGGAAATGTTCAGCAGGTTGCTGTAGAGAAACAACAATATGTTTCAGATTGATGACTGATAGTCAGAACGATTCTGTCTGACCTCTCCTCATTGGTAGATTTTATTTAATTTCCAGTATGTTTTGCTATTTTGTGTAGACATGTTTGGTTATGTAGGCTAACTATTTCTCTGACAGTGCTACCCTCCACTACTACTAATGAGTCATTATTATAAGCTTTCCTTCAATTGTTATTACTTTTCCTGTTTCCCTCCTGTGAGTGTGATTTGATTTATTATTTCACATGTATTAGCATACAGTGAAAAATATTGTTTCTTGCGCGCTATACAGACAAAGCATACATTCTTGGAGAAGCAAAGAGTACAAAATGTAGTGTTACAGTCATATCTAGGGTGTAGAGAAAGACCATCTTAGTGCGAGATAGTCCATTCAAAAGTCTGATGACAGCAGGGAAGAAGCTGCTCTTGAGTTGATTGGTGACCTCAAACTTTTGTAGTTTTTTTCCCGATGAAAGAAGGTGGAAGAGAGGATGTCCGGGGTGCGTGGCCCTGGCTGCTTTTTTGAGGCATTGGGAAATGTAAACAGAGTCAATGGATGGGAAGCTGGTTTCTATGATAGATTGGGCTTCATTCATGATCCTTTGTAGTTTCTTGTGGTCTTGGATAGAGCAGGAGCCATATCAAGCTGTGATACAACAGAAAGAATGCTTCTTATGGTATATCTGTAAAAGTTGGTGAGAGTCATAACTGACATGGCAACTTTCCTTGGCCCTCTGAGGAAGTAGAGGCATTGGTGGGCTTTCTTAACTATAGTTTTGGCATGGGGAGACGAGGACAGGTTGTTAGTGATCCAGACACCTAAAAACTTGAAGCTCTCAACCATTTCTACATCATCCTCACAGACGTAGATAGGGGATTTCTCCTCTACACTTCCTGAAATCAATGACAATCTCCTCCGTTTTGTTGACATTGAGGGAGAGATTATTGTCATCGCACCAGTGCGAGTGTGACTCCACCTCTGTATACTGAATATTTGTAAAAATGATTATTGGGATTTGGGCATTCCTAGCAAAGCCAATGTTTATTGCTATTGATCGGTGATGATGAGCACCTCCTTAAACCGGTATGGTGATGGTGCTTCCACACTGCTGTTAGGGAGAGAGTTCCTGGATATTGATTCATTGCTGGTACATGTCCCATGTCAAGATGATATGGGATACAGTTCTTGTACATCTTTTGCCCTTTGTCCTTTTAGATTTCATAGGTTTGGAAGAATCTAACTTCCTGCTGCTGTATGCTGGTTCTCCAGTTGACAGACAGTTGGAGTTACAGAGGGTCCCAAGAGTTGGAAAGCGTGAATAGTTCCAACTCTTGGTCAGCAGCCAGTGAGCGCAAGTGGGATGTGCCTGTGTATTGAATTGGTGTGAATAGCTTACCAGTAGTTACTGCCTTGTCAAACTCACAACATCTAGGATGCTACTGGGACTTGATGGATTGAGTTATAAGGAGAGGCTGGATAGACTCATACTTTTTTTTCTCTGGAGCATAGGAGGCTTAGGGGTGATCTTATAGAGGACAATAAAATAATGAGGGGCATAGATCAGCCAAATAGTCAATATCTTTTCCCAAAGGTAGGGGAGTCTAAAACTAGAGAACATAGGCTGAAGATGAGATGGGAGAGATACAAAAGTGTCCAGAGGGGCAATTTTTTCACACACAGAATGGTGAGTGTCTGGAATGAGCTGTTAGAGGCAGGTATGATTTTGTCTTTTAAAAAGCCTTTAGATAGTTACATGGGTAAGATGGATATCGAGGGATATGGGCCAAATGCGGGCAATTGGGAATAGCTTAGGGGTTTAAAAAAAAAGGATGGCACGGATAGGTTGGGCTGTAACCTCCTGACTCTATGACCAGGCACTGTGAAGTAACGAAAAGAAAGAACATGATATCTGTAACATTACCACAAGTGTCCTCATTGCAAAGGGGGAGCAATAGTCCAATCCAATATGGGTTGCAGTAAATCTAATAGGGCTGTGAGACCACTTTTCTCTTCTATCTCCAATGTAACAGATCAGCTGCAATTGTAATGAATGGTGGAGCAGATGTAAGGGCCCATTTCACCTACTCCTGGAGCTATTTCTTATGACTACAGATAGTTCCGACAAGTAGATATTTAATTTCACAATGCTGCAGGATAGTAGGCAAGCACAGCTGACTGAAGTAGAATCATAGAATTCCAGTAGTGCAGAAGGAGGCCACTTGACCCATCGAGTCTGCACCGACCACTATCCCATCCAGGCCCTATTCCCATAACCCTGCATATTTACCCTGCTAATCCCCTGACACTAGGATCAATTTAGCATGGCCAATCAACCTAACCCGCACATCTTTGGACTGTGGGAGGAAACCCACACAGACACCTGGAGGAAACCCACACAGACACAGGGAGAATGTGCAAACTCCAAACAGTGACCCAAACTGGGAATTGAATCTGGGTCCCTGATGCTATGAGGCAGCAGTGCTAACCCACTGTGCCACCATGCACTGTGAGCCAGAGGAGAATATACTTTGCACCCAGGTTTTTGACTGCTGGTTTAGTTATGTATTGAATGCAGCCATTCCAATGTGAGCTCTCTTGTTGGATTGCATTGCTGGATTGGATTACTCAGTAAGCTCGTAAAATGAGGAAAACCCCATGATTTTGGGAAATTGAATAGTGAATGAGAGGTTGTTGTTAAAAAGATCCTTGGGCTTTGTTCAGTAGAAACTGTCAGCATGCTGTTGTGCTTTTGTCTCCCAGTTTGTCACTCTCCCCCTCTCCAATCTTTCCCTACCTTTGGCTGGATGTGTTTCCCCAGGCTACCTTCTGCTTCCTTCATGTGTGAATGGCCTGGCCAGGGGTTGCCCAGCAATTGGTGAAGATCAAACACTGCCCCACCCCATATCCGCAATCCTATCTGCTTAACCTATAAGGTTCTGAGAGAGACTGGACCTTTAAACTTACCTGTTTTATGGCAGCTGGTACTGTTATAAAAGGAGGCCTGGCTCTCCTTACTGCTGACTCTCCAGCCCTCGAGTAACGCTGCAGTACGCAGATCTCGCCCAGCCTAAGTCGGATGATTGAGCGAGAAGGGAGCAGCTGGAATTCCAGATGCAGTAGATGCGGATTGGCGCACCAATGCTAATTTCCACTCCATGGAAATTGAAGGCTAAAATCCTGGGTAGTGAGAGCTAATAGCCTATTCAATACTGTGGATAACTGTGCTCAAGACTGATGCCAGCTTCTGACACCTGTACTGAGACATGCACTTGAGACAGATTTTAGTAGCCATGCTATTGCCCTGGCTAATGTTGACATGAGTGTCAAACTTGCAACCTTGCCTATCTGTGTGCCTCAATAATGGGCAGTATAGCTGCCAACTGAGCAACGGGTGTGTGAAGTGGTTGCACTAACTGGTGGGGTTTAAGTTGGACTCTGATTTGTGACTGCTCTTGTCAACTTGACTCAATGCCCATATTCTGACTTTGTGAGTGACAGGGTTTTGTAATCGAGCCACATTTAATAATCATCAGCCCATCCAGGTATGTGGGAACAGTCTGTTCCGCCATTCAGTTCAGTCAAGGCCAACCACTAGCTCAGTCCCATTTGCTTCGTACACCTCAACACCCTTACATAAAAATTAAATCAGCTTGGAAATTTCAATTGACCCATCACCCAGTCTTTTTTGGGATGGCGTGGCAAGAGTTTCTACTGCTTCCTCTCTCACTGTGCTGGTGAATCTACATTGCACCCGCTCCAAAACCAACGTATCCTTCCTGAAATATTATTTTACCATTGAGATGTTGAGCTGCTGTCAGGTGGCTGATCCAAAGACATTAGTTGATGAGGGTGAGGGGAATTCCCCTGTCTCTCAGTTGAACACTTGTCCGTCAACCGAGACAACCACAAACTGATGATCTGGTTGTTAATCTCTTGCTGTTTGTTGGAGCTTGCTGTTTGCAAATTAGCTGCCAGATTGCCTTGCATAACTTTGTGGATAAAAAGTAAAGGCAGATTTCTGCACAACAAGTCCGAACATGCTTTTTCAGCAGTTTAGGCTTTGCAGTTTAGTCATTGTTGTGATGTAGGAAATGCTACTGTCTATTTATGCACAGCAAGCTCCCTTAAACAGCAATATGATAATGGCTTATTGAAGATTATCGTCCAGGGCGCCAGGGAAAAATCCTCTTCCCAGCCGTGCTTTGCCACTTATTTTCTAATTTGTTTGTAGTGCACCTTGATCAGGTCTCCTCTCAGCCTTCTTTGCTCTAAGGAAAACAGTCCCAGCCTAACCATCCTCTCTTGATAGCTGTTAAGTTGCAGGCTGTAATTTTAAAGCATAGCCCATGCATATACTTCTGGGTTGCTGCAAGGCCAACAGCTTTAAGGGAACATTAAGTTCTTGAAAGGGCAGAAGGGGCCATGGTTTAAACCCTATCTGAGAGATGGGCAAGATTTGAGTGTAGCTTGTGTGCCGAAGTCTCTGGATTGAAACTTAAACCTGGACACCTGTGCTGCCACTGAAACATGACTGCCACCTAATTCATTGGCTGCACAGCATAGGTGACAAGCTGAAATTGCAAAATATGCTATATAAACTCAAGCTTTCTTGAACATTCACCTGCCTTGGGACAGTCCTGCCCTTGCTTTATAATCGCTGAGAAGCAGGAGAAGGCTATCTGGCCCCTTGAGCCTGCTCCACCGTTCAATGAGATCATGGCTGACCTTATAAGTGGATAAGCTCCACTTACCTGCCTGCTCATCATAACCCTTAATTCTTTTACTGTTCAAAAATTTATTTATCCTTTCCTTAAAAGCATTCAGCGAGGTAGCCTCAACTGCTTCACTGGACAGGGAAATCCACAGATTCACAACCCTTTGGGTGAAGAAGTTCCTCCTCAACTCAGTCCTAAATCTGCTCCCATTTATTTTGAGCCCATGCCCCCTAGTTCAAGTTTCACCTGCCAGTGGAAACAACTTCCCTGCTTCTATCTTATCTATTCCCGTCATCATCATACATGTTTCTATAAGATCTTCCCTCATTCTTCTGAATTCCAATGAGTGTGTGTATGAGGTAAACAGTGAGCAGAATCAAGTTTGCCTCATTCTAGAAATTAATCCGTTTGTGAAATGATCAAGCCTGATTTTTTTTAACAACATCGGAATATAATTAGGAGCAGTAGCTGTCAACTGAGCCCCTCAAACCTACTCTGCTATCAATAGGGTCACAGTTGACCTTCAGCCTCAATGACACTGTCCTTGCCTCTCCCATCCCATGATTCTGCAAGCAACAAAATCTATTGGTTTTGATCTTTATATACTCAGCCACAGAGCGACCACAACCCTCTGTGCAAGAAATTCTGAGTGAAGAAATTTCCCTTCAGATTAATTCTAAATGATGGACCCTTTATCCTGAGGATAAAGACTGTTCCCTATGTTTTAGATTCCTGAGCCAGTAGAAACACCCTCTCAATATCTACCCTGTTGGCCCTCTTTAGATTTTTGTATGTTTCGATGAGATCGCCTCACATTCTTCCAGACTCCAGAGCATGTAGGTGCAGTTTACTCAGCCTCTCAACATTGGCCAAACCTCTCATCGCATCTAATGAACCTTTGCTGTACTGCCTCCAAGACAATGATGTCCTTCTTTAGATATAGAGACCAAAACTGCACACGGTATTCCAGGTGGGGTGTCAGCAAAGCCCTGTATAATAGGAGCAATATTTACTTGTACTCCAATCCCTTGTGGCAAAGGCTAACATGCCTTTTGCCTTCTTACTTATTTGCTGTACCGCATACCCGAATCTAGAGGATAAAGTGGTGGGAAGAGAAAGCCTGGGAGATCTAACAGTATGCTGACCAGTATCATCACATGCAAAAGTATTTTGGAAACCAGAAGGACCATCTATAGATGGACAAAATCTCTTTCACAAAATGGTGTTTCGCTTCTTAGAGTAATAGAGTTTTGCAGCACACAAAGGGATCCTTCCACCCATTATATCCACACCACCCATCAAGCACCTACCTATTCTGACCCCATTTTCCAGCACTTGGTCCATAGCATTGTATCCTACAGCATTTCAAGTGCCCATTTAAATTCTTCTTAAATGTTGTGAAGGTTCCTGCCTCTCCCACCCTTTCAGGCAGTGATTCCCAACACCCTCTGGGTGAAACAATTTCTCCTCAGATTCCCTCTAAGCCTCCTGCCCCTTAACTTAAATCCAAGCCCCCTGGTTATTGACCTCTCCACTAAGAAGAAAGGTTCCTTCCTATTCTATCCATGTCACTCATAATTCTCTGCACCTCAATCAGAACCCCCTCAAACTTCTCTGCTTTAAAGAAAACAGAGCCAGCCTCTCTTCATAGCTGAAACACTCCAGCCCAGGCAGCATCCTGGTGAATATCCTCTGCACCCTTTCAGTGCAAGCATTAGGTGATAAGTTCATCCATTAATCCAAGCCTTCAGCTATAAATCCATAGTGGCAGCTGATATTCTCTGGACTATTCTCCCAGTTTCCTGTGGTAAAATCCATGGGTGAATCACCATCGTGGGACAACTACAACAGCAAACAGGCCTGTAGCCCCGATGGTATTCCCTCTGAGGTCTTCAACGCTGGTCAATGTTTGGTCAGATCACGTGCATTCATTGGGAGGAAAAGAAACACACTATCACAACCCACACCACAGGAACATCAGAATTACCTTCTAGAAAAGAGAGAAATCAGGCTGCGGAATTTTCCTCCTGTCCAGGAAATATTCTGACATGCTTTCTCTTGAATCACCTGTTTCTGGTGTCTGAGAAAATCCTGCCAGAAAGATGCTGTGGGCTTTGACCTTCTAGAGGAATGTCCAAGATGGTCTTTCTCACGGAAAAGTCCAAGAAAAAGGACACCAGGAATTCATTATTGCATTCATTGACTTGAACAAAGCATTTGACTTAGTAAATCATGAGGCTTTGTGGATTGTGCTCCAAAGATTAAGAAGTTTCATCACAAACTGCAATTGCTTCACAGTGGTTTCCTGAAATGTCTTGAGTGGAACCTGAATTAGAAATCTTGAATATCCAGACTTTAGTAAAACAAGTTGGGCAGCACAGTGGAACAGTGGTTGGCATTGCTGCCTTATAGCGCCAGAGACCCGGGTTCGATTCCTGGCTTGGGTCATTGTCTGAGTGGAGTCTGCACGTTCTCTCCGTGTCTTCATGGGTTTCCTCCAAGTGCTCCGGTTTCCTCCCACAGTCCGAAAGACATGCTGGTTGGGTGCATTGATCCGAACAGGCGCCGGAGTGCGGCAACTAGGGATAACTTCATTGCAGTGTTAATGTAAGCCTTATTTGTGACTAATAAATAAATAAAATAAAGGTGGCGTGATAGCCCTCACGCTAGTTACAATTTACCTGATGGTGGCCATTCACTTCATCAAAGATCAACTGCCCTCTGCTTCACCATTATATCTGACAAACTCTTTAACCTCAGTTGCCTCTACCAAAGCTAATAGATCTGCCTGATCTACAGTTTGCAGGTGACTAGTGCTAATGCCCACTCTGTGCCAGGTGCAAGCCACTCTCAATCCCTGCATTCAGAGCCTCAGCTGGCCTTTGGATGTTGGCAAAACCAAATTCTGGCCAGCCAAATATTTCACCTCCCGTCTATGTTGAAGCAGAGACTCTGGAATATGTTGAACGTTCCCCATATCTCGGCAGCCACCTCTCCCAAAAGGCCACAATTTAAGAGGCAATCCAACACCATACCTTCTGCAAGCAAAGGTTGGAAGTGTTTGTCCACAAAGATCCAAAGATGTGCAGGTTAGGTTGATTGGCCATGCTAAATTGACCCCAGTGTCAGGCGGACTAGCAGGGTAAATGTGTGCGGTTATGGGAATAGGGCCTGGATGGGATTGTCATCAGTGCAGACTTGATGGGTAGTTCCTGATGACTGATATCAAGCCACTACCACCTTCTTAAGGGAAATCAGGAGTGAGCAGCATCCTTAATGATCCTTAAGTCAGACAGCAGTTTTGATACAAGAGCAGTGTCAAGTTATGGAGCAGACTCGAGATGGTGAATGGCCTACTCCTTGTCGATATTAATGATTGGGGGGAGCTTGTGACGAATTGTTCGGAATGGTGACCACTTGTCCAACATGTTGCTTCTTGCTTTGACTCTCAAAGTCTTAATGAGACAGTGGCAGAGAAGGAAAGAAAAGGAAGCAAATTCATAGGATTCAGATCCAGATCCCACAACCTCATGGGACATCTTGCTGTTATGTGCTGAAGAATTGTGGTTTGAGAATTGGCCTGTTCAGTCACAGGAAAACCCATGGCAGAAACCCATGACTCGAACTAGACATCACCCTTGAATCAAGGGACAACTGATAACGCCCATGTCCTCTAATCTCTCACTTCCTTACATTATATTCCATCTACCACATTGTTGTTCACTCATTTAATTGGTCTAGATCATATTTCAGTCTCTTTGTCTTCTTGACAGCTTACATTCCTGTCTAACTTTATATCATCAGCAAACTTTGATACTTTACTCTTCAGCTAAGTCTTGCGAGTCGATTATAAATAGTTGAGACTCCAGCACTGGTCCTTGTGGCAATCTCCCAGTTACAGCCTGGAAATTCCACAATGTTCCCGTCTCTCTCTCTGCTTCCAGTGTGCTAACCAATGCTCTATCAATGCTCATATATGACTCCCAACTCCATGACCTCTTATTTTCCACGTTAATCTTTTACGTGACACCTGAACACACGCCTTTTGGAAATTCAAATTTGCTAAATCTACTAGTTTCCTTTATCAAGCCTACTAGTTACATCCTCAGAAAGCTCATTTATCAATTTCCCTTTTGTAAACTATAGAATCCTAGGAATCCCTGAAGTGCAGAAGGAGGCCATTCAGCTCATCGGGTCTGCACCAACTCTCTGACAGAGCATCCCACTCAGGCCCTACCTCTGTAACCCTATGTTTTTAGCCTGCTAATCCCCTTAACCTACACATTTTGGGACACTAAGGGGCAATTTAACATGGCCTGTCCATCTAACCTGCATATCTTTCGACTGTGGAAGAAAACCAGGGCTCCTGGAGGAAACCCACATAGACATGGGGAGAATGTGCAAACTCTGCACAGACAGTCACCCAAGGTCAGAATTGAACCCAGGTACTGGCGTTTTGAGGATGCAATGCTAACCACTATGCCACCGTGCCACCCTTTGTCTGATCATACTATGATTTTCCACATGCATTGTTAATATTTGCTTAGGAATAGAACCTAGTAGTTCCTGATGACTGATATCAAGCCACTGCCACCTTTTTAAGGGAAATCAGGGGTGAGCAGCATCCTTGCCAGTGGTGCTCATATCCGATGAATGAAGAACAAAAAGGCTAACTGGCCTGCCATTTCCTGTTTTCTCTCACTAAGTAATGTTCACATGACTTTGGCATTTGTTGTAGCCCCATGAGTGTTGTTTGGCAAGCTACTCGCAGGCGATTCCTAATGATCCTTAAGTCAGACAGCAGTTGTGGTACAAGAGCAGTGCCAATTTATGGAGTTGCAGGTCTGCTGTGCACAGCAGGCTCCTACTTCTGCCTTTTCCATCAGGTGGTGTTTGGAAGTGATTGTGATTTGCCCTCTCATTGCGTACCTTGATGGAGAAGCTCACACCAATCTGTTGGTCAACTTAGGGATAGCAGCAAAGATCAGTGTTTGCCCACTCTATTGGATAGTGAGTAGTGCCTGGTGCATGTGTAAACTATGGGGGGAAAAAGTTGTTTAACAAATTATTTATATATACTGTATGTGTATGTATATATCGCTGAACTGAATATATGCTGGTTTTGATTTTCTTTTCTGTCACAGTCCTACGAGAGGCGTCAGGTGATTCACTTCCAGTACCTGAGCTGGCCAGATTATGGCGTTCCATCTTCGGCGACTGCTCTCATCGACTTTCGGTCAGCTGTCCGACAGCAACAAGGACTCTCTGTCCAGAGCCTGAGCAACAGGTGGAAAGGACACCCAGGAGGACCACCCATAGTCGTCCACTGCAGTGCTGGCATTGGGAGAACTGGTATTGTATAGAACATCTAAGATGTGCTGTATTTATCGGGGTTGGGGGGGGGGGGAGCGGAATGGTGGGCAGGGGCAGGGACAGTGAAAAGAAATTGTGTTGTACAATTTTTTTTCAGTAAACTTTTTAAAAGCATTGTTGGAGTAACTCTCTGGTGATATTGTAGAAAGCAATTGACCTCCTGTATCTGGAGTTGGCAGTGCAAAACAAACAGTGAATTTCTAAGAACGAAACTGTTCAAAAACAGTTCCCGGAGAACTGTGACAGGCTGTAGGGGTCATCCAAAGTTCATCTGTTCTCCTCATTGCTCCATAACTGGCAAGAATAGGTAGACACTGTGGGCTTTTTTTTTATCTTAAGCATCGTGCAGTCCATCTGTTCTGCACCATTCTAGCCTTTCTGATCTATTTTTAAAGCTTGTTTATTAGTCACAAGTAAGGCTTATATTAACACTGCAGTGAAGTTACTGTGACTTTCCCCTTGTTGCCACACTCCGGCACCTGTTTGGGTACAGTGAGGGAGAATTTAACATGGCCAATGCACCTAACCAGCACATCTTTCAGACCATTTACCCTAGCCAATTCCCATGACAATAAGGGCCAACCCACCTAACTCGCACATCTTTTGGACTGTGGGAGGAAACCGAGCAGCCGGAGGAAACCCAAACAGACATGGGGAGAATGTGCAGATTCTGCACAGACTGTGACCCAAGCTGGGAATTGAACCCAGGTCCCTGGCCGCAGGTCCCTGGTGCTGTGAGGCAGCAGTGCTAACCACTGTGGCACCATGCCACTGATTAGTCACTGATGCTCTGAACGTGGCCATTAAATCGTCTAAGAGCTGTCCTATAATAGTTGATTTCTAAGTTGCTGAAATGTCCCCTCCTCAGCTTTTGTTTTGTTATGCAATGTCCTCACTTAACACCCCACTTCCTCCTCCCTCCACACACACACACACACACACACACACACACACACACACAACCAAAGTCAGCTTGAGTACGATGCTCTTTCGGAGAGTCGGTGCAGACTCAGTGAGCAGGAGGCCTCCTTCTACTGTGTAGGGATTCTGTGACAATTGCAAAGACTATATACAACAGTTCGTAGAGTCCCTACAGCGCAGAAGGAGGCCGTTCAGCCCATCAAGTCTGCACCGACTACAATCCCACCTAGGCCTTATTCCCGTAACACCACATATTTACCCTGCTAATCCTTCGACACGAGGGTCAATTTAGCAAGGCCAATCAACCTACTTGACCCACACATCTTTGTTTCGTTGTTCTCAACAGTTCCATTGGAGCTGTTGTTTCGAGTTGCTTATAGTAACAGGACGATGTTGTGTATGAATGTGTGGTCTTAGTTGGAACGAAGCCACTTTGAGTCTGATCATGTAACATGATGATCGTTATCGAATGCATGGGCAATCTGTTCCTACACCCTGCAGAGTAAAGACCTTTCCAGTGAAGTCCTTGTTTGTTTGTACCTTGATGTGAGTTTATCCTTTAAAAATACCACAAAGAGAACT
The DNA here is from genome assembly GCF_965287045.1 of Carcharhinus amblyrhynchos. NCBI lineage: Eukaryota > Metazoa > Chordata > Chondrichthyes > Carcharhiniformes > Carcharhinidae > Carcharhinus > Carcharhinus amblyrhynchos. The sequence continues at coordinate 7,693,341 of NC_137355.1, read as the reverse complement.
GGTGACGAGGAGTTTGGAATCATGCTAGAAGAAATTTTAAAATATAGAAAAATCACTAATCTGTGCTGGAGACATCCAATAAGGATTAAGAAGATAAAAATATTGCTGCACCAAAACTGGCAATAGAGGGGTGCCAAATATTGATAGTAGCCTTCGAAGAAACCAAAATTTAAATGAAGATTTTGGAGAAAACAATATCGAGAAGAAGGCCGCCACATGCTCTGTCTGGAACAATACAGGGAGCATTGAAAAAATACCCTGAAACAACAAGTTAGACCGGGGGGTGTTATAAAACTCGGGAAAAAACGGGCTAAGGTCAGGGTTACCTCATTTGAAAGAAAAAGAAACAGAAATGATGTATTGCTAAACGCTTGCATAACTGTGCTTATGCAAGTCGTTTTCATAGGAAAGAATCGCAGGAGTTTTTGGCACGCAGGATCATATGATGAGAACACTGAGCGATGGAGTTCACACACTGAAAGATTCGAATACTTTGTCCAGGCGAACAAAATTGTCCCAAAGTTCCTGGGCATCATTTGGGGGAGGAGGAATGTTCAACCTCCTGCGAAGTCTGGTGCTGTCAAGAAAACCAGGCTCAGAAACCTATGCTAAGAGTGTGGAGATACTGCAGGATCATTTCTCACCTAAATCTTTGGTCATCAGTGAGAGATTCAGATTTCATAAATGTAACCAAGAAGAAAATGCGTAAATCACACAACTCCTAGCTACTTTGAAATTAGCTGAATACTGTGAATTTGAAGATGTCTTGAATGACACCGTTAGAGACAGACTAGTGTGTGGTTTAAGGAGGAAAGCCATCCAGAAAAGATTGTTCACTGAAAGCTTTTGAAGTCACAATCACTATGGAATTAGCAGCTAAGGAAGCCCAACAAGTAAGTTCACGGGGAATGAGCTGAAATCGAAACAAACACAGATTCGAAATTACCATCGATGTGTTAAAAGCAGCAACTGACTGCTGGGGCATGATGCAAAATGCAGGAATTGTGGGAAAGGGGCATGTTGAGCATGCATGTTGGAGAAAGAAAAACAAGTACCAAACAAGAATTATAAAAACACCAGAACCACATGTATCAAATAGAAAACCGAACAGAGGGAAAAGGATCCAAGGTGTACAACAAGGGTGTGTTAAAGGACCAGAGTCACAGTCAGATGATGAACTATAGTTGAATATCCTGACTATTGCAGGTGCAACAAACCATTATTGGGTCACTACTGAATGGACAACTGGTGAAAATGGAAATGGACACCAGGGCAGCAGTTTTGTTGCTACCAGGAACTGTTTACCAAGAGAAACTGCGACAATTCAATTCAGTCAGCTTTAAAGTACTGATGGATAAAGATAAGTGTAGCCCTGAAGGTAAGTTGCTAAATTGGGGAAGGCTAATTTCAACAATATTAGGCAATATTAAGAATGTAGTTTGAGGGCAAATCAACATCTGGCATGTGGGAGGCTTTCAAGTGTACGTTGATAGGGACTCAGAACCGGCACATTCCTGTAAGGATGAAGGATAAGTATGGCAAGTTTCGGTAACCTTGGATAACGAGAGATATTATGAGCCTAGTCAAAGAGAAAAAGGAAGCATTTGTCAAAGCTAGGAGGCTGGGAACACACGAAGCAAGTGTGGAATATAAGGAAAGTAGAAAGAAACTTGAGCAAGGAGTAGGGAGGACTAAAAGGGGTCACGAAACAGCATTGGCCAGCAGGATTAAGGAAAATCCCAAGACTTTATACATATATAAAGAGTCAGAGGTTTGCCAGGACAGGGTTGGTCCACTCAGGGACAAGGGAGGGAATCTATGTGTAGAGCCAGAGGAAATGGGTAAGGTATTAAATGAGTACTTTGCATCAGTATTCACCAGAGAGAAGGACTTGCTGGATGATGAGTCTAGGAAAGGGTGAGTAGATAGTTTGAGTCATGTTGAAATCAAAAAGGAGGTTGTATTGGAGTTCTTGAAAAACATTAAGGTAGACGAGTCCCCAGGGCTGATGGATACACTCCAGAATACTGAGAGAGGCAAGGGAAGAAAGTGCTGGGGCCTTGAGAAATCTTTGTATCCTCACTGGCTACAGGGGAGGTCCCAGAGGATTGGAGAATAGCCAATGTTGTTCATTTGTTTAAGAAGGGTAGCAAAAATAATGCAGGTAATTACAGGCTGGTGAGCCTTATGTCAGTGGTAGGGAAATTATTGAAGAGGATTCTTTGAAACTAGGAAATAAGTGGATGAAACATGGAGGCAACATGCTTTTGTGAAGGGGAGGCCATGTCTCATTAACTTGATCGAGTTTTTCAAGGAAGTGACAGAGACGATTGATGAGGTAGGGCAGTGGATGTTGCCTACATGGACTTCGGTAAGTCCTTTGACAAGACTGGTGCAGAAGGTGAAGTCACATGGGATCAGAGGTAAGCTGGCAAGGTGGATACAAAACTGGCTCAGTCATGGAAGACAGAGGGTAGCAGTGGAAGAGTGCATTTCTGAATGGAGGGCTGAGACAAGTTCTTCAGGCTTGAGTGCTGGCATCTTTGTTGTTTGTAATAACATATAAATGATTTGAGGAAAATGTAACTGGTTTGATTCAGTAAGTTTGTGGACGACACAAAGGTTAATGAATTTGCAAATAATATTGAGGACCATCAGAGGAGACAGCAGAATATAGATCAGTTGGAAACTTGGGCAGAGAGATGGAGTTTAATCCGGACAAATGTGAGGTAATGCATTTTGGAAGGCTTAATACAGATAGGAAATATACAGTAAATGGCAGAACCCTTAAAAGTATTGATAGGCAGAGAGATCTTGGTGTACAGATACACAGGTCGCTGAAAGTGGCAACGCAAGTGGAAAAGGTAGTCAAGAAGGCACACAGCATGCTTACCTACATCGGCCGGGGCATTGAGTTTGAAAATTGGCAAGTCATGTTGCAGCTTTATAGAACCTTAGTTAGACCGCACTTGGAATATAGTGTTCAATTTTGGTAGCCATGCTACCAGAAGGATGTGGAGGCTTTGGAGAGGACGCAGAAAAGATTTACCAGAATGTTGTCTGGTATGAAGGGCATTAGCTATGAGGAGAGGTTGGACAAACTTAGTTTGTTCTCACTGGAACAATGGAGATTATGGGGCAAACTGATAGAACTCTGCAAGATTAAGAGGCATGGACAGAGTGGATAGTCAGAAGTTTTCTCCCAGGTGGAAGAGTCAATTACTAGGGGGCATCAATTTAAGGTGTGAGGGGCAAGGTTTAATGGAGATGTACAAGGCAAGTTTTCTGCACAGAGGGTGGTGGGTGCCTGGAACATACTGCCAGTGGAAGCAGATATGAGAGTGATTTTTAAGGGGCGTCTTGACAAATACACAAATGGGATGGGAATGGAGAGATATGGTACCCAGAAGGGTAGGGGGTTTTAGTTCAGTCGGGCAACATAGTCGGTGCAGGCTTGGAGGGCCAAAGGGCCTGTGCCTGTGCAGTAATTTTCTTTGTTCTTTGTTCTATATCACCTTAAAACCCTCAAAGATAAGACTAAAATCCTATACTGGAGAAGTGGTTCCGTAAAGGTGTCGTATCGATGTAAAGGTGCAGCTAAATGTACAGACTGCAGACTTGTCCCTGCCTGTCATTCAAGCTAATTATCCAGCCCTACTGGGGAGAACTGGCTAGGGAGCATTAAGCTAAACTGTCTGTGTGGAGTTTGCACATTCTCCCTCTATCTGTGTGGGTTTCCTCTGGTGCTCCAGTTTCCTCCCACAGCCCAAAGGTGTGCGGGTTAGGTTGGCCATGCTAAACTGTCACTTAGTGTCTTGGGATGCATAGATTAGAGGGATTAGCGGGGTAAATATGTGGGGTTATGGGGATAGGGCCGAGGTGGAGATGTTGTCGGTGCAGACTCGATGGGCCAAATGGCCGCCGCCTCTGCACTGTAGAGTTTCTATGATTCTATGAAGTGGGCCAAGGTGAATCTCATGTCGGAGTCTGAAGCAGCTCTACCAAAGAAACAAACCATTGTTTTTAACAGAGAACTGGGAAACATGAGAAAAGTCTCCACCAAGCTAAAGGTTAAGGGGCAAAAGCCAATTAGGATGCTTAAAGGCTAGGTCAGTGCCATTGAGGTCAAGGCAGCATCAGAGAACTGGTCAAGATGAAGGTCCTTGAATCCATCCATGTAAATGATTGGGTCCGGCCCTTGATGAAAGCTCGGGATCTTTCATACGTGTGAGATTAAAGTCACTATCAATCCAATAGTGTGTGTGGAGCAATACCTTCTGCCTTTAATTGATGATTTATTTGCTGGGTTGGTTGGAGGCCAGCAATTCAGTGAAGTTTATCTCCAGATAAATGTGGATTTTGATACACAACAATATTTGACAATCATGACACAAAGTGTTATTCAAATATAAAAGACTTCCATTTCGCATTATATCCGCACCTACATTGTTCCACTGTGCTATGGATCAAATTCTAAGCGGACTAGAAGGAGTCCAGTGCTACTTAGACGATACCCTAGTTACTGGAAAGAATAAAGAAGAGCATTTTCAAAGTTTAGATGTTACACTCAAGAGACTGGAAGATCCCAGACTACAAGTACGGAAGGATAAATGTGAATTCTTCAAATTGTCTATTGAGTACCTGGAGCACGTCATAGCTGCAAAGGGACTGCACAAATTGCCTTCAAATGTAAAAACCATAAGTGAGGCACCTACACCTCAAAATGTAAATCAACCTCAGTCACTTTTGGGCTTATTAAACTATTACGGAAGTTTTGTCCCTAATCCAGCAACTATTCTCAAACCTTTATGCAACTTATTGTGTCAAAACAGGGAATAGAAATGAGTGGATCAGTGCAGGGAGGCCTTCATACAAGCTAAGGAGGCATGATAAAAGTCAGAAATACTCGTCCACTTTGATCCAAAATTACTCTTGCAACTGGCTTGCGATGCATCACCCTGTGGAGTAGGAGCAGTGTTTCCCACGTAATCTCAATTAGAAGCCAAGTGAAGAGAAGCCTCAAGATCCTTGAACAAAGCACAGATAGAGAAGGAAGTTGTCGGCATCATTTTCGGAACTGAATGTTTTTACCAATACCTATGTGGAAGGAAATTTACTAATGGACCATCAACCACTGACAATGATCCTTGGACTGTACACTGATATTCTGTCTCTGGAGAAAGCTGGATGCAGAGATGGCCATTGCTGTTGTCACACACACCCCAACACACACACACACACACACCCCAACACACACACACACACACCCCAACACACACACACACACACACACCCCAACACACACACACACACACACACACCCCCCAACACACACACACCCCCCAACACACACACACCCCCCAACACACACACACCCCCCAACACACACACACCCCCCAACACACACACACCCCCCAACACACACACACCCCCCAACACACACACACCCCCCAACACACACACACCCCCCAACACACACACACCCCCCAACACACACACACCCCCCAACACACACACACAAAACACACCCCCAAAACACACACACACACACACAAAACACACCCCCAACACACACACACACACACCCCCCCAACACACACACACACACACACACACACACCCCCCCAACACACACACACACACACACACACACCCCCAACACACACACACCCCCAACACCAACACACACACACCCCCAACACACACACACACCCCCAACACACACACACACACACACCCCAACACACACACACACACCCCCAACACACACACACACCCCAACACACACACACACACACACACACCCCCAACACACACACACACAAAACACACCCCCAACGCACACACACACAAAACACACCCCCAACACACACACACACCCCCAACACACACACACACCCCCAACACACACACACACCCCCAACACACACACACACACACCCCCAACACACACACACACACCCCCAACACACACACACACCCCCAACACACACACACACACCCCCAACACACACACACACACCCCCAACACACACACACACACACCCCCAACACACACACACACACCCCCAACACACACACACACACCCCCAACACACACACACACACCCCCAACACACACACACACACCCCCAACACACACACACACCCCCCAACACACACACACACCCCCCAACACACACACACACCCCCCAACACACACACACACCCCCCAACACACACACACACCCCCCAACACACACACACACCCCCCAACACACACACACACCCCCCAACACACACACACACCCCCCAACACACACACACACCCCCCAACACACACACACACCCCCCAACACACACACACACACCCCCCAACACACACACACACCCCCCAACACACACACACACCCCCCAACACACACACACACCCCCAACACACACACACCCCCCAACACACACACACACCCCCCAACACACACACACACCCCCCAACACACACACACACACCCCCAACACACACACACACACCCCCAACACACACACACACACCCCCAACACACACACACACACCCCCAACACACACACACACACCCCCAACACACACACACACACCCCCAACACACACACACACACCCCCAACACACACACACCCCCAACACACACACACCCCCAACACACACACACCCCCAACACACACACACCCCCAACACACACACACCCCCAACACACACACACCCCCAACACACACACACCCCCAACACACACACACCCCCAACACACACACACCCCCAACACACACACACCCCCAACACACACACACCCCCAACACACACACACCCCCAACACACACACACCCCCAACACACACACACCCCCAACACACACACACCCCCAACACACACACACCCCCAACACACACACACCCCCAACACACACACACCCCCAACACACACACACCCCCAACACACACACACCCCCAACACACACACACCCCCAACACACACACACCCCCAACACACACACACCCCCAACACACACACACCCCCAACACACACACACCCCCAACACACACACACCCCCAACACACACACACCCCCAACACACACACACCCCCAACACACACACACCCCCAACACACACACACCCCCAACACACACACACCCCCAACACACACACACCCCCAACACACACACACCCCCAACACACACACACCCCCAACACACACACACCCCCAACACACACACACCCCCAACACACACACACCCCCAACACACACACACACACACACACCCCCAACACGCACACACCCACCCACACCCCCAACACGCACGCACACACACACACCCCCAACACACACACACACCCCCAACACGCACGCCCAGCACAGACACAGGATAAGTTAAATATATCAGAAATGATCCAGTACTCTCAGAAGTTGTGGACATGGTACTTTGAACAAATCTTAAGTTGAAGCTATATGTCCCTTGAAGACTCGAACTAACCGTATCAGCTGATTGTCGCCTTCTGGGAATGAGTGTCATCATTCACTGTTGTTAAGGAAGCAAGTACTGAACCAACTGCACAAGGGTCACTTTGGTACAATAAGGATGAAGGAGATAGCCAGAGTAATTTTTGTGGTGCCTAGGGCTCGATGGCGAAGGTGGGTGTATGTTCAGCTTGTGCAAAAACTCAAAACTTGCAGCCATTGATGCCATTAGAATGACCAAAAGAGCCACAGCAAAGAGTTCATCTCGATTATGCCGGACCATTTGAAGGACAAATGTTTTTCATTAAGGTTAGACACGGACTCTAAATGGCCTGAAGGCAGAGTGAACAGTAGGGAGACTGGGTGAGGTTTTTGGTTATCCTGAACAACTAGTAAGCGACAATAGATTGCAGTCCATTTCGCAAGAATTCACAAATTATCTTAAAGGAGGATGGAATCCAACGTATCTGATCCACTCCTTATTATTCTGGCTCAATTTGGCTGGCTGAAAGGTTTGTTCAGACAATGAAGCATTCATTGACGTCATTTGTGAGCAAGGATCATTGTCGAAATGACTAAACGAATTCCTGAGACAGGAAAACAACACTTTCTACAAAGTTTTCCTGCATTACTCATAACAAAACATCAGTTACACAAGCATTGGTTTGCTGATGCCACGATAGACAAGAGAAATTGTTGAGGGGAAACAGCAGAGTTGGCTCCTGCGACATTAGAACAGGCCCAAACACTCTGTTTCTCAGAAAGGTCACAGTAAGTGGTAGAACCCTTAGGAATTTAACAGGCAGAGAGATCTGGGCGTACGTGTCCACCGATCATTGAAAGTGGCAACGCCGATGGATGAGGTAGTCAAGAAGGCAAACGGCATGCTTGCCTTCATCAGTCAAGGCTTTTAAGTATAAAAATGCTGCAGCTGTACAGAACCTTAGTTAGGCCTCATTTGGACATCCTTCTACCACAGCAAAGTGTGGTACAATTCTGGTCACCACACTACTAGAATGATGTGGATTTTTTGGAGAGGGTGCAGAAGAGGTTTACCAGGATGTTGCCTGACCTGGAGGGTATTAGCTATGAGGAGAGGCTGGATAAACTCGGTTTGTTCTCACTGGAACGATGGAGGTTGAGGGCAACATGATAGAAGCTTACAAGATTATAAGTAACATGGACAGAGTGGATGGTCAGATGCTGTTTTCTAGGAGAAAAAAAGTCAAGAACTGGGGGACATAGGTTTAAGGTGCATGGGGAAAAGTTTAGAGGAGATGTGCGGGTCTTTACGCAGAGGGTGGTGAATGCCTGGAACGTGCCGCCCAGGGAGGCGGTGGGAGTGAGAACGATAGTGGCATTTAAGGGGCAACTAGACGAATACATGAATAGGATGGGAATGAAAGGATACGGACTGTGTAAGTGCACATGGTTTTAGTTTAGGCAGGCATCATGATCAGCACAGGCTTGGAGGGCCGAAGGGCCTGTTCCTGTGCTGCACTGTTCTTTAGCCTTTGTCACAAAGTGTTGGCAAGGAACTATGCCACCAGTGAGAAGTGGATAGCTGCTATCACATTAGCACAGACAGGAGCAGTCTCCTACATCACTCAGGACAATGTAATGTGAAGAAGACACTCTGATCAACTTTTTAACAACTAGAATTAGTTTGCCAGAGACAGTCAACCAAGAGTTTGCAACAAAGGGTTCCTGAGAACCTAACAACACCAGAAACAATTGTGGCAGACAGAGTACCTCAGCTGAGGACACTGCAACACCGAGAAAATCTCCAAATCCTACGTTGACTCCAGCTGACACAACTACAGACAATGTCCAAACTCAGCCAAAAACATCAGAGGTTGTAGTCAACACAAAGGCAGACACCCACAACCACACCAGAATCAAAGTCTCCAACGCATCGAAACTGTTGACTGTTCTGTTTAGTAACTGTTCATATTGTAAATGTTATAATGTGTTTGATTGCAGGAACCCCTAATGTAAAGGGGGAGGAAAGTGTATCCATGTTTGCTCCTAGTTGAAACAAGGTCACTTTAAGAGTCTCAATAGATGTTTATATTTGAGCCCCTATGGTTGTGTTTTGCTCCAATCCAAGCTCCAAGATTCTGACAGTATATGTCTGTATCTGACACCTTGTCTGCTTCTACACTTTCGCCATGTTATATTGTTATTCCAAATCAGCTTTGGCAGACTATAACTTGAATGGAGCAGAAACTTTCTGCTGCTTTGCTATTTGGTGCTACCTAGTGGTAGATCTGCAGACTGTCAACTGCCGTGATCGGCTCAGATTAATATTACTCTTTTGTACCTTTGCTTTCAGAGTCTCAAAGTTTCAGAAGCAATACTGATTTTGACTGCGTGACAGTTTAAAAGGTCAAACTGCAATTGGCATTGGAACAGAGGGTACAACTCACCCTACTACTTAGGCAGTGTGTGTAAACCGCTTTATGTCTTCCAGCAATGAGGCTGGTCTCAATTGTTCAATTAAAAGCTGCAGTGACCTGAGGCCCCTATCCTCCAGACATGGTTACCCTTTAAAATTAACAATTACTGGCAAAAAGGACAGAACTTCCACCAACTTATTGAAGCAGGCATTGTGGTGAAACTTGTATACGTTCAGTGTAACTGTTTAGAATTATGCAGTATTTACAGCACAGAAAAAGGCCACTTGGCCCCACTGCTTTGTGCATTTATGTTCTGCCCAAACCGCCTCCTGCCTTCACACCCAAACAACATACCCCTTCTCCCTTATGTACTTCCCTAACTTCCACTAGAATCATAGCACGAAATGAGGCTATTCAGCCCATTTAATCTGCATCATCTCTTTCAACAGTCAATCCTGTTAATCCCACTCTCTCTAGTTGTTTCCCTGTATGGTTGTAATTTCTTTCCCTTTGAGGAATGATCTCTTCTGAAAGCACTGATTCAAATTGCATGCACCATCCTTTCAGACTGCGCACTAACTTTGGGCAGCACAGTGGTTAGCATTGTTGCCTCACAGCACCAGGGACCCAGGTTCGATTCCCACTTGGGTCACTGTCTGCGCAGAGCTTGCATGTTCTCCCCGTGTCTGCTTGGGTTTCCTCCGGGTGCTCTGGTTTTCTCCCACAATCTGAAAGATGTGCATTGGTTAGATGCATTGGTTATGCTAAATTCTCCCTCAGTATATCCGAGCAGGCGCCAGAGTGTGGCAACTAGGGGATTTTCACAGTAACTTCATTACAGTGTTAATGTAAGCCTTCTTGTGACACAAATAAATAAACTTTAAATTTGTACACTAAAACAAAACCAAATGTACGCTGGAAATCTGAGATAAAGACAGAACATGCTGTATAAACTCAGCAGGTCTAGCAGCATCTGTGGAGAGAGAAACAAGCAGGTGACATACGGACTCAGAACGTTGACTCTGTTTCTCCCAGCGCAGTGGCACTGGTTAACACTGCTGCCTCACAGTCCAGAGACCCGGGTTCAGTTCCCGACTTGGGTCGTTGTCTCTGCGGTGTCTGCACATACTCCTGGTTAGGTGCATTGGCCCGGCTAAATTCTCCCTCGGTGTACCCAAATGGGCTCTGGAATGTGGCAACTAGGGGATTTTCACAGTAACTTCATTGCAGTGTTAATGTAAGCTCCTTGTGACACTAATAGATAAATAAACTTTAACCACTCATTACAGCAAAGTTTTTCCACGATGTGCATCTGGTCCTTTTGGTAATCAGTTTGAAGTTGCACGGTATACAATTTATCTCCATCACTGTACACATTCATTTCCTCACCCTTCTTTTCAAACTGGGGTGTGGAGCCCAACTGTCACAACCTCAGGCTAAAGGGACGATCCTTTAAAACAGATGAGGAGGAATTTCTTCAGCCGGAGAGTGGTGAATCTGTGGAAGTCTTTGCCGCAGAAGGCTGTGAGGCCAGGTCATTGAGTGTTTTTAAGACACAGATAGGTTCTTGATCAAAAAGGGGATCAGGGGTTATGGGGAAAGGCAGGAGAATGGGGATGAGAAAAATATCAGTTATGATTGAATGGCAGAGCAGACTCGATGGGTCAAGTGGCCTAATTCTGCTCCTATGTCTTATGGTCTTATGTCCTCTGGGGTGAGACCAGCCACAGTAATTCACCACAGGCCTGGAACTGAAATTATGCTCTATATGCACAATTTCAGGTTATTAATATATATCAAGAAGAACTGAACTCCTAATACCAAACCCTGGAGAACACTGTTGTATACTTCTCTCCTGTTTGCAAAGCAATTTCTCATCGTTGCTCTGCTTTCTGTCCCCTGCATTCATGCTGCCACTGTCCTTTTAACCCCGTGGGTTTGAATTTTGCTAACAAATTTATTATGTGCTACTTTGTCAAATGCCTTTTGGAAATCAATTTAAATAACATTTGAGGAGGCAATGGCCTAGTGGTATTATCACTAGACTATTAATCCAGAAACTCAGCTAATGTTCTGAGGACCTGGGTTCCAAACCCGCCATGGCATCTGGTGGAATTTGAATTTAATAAAAAAATATCTAGAACTAAGAATCTACTGATGACCATGAAACCATTATCGATTGTCGGAAAAACCCTTCTGGTTCACTAACACTAACGGGAAGGAAATCTGCTGTCCTCACCTGGTCTGGTCTAATGTGACTCCAGAGCCACAGCAATGTGGTTGACTCTCAACTGCCCCCTGAAACAGCCAGCAAGCCACTCAGTTCAAGGGCAACTAGGGATGGGCAACAAATGCTGGCCAGCCAGTGACGCCCATGTCCCAGAAATGAATAAAGAAAAAATAACATATTATCCTCGGCAAGATATTCTGTTACTTCTGCGTATACTGGATTCAGTAACTGTGGAAGGACAATTTTGTGGAAGGACAGTAACTGTGCCAAGACAATTTTTTTAACCCAAATGGACGTATAAATTAAAGGTTGTGATTCAAAGAGGTATACTGCTGCAGCTTGTGTAGCCATTGTTCTTATAAGCTTTATTAGGTAGAATTTGTGTTCAACGTGTAAATGTAAACTTCTGTTTAAATTAGCTAACTGTGGCTTGTCAGATGTGTTCTGTTCAGTCCCTGTACTTAAAGCACTTATTTTCACTCTCCAGGCACCCTGTGTACTCTGGATATCTGCCTTTCTCAGCTGGAAGATGTGGGTACTCTCAACATATACCAAACCGTCCGAAGGATGCGAACGCAACGAGCCTTCAGCATCCAGACTCCTGACCAGTACTACTTCTGTTACACAGCAATTATTGAGCATGCTCAGAGGCAAAAGCTACTGTCAGTCAATCATTAACTAGAGAATCTCCCCCTCCCCTCCCCTCTCCTCTCGTCCTCTCGTCCTCTCCTCCTCTCCTCTCTCACATAGATCATATACCACTTCTGCACACATGCAGATGAGCTCTACTAATATACTCCTAGTACATCTGTAGACATCCACCTTTTACGATTGTACCAGATCCTAGAATTAGTCCTAGCCTTAATTACTTGGATAGAACTTATTTTACAATGGTTTAATGCCATTGTACCAGTAGCCATCTTCATGGAGCATATAGACTTTCCCTGGAGAAAATATGTTACAATTCATTTATTCCAATAATGTAGCATTAGAAATAAAATCTACGGTACAGGAGAAATGAATGACCAATAAGAAATGAAGGCGATAATTTTTGCAGAGACTGAAACCACAATCTTTCAGCACCACGTGGCTCCAAATTGAAATTCTGTAAACGTGTCGTCTGTGGACCAGACTTACTTACTTTTCTGAAACTTGTTTATGACATAGAAAAAAAAAAGCAAAAAAAAAAATACCTCAAGCATCATCTGAGGGTTAGCAGAGAGCACCAAGTTGTACTTCTGTTACCTCGGGCCAAGATTACCATTTGGAACGCCACACGGACCCTCGACCCCGGAGGCAGTTCTCGCGTCAGCGTCATTCACAAGACGAGTTGGAGAGTGAGATGTTGTCAGCTGAGCTGTGTTTTTTGTCACCGATGTCCGTGCCTGTGAGATGAGTTTATTCTTCGTGCCTTCTTGTCTTTTATTCCTAGTTGAGGCTGTAGTGTGCACGCAGCCAAAGTATTATTCAGAGTTAAACCTTTCTCTCAGGGGAATTTTGTTTTACTTCTCTTTTCCTTTCCCAATGTCTCTCTTTCTCCCTCCTTTTTGGGTTTAGTTGTTAATGATAAGATCACAATGAGGACCCAGACTCCAGTTCTGTTTTGAAAAGCTACAGCTGCCCTCACCACCCCCCCCCTCCCCCACCCCACTTGTTCCCAAAGGCTTCCTTCAAGCTGCACTTGGGAGCAGAGGAGTTCAGTACAGCTGGGCAAATACCCTCTTGCTCGTCACTGCCTCAGTTAACCCTTAATGCAGGTTCTCCGCACACCAAGCTGAATGCACCATCCAATCTGGTTTATCTCGAACCGCCTGTGCCATCAGGACTTGGTCACTTGTCAGACATTCCTGTGACATCATAAACTTGTGGTGGCCTGACTTAATGCCATCAGTGGTGCCTCTGCACAGAACAAGTCCTGCCTTTTGAATAGGTTTATATGTGTGTACAATTGGGTCATCATTTTCTGCACCCACCCGATTTTCTTAGGTTCGTGAAGTCCATTGTCACGGATGGCACCTTTGAACGTTACCATCACCCTCAGTAACCGTGATACCTTGGATTGCTTTGTGTCTCTTCCTGAGGGGAGATGGTGAGAATGAGGTGGTTAATCCTGTTAGCCAAGTACTCAACTCTTCCAGTTGACATAACCCTACACGTGAATAATCATTAGCTGACAGCAAGTGGCACACTCCTCATGTTTCAGAGTAATTACACCATAGGAGCACAGCAGGGGGAAGCTCAGATGAATTTCAAAGTAGGAAATGCTCAATTCAATCGATGTGCAAAAGTTTCAGACAAATAATAAGTGCATTCTTTTACCACACAGTACCTTTTAAATGTTGTAACACTGACCAAATCTTTACATCATTTTGAAGTTTGTTGCCAATGTTTTACCTTGTGTTACATTACACCTTTCAGTACGTTTCCTTGTATGTTTGTTATCCAATTTTTTTGCTGATTCGTTTGTACAGGGAAGAATGAACATGACCGAACAAACTGTTGACTTTGAGATGTTTGGTTCTCAGTGTGTTCCGCAAAAGCCACTGCAGTCTTCCTGTCGCTTTTTAACGTTGGCGTTTCTCACACAGTTCACGGGTGGCTTACAAGGGGTCGGTGTGACGGAACAAAAGTCGGTAACTGGCCTGACTTCCAGAATCGTAAACATTTATTTTTCACTAGTCTACGATAAGCCAAGATAGTTAAAAATGATTCTCTGCCTTAACATGACAATGTCTTGGCCGTTCTTGGCCACGTGAACTGAATCGGGTTATGTGTCACACAGAGTGGGCCCTAGTTACTTTTGGAGAGTTGTCCCAGAGTGTTTCGCCAATCACAGACAGTGTTGGTACAGACTTGTCCCGTAATCACCAACACTCCTGCTCCTTCCTTCAAGAATATTCCAAGAAGGAAGTGTGCTTCAGTCTTGCAAGTGAAGCTTTAAGAACCTGAGTCCTGACTGAACTTTTCCTTAATGGATTGTCAGTAATTGATTTTGAGAAAAAAAAGTTGTAAGCTCATCCCCAGCTCAAAATCCTGCTGCATAATATTTTAGACTTTTGCAAAGGACAGTTTCAGCTTTAACAGCCTCAAGAAGCAAAAAGGGCTATTTTACTCATCAAGTGTGTCCTCAAAACACAGACTGTAGGCAGACATTCAATTTGATCGTGGCCTATCTGTATCCGAACTCCATCAATCTGCATCAGTTCCATTCCCCTTGACACCATAGGCCAGCAAAAGTCTATCAATCTCAGGTTTAAAGTTATCAACTGCGAGGAAATTCATTCTTCGTCCATTTTCTGTGTGAAGAAACATTTCTTAATTTCTCTCCTGAATGGCCTAACTCTGAACTTCAAAGCTATGCCCTTGACCTAGACTTCCCTATCAGCAGATAACATTTATTCCTATCCGCCCTATTAACTACTTTCAAAATCCTGGAAATATCTTTCAAATCACTCCTTAACTTCAAATATTCCAAGATGTACAAGCCTAGGTCATGCAATCTCTCCTCATAATTTAACTAGTGACAATCTAGTGAATCTGGGCTGCAAGCTGAGGCTAATATATTCTATCCAAGGCAGAATGCCTAGAACTGTACGGAGTACTAAAGATGTGATCTACCCAGCTCTTCATATAGCTGTAGCAAAGTTTCTTCCCATTTATGTGCATTCCATTAACCACCTTGATTTTTTTTTGTATCTGAACTTTAATTTTAGTCCCTTGTAAATGGGCCCCTAAATCTCTCTGGGCCACCACTAGTTTTGGTTTTCATTTAAATAATACTGAAGTAATTCAAGGCAATCCATTTAGCATCCACCTACATCTTGAGCTCTGCTAACACAGGCACCTGAACTACAGCCCCTTAACATTGCCAATGTCCAGATGACTTGTTTGGGGATTGCCTATTCTGTGTTTCTTATTTGCTGATTTGTTTGCATCTTGTTGGTCTGGAGTTTGAGATTGGCTACTTTAGTGTTCCTCATTGCAGAATGAATCCTTAACAGCCAGTGTGCATACGAAAGACTGAACACAGATTAAAACTTTAGATGGGGACCACCCTCACCCCCCCCCCTCCAGGATCCGTGGCCAAGATCCTAACACTGAAAGCTCAGACATTCCTGCCACACACGTTTAACGCCACACCTTTATCCAGAGATTGAGCTTTGCTAATTTGGTCAGTGCTGCTCAGCACCAAATCAAGAGAATGAAATAACTAACTGCTTTATGCTTACTGTGTGGAGAGCAAAGTTCAAGTTGGAAACTGTCTTTACAGTATAGTACCTACTCTTTAAATTTAAGCAAAAACATTTGGCTAAATAAAGCTCCCAGAAAGAACCAATTCTGAAATCGAATGTACTCCAGCTACCCAAATGCTGAGAGCAACTTCCAAAATTATGATGCCCGCCTTGTGAAAAGTCTACTATGGGCTTTACAGGAGTATGGAAAAGCAGTGAGGGGGAAAATCCTGTTTTAGTTTAGAATAAATAATTTTAATAATAATTTTGTTTTAGAATCACGAACAATCCTATCTGGCCTTGCTAATTGTGGTCAGTTTGGATTGGTGGGAGTAGATGATACTAAATATAGAAACTGTAAGCAGGCCATTTGGCCCTTTGAGCCTGTTCCAATCATTATAATCATGGCTGATCATCAAATTCAATATCCTGATTTCCGCCCCCCCCACCCCCATCCCTTGATACCTCTCTCTTCTTGAAATCCCATGACATTTTGGCCTCACTACTTTCTGTGGTATTGAATTCCACACATCCGCCATCCTCTGGGTGAAGAAGTTTCTCCTCACCTCAGTTCAAAAAGATTCTCAAACTGACCCCTAGTTCTGGACACCCCCATCCTTGGGACCATTCTTTCTGAATCTACCCTGTCTAACCCTGTTAGAAATTTATGAATTTCTATGAGAACTCTTCTAACTCCAGTGAATATAGTCCTAACCAATTTAATCTTTCCTCATACGACAGACCTGCCATCCCAGGATTCAGTCTGTACTCCCTCTTTAGCAAGGAAATCCTTCCTCAGATAAGGACACCAAAGTTGCACACAAAATTCCAGGTATGGTCTCACCAACAACCTGCACGATTGCAGTAAAACACCCTATTCCTGTATTCAAATCCTCTCACCGTCGCTCCAGAGATGTACAGGAGAGGTTGACTGGCTGTGCCAAATTGCCCCTTAGCATCCTGGGTGCGTAGGTTAGAGAGATTAGCAAGATAAATACATTTTTATGGAGATAGGGCCTGGGTGGGACAGTTGGCGGTGCAGACTCGATAGGCTGAATGGCCTCATTCTGCACTGTAGGGTTTCTATGATTCTTTAAGGGCCAACATACCATTTGCCTTCTTTACTGCCTGTTGTACCTGCATTGTACCTACTTTGAGTGGCTGATGTACGAGGACACCAAGGTCTCGCTGAGTATCCACCTCTCTCAATTTATACCCATTCAAGTAATAATCTGTCTTCTTATTATTGCTATCAAAGTGGATAACCTCACATTTATCTATATTATACTTCATCTGCCATGCAGATGCCCACACACACATCCTGTCCAAATCACACTGAAGCATCTCTGCAGAGATAATACATTTAGTTCCCTCTTCCAAATCATTATTATACGTGAACAGTTGGGTTGTAGCACAGATCCCTGCAGTACCCCAGTAGTCATTGTCTGCCAATCAGAAAAAGACCCATTTATGCCAACTTTGTTTCTTAATCTGCTAACCAGCTTTCTATCCATCTCAAGACATTACCTGCAATCCCATGTGCTTTAATTTTATGTAAAATCTATTTGACAATTAGCTGCACCCAGTGAATCATTATGTATCTCTTGGATTGTCAGTTGAGGTTTTGGTCCCACCATTTCTGTTTCTACATCAAGTTGAAACTTTGAGTGGTACGTGTTTGTGGAAAAATGTTACCTGACTGCTTAAGTGAATAAAACAAATAGTTACTGAACTATGGAGTAAAACCCCTTCCTGTTCTGTTCCCTCATTGTATGAGCTGACAATTATTCTGGATCACTTGAGCAACCTCGTAATCGTTACGGTGCACAAGGAGGCCATTTGTCCCATCGAGTCTGTACTGGCTCTCCAAACAAGCATCACAACTTAGTACCATTGCCCTGCCATTTCCTCGTACCCCTGCAAATTATTTCTATTCAAGTAATCATCCAATGCACTTTTGAATGCCTTGATTGAACCTGTCTCCACCACACTCCCAGACAGTGCATTCCAAACCCACTTGCTGTATGAACAAGTTTTTTTCTCACATCACATTTGCTTCTTCTACAAATCACCTTCCATCTTTTCCCCAACTGTTCTTGATCCTTTTATGAGTGGGAACAGCTCTATCCTGTCCAGCCCCCTCATGATTTTGAGCATCTCTATTAAATTTCCTCTCAGCTTTCTCTCCAATGGGAACAGTCCCAACTTCCCCTATCTATCCTTATTGCTGAAGTTTCTCATCGCTGGAACCATTCTTGTAAACCTTTTCTGCACTCTCTCCAGTGTGTTTACGTCTTTCCTATAGTGCGGCCCAGAACTGTACACAATACTGCAGCTGAGGTCTAACTAGTGTCTTGTGTAAGTTCAGCATAACTTCTCTGTATGTCCCTATTAATAAAGCCCAGATTACTGTATGGTATATATAATGATCTTACTTTGTTGGAATGTTTTTTATTATTAGGCTATTTGATTGTTAACATCTCAGGCTATAATCTGTTAATAGAATGATGCTAAAGTTGTATTGTTTTTGTTAAAATATTGGAAACATATCCAGCTGCCATTGGAGACTGACCAGAACACAGCCCAGAAGGAACTGTCTAGACAAACTATGGAAGATTGACCACTTTTCTCAGTGTAGAAAGAGTTATTTAGAAGATGGCTACACCAAGTACTGTATGGTTTGGAGGATTCTTCTGATTTGCTTTCCAAAGCATAGCTGAGTAAGGCACTTTCATATTTGAGTTGTTATTGATCCCAGTGTCATGATGGTATTATGGTGAAAACATACAAGCAAAGAAACATCATTCTGATTAAAATAATTGACAGTAAACTCAACTGATTTTGATCAGGACATAAGATTAAACAAGAGTACTGTTGCCAAAGGTGTAAAGAATTTCATGGCAGACACAAACTCATAATTTTTATTACATTGGCGGCTGTCTGCCCAACATACAAACTTATTACTGTCTTGTTTCTAACCAAATTAGTGAGAAATCCATAGGTTTCATTGTCCCTTATGGAATATACACTTGCTGGCCCATCATTCATGGAATATGAGTCATACTTCAAAGTATGACTCCAGAGTTTTCTCCTGATTCCCATTGACTCCAGTTTTGCTGGGGGTCCTTGATGCCACGCTTAGTCAAATGCTGCCTTGATGTCAAGGACAGTCACTTTCACATCATCTCTGGAATTCAGCTCTTTTGTCCATGTTTGAACCAAGGCTGTAATGAGGTCAGGAGCTGAGCACCTCTATGAAACCCACGCTGAGCGTCAGTGAGCAGGTTATTGCTGAGTAAGTGTCACTTAAAAGCAGTGTTGATGACACCTTCCATCACTTTTCTGATGATTGAGAGTAGACTAATGGGATGCCATTGACATTTGATTTCTCCTACTTGTTGTGAACAGGACATGGTCAGGTAGGTGCTAGTGTTGTGGTAGGTGCCAGTGTTGTATCTGTAGAACAGCTTGGCGAGGGGCATGTGTAGCTGTGAGGTGTAAGTCTCCAGTACAGTAGCTGGGATGTCTTCAGCCCAGATCCTCTGCTGTATCCAATGGCCTTTAACTATTTTTGGAGATCATGTGGAGCAAGTCAAGCTGGCTGAGGACCAGCATTTCTGATTCTAGGCAATTCAGGAGGAGACAGATCACCCACTTGTCACTTCTGGCTGAAAAGTGTTGCATATGTTTCCGTCTTTTTTATTTGCACTGCTGTGCTGGGCTGCCTCATCATTTGTGGAAGCTCCTTTTCTCGTTCGTTGTTTAATCATCCACACCATTCACATTGGGATGTGGCAGGACCGCAGAGCTTTGATCTGATTTGTGGGATTGCTTAGCTGTGTCTTTGAGAGGCTGTTTCCCTGTTTGGCAGGCAGGTAGCCCTATATTGTAGATTCACCAGGTGGCACCCACTTAGTGAGTATGGTGGACGCAGATTCAACCGAGGCATTTCAGACATGTAAAGGAAGTATGTGCACAGTTACGGGGAGAAAGGCTCTAGGTCAATTCCATCTTTAGAAAGCCATCATAGATTTGAATGGCTAAATGGCCACCTTCTGTGCTGTAACTATTCTATGATTTTTTAGGTACGCCTGACACTGTTCCTAGCATGCTGTTGGACTGTGGTTCATCCACTGGCTTGATTGTAATGGTTGAGTGTGGGCAGCACGAGATTACTGGTTGTGGTTGAACACAATTCTGCCATTGATGGCCTACAGTGCCTCAAGGCTGCCCTGTTTTGATCAACTGGATCTGTTCTGCAACTATCCCATTTACCAAGTGCCAAATAGAAGTGGTGAATCTACCTCCTCATTCTATCAATAAGACAAGGTGACTGGTCAGACACAAACTGATTGTGTATGGTCAACCAGTCACCTTGCCTCATTGATAGAAACACGTTCTATCGCATGGAAAGTGCTAAGAGATGTCATGAGGTTATGAACGGTATTGTGTTAACACATTCCTGGCCTGGATAGCAGATTGTCAGCTTGGCTTTAATCCTCTATCACCTATGCTGTTAGCATGGAGCTAACCCAATTCCAAACAGACCCCATTTCTCATCCTTTATATTTCCCAACCCTCACTCCACCTCCAACCAAGAAGGATAATCACTAGTTATCAAACTGATAAAGAATGAAGCATTTTGTCTGATATGCAAATTATATATGTAATATTATGTGTATGAAGGGACCACTTTAGACATTATGCACTAAATAGTCTTAGTCCAAATCACAGAATGGAGACTTTTTTCAGGTTTACTGATATGTCTGTGTGCTTGTGTATGTGCGCGCCTGTGTCTGTGTGCCCATGTTTGTGCACGTGCACCTGTGTCTGTGCGTGCCTGTGTCTGACTATATTTTGGCCAACATTTGTTCCTCAGCCAACATTGCGAAAACAGATTATCTGGTCATCATCATACTGCTGTTTGTGGGAGCTAGCTGTGAACAGATAGGCTGGCATGTTAGCTGAAAAGTGCTGTGAGATGTCATGAGGTTGTGAATGGCACTATATATATAAATACATGTTCTTTTATTTTTACATATATATCTTAACTGCGCAGTTATTTACATTTGACATTTTCTCGGTGATGTTTCCTCCAAGATGAGCAGTTGATCGTGTAGCTATTGATGCCAGTGCTGTTTGGGGCTTTGCTGTAGTGTGGCCAGCTCATTGTGGCTGGAAGAGATTTCCCAAATTGACAGCATCTGTAGCTGAAACACGTTGGAGTAAATCTGTGATGCTAGCACATGAGCTGAGCATGTGACTACGAGATGCCTAACACCTAACTAACTATAATAATGAGTACCTGACAGTCGCTCAGAAAATGCCTCACCTTCGGTCGTTGTATTTGATTAATCGGTGAACTCGTAACAGAAATCTGGGACAAATACCACTTGATCATGGGTATGGATCAGGAAGGCCATTCAGCCCATCTAGCCCATCATTCCAAAGAAACTTGCAGACCAATTGCCATAGTTAAGTAGCTTTTTGAGCTATTTTGTAGGCTATTCCACAATTCTACTGAATCCAGATATTCATCTGAGTGAATGAAGTTTCTAACCGATGTAGCATAATAACCATTTGACCCTGTTAATCTGTCCATGTGGCCAAGCCAATTTGTGCAGTGAAGGAGTACATTCTACATTTTATTCGCTCTTGGAATTAACTGCGACAAAGGAGATATGGAATAAAGAGCCCCCCACCCAGCAACAGTGATGCTAGATGCATCACTAGAAACTAGGATTAACTAAATAACATTTGCAGTGGGCTTGTGCCAAAACAACTTATCCTGTTTTAACCCAAGCTGGGGGAACAGTGGATGATTTTCTTTTGTTTTGGGTAACACTTAACATCTGGATCCTAATCATCCTGTTTTGTACTTAAAACTCCAGGCAGCTAGGATCAAAAACTGTTCGTTTTTCCATCAAAGTCCACACTTGCCAGCTGTCATTGTGAGGACATAGCAAAACACAGGTGTTTTAAACCATAACCTGTGTGAAATAGTCTGGTATTTGCAAGGAGCAAAGGCTGAGACTGCAACAAGTTTGTACAGAGGCTCTAGAATAGGACCAATAAAACAGCTTTGCCTAACATGTCCATTTGGTCTCATTCCTTTGTTCATTCCCCAATATCTTTTATAACTTTTACTTTCCAACCACTTATCCATTTCCATGGTCAAGGTGTAATAGACTCTGCTTCCATCATTGTTTCTGATCAGGCATTCTCTTTCCTAATAACCTCTGAATTTAAAAACCTCTGCTTTTATTCTTTTCATGAAACCTACTTGCCAATTCAACAATATCTTTTCTTTCTTGATCTGATCAGGCTGCATATTTGAGTGCCCATCTATCTGTTCTCCTCTTAACCTTTGCTGGGGCAATGAAAAGATGCCCCTGTTGAAATTAGTTTGAAACAATATGAGTTGAAGCATATTTTGTCATATTCTGGAGACTGACAAGTTGAATTATTGCTCTTTCACTGAAAGGGTATTGATATTACCCTGATGCTGTTTACTCTGAATGTTGATGTAACCCACTGTTGGTTTGACAGTAACTATTTTAAATATTGTAACTTATTAAAGGGCAACATCACCTTGGGAATGTACCTTCCAAACTATTGGTCTTAACATCCAATCCGAGGTAAGCCTCGCATGTAAACCTGACCCACCACAGCTCTTTTAGCTGATGTCTTTCTACGAACAAAATGGTTTTGCCAAACACTTCTGTTTTCCCAAGCCGTGTCTCCTTATCTATGGAATCTGGAAGCCCATTCAGAAATTCCACAGATTGCTTACTGACACAATGTTGTGACCATCATCACACGGGATGGGGTGTGTTTTTATATTGTGTATTCAACAATTCGCTTTCAACAAGTAATGAAATTTGTTCTTGCACTGTTAATTAAGACTTGTCCTGAATTGCCAGTGCAGTGAGTAGCCAGGCATGAACTGGGATACATCGCAGCGTAGAAATGCAGCAGGGGTCAAAGACCTAATACTGATGTGACGTTGGCTCAAGTCTGGCGTGCCATTCTGTGTATTGTTTCCGTAGAGCAACGGCAGTAACCTCCTTACTCGGTGTGGCTTGTGAGACACCAGTAACCTTGTTCTCTGCAACGAATGCTCGCTTCCTTTGGTACTGTGGCCAAATTTCAGCAAAAGCTGTTGTGTTATTGGGACCACCATTGGTGCAATGTTTCCAAATCATTGGACAACTTGTATTACAGGATACAGTGGCTGAGATACAAATCCATTACTAGCCAACAGTAGTTAAAACAGCCTGCCACGTAATAAGTTAAAGTGCTTTAAAAATATTTATTGTAACTCAACTGACAAAATTATGCTTTGTGAAGATTGTTATTACATTACATATATTGTTAATTCCTGTTCTTTTCAGTGCTCTTCAAGTAATGTACTATTTATTTTTTTTAAGTCAATAAACCATTTTATTTCACTACAATTAAAATGATTGGTGACTTACGGTTTAGTAACTTGGACCCTTTTTCAGTATATTTTCTACATTACAAAAGTGACCCCACTTTCAAAAGTACTGCCCTGGCTGCATCCTGCTTGGGCATGTTGAGGTTGTGAAAGGTACTATATAAATGCAAGTCTTTCCTCCTGGATTTTGACTTTTGGGTTCTTTCAGTTAACATTCGATGGAACAACTCTTGATCCAACCTGAACTTAAGGAATATTTTGCAGCTGGATTAATAGTCACCCAGCAACATGAACTATCCATTGTTGGGAGGACAATAACAGACCCTGCAGCAGGCTTGAAATGAGACTTGATTGGAATTGTCTTGGGGCTGTGCTGACTGACCTATTCATGACGTGAGGCAAAGTCATCTGATCTTGACAGCACTGCAACTCAAGGTGAGCTCACACCAAGCTTTGAAGAGAGTGTGTTTGTGGAGGTGAAATTGCTTCTGGTAGCTGTTCTCCATCTCCTCCTACACGTCCTTGTCTCATTGCCGGTGCATGGTGCAGGCAACATCATAAAGGTGGACACAGATTGAGCCATAACCAGGTCCTATGGTACCAACGTCATTGGTGAATGGAAGTGCATTGAAGAAATATCTCAAGAGTTGGTTCAAGTAACAAAGCATATTACAGACCCCACAACTGACCTTATTTTGAACTTGCAGTTGTGTTTTGTAGCCTTAATGAATGGATTTGTAAAACAACTCTGATTACCCTCCTATGGAAGCACCTTGGGACATATTACTATAAAAGTGTGAATTATTTCAAGCTTTGGCTGGTCAGCATCACATCTCCTGATGAGATGCTGAGCCTTGCATCCAATAAAGGCCCCGTTCTCCCACTGCAAACTACTGTGTTGACTTAAGTTGTTTGAAAGAAGCATCCCAGCACGAGTCAGAAAGAAAACTGGGGATGAAATGTATTTAAAATAAAAGTTGATTGGAAAGCAAATTAGTGGACCTACCAACTGAAAACACAGCACAGAAAGCTCCATCAACGATTCACACAGCTTGCACATTGCAAAACCTGAGTGCCCACTAGGGAGAATATGGTTGTAACTTCACCTCTGGCACAGAGATTAGTGCTGCTGCCTCACAGCGCCAGGACCCCAGTTCGATTCCCGGCTTGGATCACAGTCTGTGCACCTTCTCGCCATGTCGGTGTGGGTTTCCTCCATGTGCTCCAGTTTCCTCCCACAGTCTGAAAAATAGTTAGGTGCATTGGCCTCCCTCAGTGTACCCGAACAGGCGCCAAAGTGTGGCAACTAGGGGATTTTCACAGTAACTTCATTAATGTAAGCCTATTTGTGACTAAACAAATTGAAGTTGAAATTCTACAACGTTATGATCACTCTTGCTTAGAGGATCCTTTACTGTGAGACAATTAATTAATCCTGTTTCATCACTGCCAAGAACAGGAGAGGGTTAGTTCAATCAGCAATATTTTCCTCTACTACTTGGAGTACTTTCCCAAGTTTTTGTGTGATCCAATAATACTAATAATTTCACAGCAAATCTGAGTTAGGATTAAACCAGACGGTTTCACACATTCAAAACACATTTTAAAAAATAATGATGGTACAAGTATGAGGTCAGGATAAAATGTGACACTGAGGTTATGAATGGCCTGTTTTCCCCTCAGGAAGATGTTGACAGCGAGGGAATGAGTTCAGAATGAAGTCTGAAGACAATGACTTGTGTCTTCTCAATGTTTATTTGGAGGAAATTTCTACTTATCCATTGGGGGATATTGGATAAGCAATCTGATAATTTAGTAAAATAGAAAATAGGAGTAGGCCATAAGATATAAGAGCAAAATTAAGCCATTCAGCCCATCGAAGCTGTTCTGCCATTTAACCATGGCTAATTTGATTCTCATGCCCATTCTCCTGTCTTCTCTACGTAACCTTCAATCCCTTATTGACCAAAAACATATCTATCTCTGTCTTAAAGACATTTAATGACCTGGCCTCCACAGCACTCTGCGGCAGAGTTCCGCAGATTCACCACATTGTTGAAAAAAATTCCTCCTTATAGTTTTAAAGAAGTGCCTCTTCACTTTGATGTTGTGCGTTAAGTTCTAGTCTTTCCCACGAGTGGAAACATCCTCTCCATGTCTTTCTAGGCCTCTCAGTATTCTGTGAAGACGTTATGGCTGTTCCACCATTCATTATGATCCAAGGCAGATTATCCAACTCAATAGCCTAATCCTGCCTCCCCCTTCCCTTACCCCTTCCCTCATATCCTTAGATCCCCTTTGTCCCAAGAACTATATCCAACTGCTTCTTGAAAACATAAAATGTTTTGGCCTCAACTGCTTTCTGTGGTGGTGAATTCCACAGGCTGACCACTCTCTGGGTGAAGATCATTCTCCGTGTGAACTCCCTAACCCATATTCACAGCCATTCCCTTTGAATTTGTCATCCTGGATAGTCATGTTAGTCCCTGGAACCCAATCATAGATAAGATCACATCACCTCCTTGTAGCGCTCACCACGATGAGTTTGTGGTTGAAATCATGGAGATGAAAAGCCATTGGTTTCATAGGTTGAGGGAGGAAAGCAGTGAAGATGTTTCAGTGAGAATATTTCTATCATATTTGGGAGGATAGTGGACAGGTAGAGATGGGGGCAACACAGTGGCACACAGCATTAAGGACCCAGGTTCAATTTCTGGCTTGGGTCACTGTGTGGAGTTTGCACGTTCTCCCTGTGTCTGTGTGGGTTTCCTCCGGATGCTCCAGTTTCATCCCACAATCCAAAAGACACACTGGTTAGGTGCATTGATCTGTTCAGGTGCCAGAGTGTGGCAATTAGGGGAATTTCACAGTAACTTCATTGCAGTGTGAATGTAAGCCTTACTTATGACTAATAAATAAACTTTAGAGATCAAGGATTTTGAAAGAGAGGTGAATGAATGAAACATTCTAATTTATTATTAGTCACAAGTAGCTTACATTAACACTGCAATGAAGTTACTGTGAAAATCCCTGAACCGCGACACTCCAGCACCTGTTTAGGTACACTAAGGGAGAATTTAGCATAGCCAATGCACCAAACCAGCACATCTTTTAGACAGTGGGAGGAAACCAGAGCACCCAGAGGAAACCCAAGCAGACATGGGGAGAACATGCAAACTCCACACAGACAATGACCCAAGCCAGGAATTGAACCTGGGTCCCTGATGCTGTATGCCACCATGCTGCCCCCATCTCTGCCTCTCTACCACCCTCCTGAATACGATAGAAATTTCTCACTGAAACATCTTCACTGCTTTCCTCCCTCAACCGAGGGAAGAAATCAGTGAAGCCCCTCCACAAGCAGTAAGCCAGAGGAGTAGGGTCTCAGGCTGGGATCTGATGGTAGGCACTACATCACTACCAGGACAGTCTATAATCAGGTGGGAAGCCTCATTAATAGGGAAATGTCATCATGCATTAGCCAAGTTCCTCTTCGGGCTGTGATATTGATGTAATCATCCACAATTAGTTCCTGGATAGTAAAGGTTTTGTTCACAAGTGCAGAGAGGAGAGAACTGACCTGCTGGTCAAGTCTACAGGGCAATTCAGGATGGAGCAACAAATGCCAGCTTTGCCAGTGGTGTCCACATCCCATAAAATAATTTTAAAAAAACATTGCAGTATCCAATCAGCCATGATCCTATTAAATGGCAGGGCAGGCATGACGGGCTGAAAGGCCTACTCCTGATCCTATGTTGTGTCTGTGCATTGTGAAAGCTGCTCCGATGGACGTTCGGCATGTTGGCATGGATAGATACAGGGAAAGAGAAGCCTTTGCTGGAAGCGGACAGGAGTAAGGAGAGCCACAGGGTGTTGCTGCAAGATTGGATTAGAATTGTTAGGTGCTGATGTCCTGCACAGACGTGACGGGCCAGAAAACCTCTTTCTGTGTTAGAAAATTCTATGACTCGATGATCAAATGGTGCAGAGAAGGGAAAGGTGAGAATAAAGGAATAAAGCTCTTTTGTTCAGGCAGGTTTTTTTTAATGCGCAGAAACTGGGTTGGAGGAATTTGAATGAGGAATTATCAGAGAGATGTTCAGAGCTGAGAGTTATCACATGTGGAAGGAGATCAGAGAGGCCAGAGATGGGAGAGAAGTTGGGAGTGAGGGACAGTCACCAAGAGAAATTATGATGAGAGTTTTTAGGAAACTATTGACTATTTGCTCTCTGAGAATAGGTAAAGGATTTGAATGGAGAGGAAATGGTGGGAGTGGGAGGTGAATTTCAGAGAAAGCAGTGAAAGGTTTTTTGGACAAACTTGAAACAGAAACGTGGTGACCTGTGGCTCAGTGTCACCTCATGGCTGAGTCATAACATTCTGAGTTCAAATCCCACACCAGGACTTGATGTCGATAGTGCAGTACTGAGGGAGTGTTGCAGTGTCTGAGGCACTGAGTTTTAGATGAGAAGTGTGAGGTGATACACTTTGGAAAGAATAATTTGACAAGAAGTACTCAATGAATGGTAGAACATTAGGAAGTTCTGTGGACCAAAGGGACCATGGTGTGTTTGTCCACAGATCTCTGAAGGCAGAAGGACATTTAGTAGAGTGTTGAAAAAGGCAAATGGGACATTTGCCTTTATCAATCAGGGTATAGTTTACAAAGGCAGGGAAGTAATGATGGAGTTGTATAGAACTTTGGTAAGGCCACAGCTGGAGTACTGTGTGCAGTTCTAGTCACCACATTATAGGAAGGATGTGATTGCACTGGAAGGGGGTGCAGAGGAGATTCACCAGAATGCTGCCTGGGATAGAGGATCTAAGTTATGAAGAGCTGAGGTTGTTTTCGTTGGGGCAGAGAGGAGCGACCTGATCAAGGTGTCCCTCAAGTTTATGGGGACATGGACAGAGTGGGTAAGGAGTAGCTGTTCCCCTTAGTTGAAGGGTCAGTCAGGAGGGGACACAGGTCCAATGTGCTCACATGGATGTAACTAACCTCGTGGCATTATTTTGAAGAGTGGGGAAATTCTCACCGGAATCCTGACCAATGTTTATCCCTCAACCAACATCACAGAAACAGATTATCTGATTATTGCCTCACTGTTTCTGTGAGCTGCTGTGCACTGATTGCAGTTGTCTTTTACTACATTCTACATGGGTTTCCGCCAGGTGCTCCAGTTTCCTCCCAAAGACCAAAGATGTATAGGTTAGATGGACTGGCCATTCTAAATTATCCCTTAGGAGCCCAAGATGTATGGGTTAGATGGATTAGCCATGGGAGATGTGTGTGGGGTTAAGCGGATAGGGTGGAGGGAGGGGGTCTGGGTAAGGTACTCTGTTAGAGAATTGGTGCAGACTCGATGGGCCAAATGGCCTCTTCTGCATTGTAGGGATTCTATGAATGTTCTATGAATTACAACAGGGCCTATTCCTCAAGAATCTAGTTGGTTGCTGTGAAGCACCTCAAGGCAGCTGGTGCTTGTGTGAAAGGCGCCAAATAAATGCAAGGGTTTTTTTGCACATGGAGTCATTGCTTAATGGAGATTGGGGAGGGAGGACAGATAGGGCTGTGTTGCTGAAACAGTGCCAGAAAACCCACAGCAGCATAAACTAACCAGCACAGAATGATCCCCGTGTAAAAAGCAGGAAGGTTCACGCTTTGCATTGTTCTCGGTCGCACGGGTTTTGGAATGGGCTGGAAAGAGGGTTGGGCAACGCCGGGCACACACACAGGGGAAGGACTATTTCCTTGCATTCTGCTGGGAGCCGAGGGGGAGAGAGGCCGGCTGTGACCGGAGAACACGAGCAGGCCGGAAAACACGGGGAGGCTTTACACAGTTCGGAAAAGCAGCAACCGCTAAACGGGGCCCTTTCAACAACAAGTATCAGATTCTCAAACAGCATCTATCTCTGAGAAAATACTCAGCAGCTATTCCAAACAAACATCTTCACTGAGAGAAAAGAAAGGGCAGTTTATTGACAGCTGATGAATTTCTAATGGGATTATATCATTGCTACATTTTATTGACAGCTGATGAATTTCTAATGGGATTATATCATCGCTACATTTTATTGTTACATTTCAGTTCCATTGAAGATTGAAACTAACAAGACAGTGTTTTCATTGACTTGATTGGTTCAGTTTCTGCCTAGCCTCCTATTGGTGGATTTTCCTTTCTCCTTATCGCTCATTCATTCATTCTTTTTTCTCACAGGAACAGCCCTTACTCATTGATAATTTTCAAAACATCAGGCTTACTTTTACTTTCTCAATTCTGGAGTGTGACTATTTTATGAGTGTGACATTTGATGCGAGGCCAGATTTGCGAGATTATCAGTGTGTGTGTGTGAGTATACCATCATATTATTTTTAATTATTCGACTAGTATTCGTTACTTGTTTGTGGATTTGTTTGTAGAGTGGTGTGAACTTCCTCCCCGTGTCTGCGTGGGTTTCCTCCAGGTGCTCCGATTTTCTCCCACAGTCCGAAAGATATGCTGGATTGGCCGTGCTAAATTCTCCTTCAGTGTACCCAAATAGGCGCCGGATTGTGGCGACTTTTAGAAACTTTTGTCACGCTATCCTACCACCTTCAGCACTCTACACAGAAATTCCACAGGTTTCTCCAACACTGCACTCCCTTTAGAATTGTGCCCTTTATATTTATTGCCTCTAGGCAATCGTCCTACCAAAATGTGTCACTCACTACGTATATTTAATTTGCCACATTTCGGGTCATTCCATTAATCTGTCTATTTGCACCCCTGAAGTCTGTTTCTATCTCACTGTCTACAATACTTCCAAGTTTTGTGTCGCTCAGAGTTGGGATCATTAATATGTCATAAAAACAAGTATCAATCAATCCCCACTGTGCACATTCCTGCAGTCTGAAGGGCAAATGTTAAGTTTGTTAATGTCACATCGTTAATGTAAGCCTACATTACACTACTGCAATTAAGTTACTGTTAAAAAGCCCCAAGTCGCCACACTCAGGCAACTGTTCAGATACAGAGGCCCAACCGGGCGGGGGGAGGGGAGGTTGAGGGGGGAAGGAGGGAGGGGAGGGGAGGGGGGAGGGAGGGAGGGGAAGGGAGGAGGAGGGAGGGGGAGGGGAAGGGGGGAGGGGAGAGGTTGAGGGAGGGAGGGGGAAGGGAGGTTGAGGGAGGGAGGGGAGGTGGAAGGTTGAGGGAGAGGTTGAGGGGGAGGGAGGTTGAGGGGGAGGGGGGTTGAGGAGGGGAGGTGGAGGGGGAGGGGAAGGGGAGGGAGGAGGTGGAGGGGGAGGGGGAAGGGGAGGGGTGGGGGGGAGGGGGAAGGGGAGGGGAGGTGGGGGGAAGGGGGAGGTTGAGGGGGAGGGGGAAGGGGGAGGTTGAGGGGAGGGGGAAGGGGGAGGTTGAGGGGGAAGGGGAAGGGGGAGGGGGAAGGGGGTGGGTGATTGGGGGAGGGTGATTGGGGGTGGGTGATTGGGGGTGGGTGATTGGGGGTGGGTGATTGGGGGTGGGGTGATTGGGGGGTGGGTGATTGGGGGGTGGGTGATTGGGGGAGGGGGAGGGGTGGGTGATTGCGGGGGAGGGGGATGAGGGGGAGGGGGTGGGTGATGAGGGGAGGGGGATGAGGGGGAGGGGGAGGGGGTGGGTGATGAGGGGAGGGGGTGGGTGATGAGGGGGAGGGGGTGGGTGGATGAGGGGGAGGGAGGGGGAGGGAGGGGTGGGTGATGAGGGGGAGGGAGGGGGTGGGTGATGAGGGGGAGGGAGGGGGTGGGTGATGAGGGGGAGGGAGGGGATGGGTGATGAGGGGGAGGGAGGGGTGATGAGGGGGAGGGAGGGGGTGATTGGGGGGAGGGGAAGGGGTGGGTGATTGGGGGGAGGGGGAGGGTGATTGAGGGGAGGGGGAGGGTGATTGAGGGGAGGGGGAGGGTGATTGAGGGGAGGGGAGGGTGATTGAGGGGAGGGGGGAGGGTGATTGAGGGGAGGGGGAGGGTGATTGAGGGGAGGGGGAGGGTGATTGAGGGGAGGGGGAGGGTGATTGAGGGAGAGGGGAGGGGGAGGGTGATGGTGATTGGGGGGAGGGTGATGGTGATTGGGGGGAGGGTGATGGTGATTGGGGGGAGGGGGAGGGTGATGGTGTGGGGGGTGGGGTGGAGTGGTGATGGGGGGAGGGGGTGAGGGGGTGGGGGGGTGGGGGGGGTGATGGGGATGGGGGGAGGGTGATGGGTGGGGGGAGGGGGTGGTGGGGGGTGGGGGGGGGAGGGTGAGGGGGGGGGGGGAGGGTGGGGGAGGGGGGGAGGGGTGGATGGGTGGGGGGTGATGGGGCTGGGGGGGAGGGGAGGGTGATGGGGGGAGGGGATGGGGGAGGGTGATGGGGGGAGGGTGATGGGGGAGGGTGACGGGGGGAGGGTGATGGGGGAGGGTGACGGGGGGAGGGTGATGGGGGGAGGGTGACGGGGATGGGGGGGCAGGGTGACGGGGATGGGGGGGCAGGGTGACGGGGATGGGGGGGGGAGGGTGACGGGGATGGGGGGGGAGGGTGACGGGGATGGGGGGGGAGAGTGATGCAGATTGGGGGGAGGGTGATGGGGATGGGGGTGATTGGGATGGGGGTGAGGGTGATGGGGATCGGGGGTGAGGGTGATGGGGGATCGGGGGTGAGGGTGATGGGGATCGGGGGGGGATGGGGGGAGGGTGATGGGGGGAGGGTGATTGGTAGGGGGGTGAGGTGATGGGATCGGGGAGGGGGGAGGGATCGGGGGGAGGGGGATCGGGGGGAGGGGGATCGGGGGATGGGGGGAGGGTGATGGGGATGGGGGGGGAGGGTGATGGGGGGAGGGTGATTGGGATGGGGGTGAGGGTGATGGGATGGGGGTGAGGGTGATGCGTTGGGGGGAGGGTGATGGGGGGAGGGGGAGGGGGATGGGGGAGGTTTGGGATGGGGGTGAGGGTGATGGGATGGGGGTGAGGGTGATGCGTTGGGGGGAGGGTGATGGGGGAAGAGGGTGATGGGGATGGGGGAGGGTGACGGGGGAGGGTGACGGGGATGGGGGGGAGGGTGATGGGGATGGGGGGAGGGTGATGGGGATGGGGGGAGGGTGATGCTGATGGGGAGGGGGATGGGGGAGGGTGATGCTGATGGGGGGAGGGGGATGGGGGGGAGGGTGATGCTGATGGGGGGAGGGTGATGCTGATGGGGGGGAGGGTGATGCTGACGGGGGGAGGGGGACGGGGGGGAGGGGGATGGGGATGGGGGTGAGGGTGGTGGGGAGGGGGAGGGGGAGGGGAAGGGGAGGGTGGGGAACGCGCGGAGTGGTGGGGGGAGGATCGGGGGGGCCGCCCCCGCAGCAGCTCCTGTGGGCGGATGTCGTGTGAAGCGCTCCCGCCCGGTGAAGGGAGAGTTTCCATCGCCGCCGCGATGGAGGTGGGAAGCGGCTGATCCCGACCCCGCTGCCGGTGTGGCGAGCCGCGGCCTGGGCTGGGCTCAGTCTGCATCCCCCAGGGACAGTCCCCCAATTCCGGCTCCGGGAAGGAACCGCCTCCCCCGTTTAAACCCCGCCCCCGGGCTGGATCCGCCGCCGCCGCCACCCAATCACCGCAGAGTAAACACGAACCTATCCCCGCCCATATTGCGTCACGATACCATTCTTATATGGTCACACCCCCCGTTGCTATTGGTTCCTTTCCGCGGGCGGTCCTCGCCCTCTCCTGAGTGTTTGTTGGTTCGGGCCCCGCCCTCTTCCCCCCGATTGGTTCCTGCTACTGGCGGCTGTGATTGGATGGCGTGGAGGCGAGGGGGCGGAGAAGGCCGATTGTTGCGTCACCGGGGGGCGGGTGTTCCCTTACGCGCCAAGTGGGGTTGTAACAATGGAGCGCGTCACAGCGGGGAGGGGAATCCCGGCCCCGGGAGGGGAGTCCCGGGAGGAAGACAAGAGCTCAGTGTCGCCGGCAGAGTGAGACAAATAATGTAACCCTGGAAACAGACTAACTGTAACCCCGATACACCATCAGTGTCAGCGCTCACTGCCTGGCAGCACAAATAATCCTATAACTAACCCTGACGAACCACCCCTGCCCGAACTGAGACAGAAAGAATCATTCAATAGAAATAAACTAGCCCCAATGAACCATCCTCATCCTTAACCGCTCACTGACTGCACTCAGTCTGAAACAAATAATAATTACATATTAATGAACCATCCTTACCAATACTGACTGGAGACCGGGCTACACTCCAGGACTATTTTATTTTATGTTTTTTTAACCCAGTCTTGTGGTCATCCCTTCCCTCTCTCTCCCGACATAATCTCAAACACCATCTCCAATCATTCTCCCCACCAGCTCGCGTTGAAAAAGGGGCTTTCTGGCATCTGAAAGGGAAGAATGTTCCGGGTTGGGGGAGTGGCGGGGGTGGTGGGGGAAAGGCAGGAAAGCAGGGGGGGCTCTTTCCCAGAGCTAGTGCACGGGGTGGGACCATCTAAAAAGGTACCCTCCTATTTCAGACCCCCCCCCGTTAGTTACCATGGGGGACAGGCTTCGTTACCGAGAGATCGAGGGGGGAGGGGGCGGGATTATTTATGAATTCTTGTAACAAATTCCGGTGTGAAGACACTGCATTTACTCGGGGCGGGAGGGTGGGGAGTGGTGGACTGAGTCAAGCTGGGGGCGGGGGAAAGGGTGGGACCAGAAACAACTCCACCAATTGTAGCCCTCATCCAGGATTTAAAAACAAGCTAGCTGGTTTTCTTTTTTAAACAAATATTTTTGCCCCGGGAATAAATCCTCGATTACGGTGAATTCAGTCACTTTAATGTGCGTCCCAACAGCTCCGGACATTGAGATGATCAGCCGTATAGAGGGGAAGGGCCGGGGGGGTGGGGAAGAGAGACGTGGGGAGGACAGCTGCAGAGAGTCCCACCCTTGCTGCCTTATTAGGTTTCAGGCACTTGCAAAGTCTCCGGAAAAAGGAGATTAAAAAGTCTCACACACACACACCAGTACACAAGTGTAGGTTTGGGCTCGTGATCTGAGGGCGCTGCTGGGTGTTACAACACCCAGAACCTCCACATTGATACCAGGACAGCCTCCATTGCTGACTCGACACTCCCTTTAGGGGCGCGTCCTTTTCATTTGTAAACACATTTAAATAAAAACACAGTGACCTTATTTGGGAAAGGGGTGGAAAAGATCTATTTTGCAGAAGCCACTGACTTGACATGCATGCAATTCCTGGAGTAAGATGCAGATGTGTACAGCTGTTGGATATCAAAACAAACAAAATTATTGTCGAGATACATTCTCCCTACATTACTGAGCAACCGCTTCGGTGTTAAGTGCAGACAACAAAGTTCAGCTCGGGGCTGCAGCCAGGTGTAAAGTTCCTGAATTGGAATTTTTATTAACAGAGCGATGTGAGTTCGGGGCCACATCATTCTTTTTTTTCCTCCTCCCGAAATACAGAACCCTTTTAGACCGGAAGCAACATGAGGTTGCAGTGGGTAGGAACGACTGCGGCGAAAAGGAGGAGCCTTTGCCGGAAATGTAAAACATTTTTAATCGGCGTGTTTTCTTTAAAAAAGAAAAGGTTTATTATTTATCTTTAGGGAATATGAAGTTCTTGTGTAAAGGCGAGATGTTTAGGGACGCACGTTACGGAAAGTCAGATTTGGAAACTCAATCTGTAGAACCGCCATTGAAAGTGTCTGGGAATTACACGCCTCTCTGGACCAACTGGGTGCCCCCACTCCCCCCAAGGATTGAGTGCCCTGTAAGGGCAACACTGGCATAAGAAACAAACGATCTAATTATAGTCATGGCAGTTCAAATAAAGGAATACCAATTAGTCAGTGTTGTCTTTAAATTTCATTGGGGCATCGCTGGCAAAGTCAACATGTATTGCCCAGCCCCAATTGCCCTTAAAGGTGAACTGCTGAAATCCATGTGGTGTAGGTGCACCCACAGCGCAGTTAGGCTGTTCCAGGATTTTGACCCGGTGAAGGAACAGCCCATGCATTTCCAAGTATGGTGTGTATTTAAATTGACGTTTTTTTAATTAGTGTCACAAGTAGGCTTACATTAACACTGCAATGAAGTTAATGTGAAAATTCCCTACCTGTTTGGGTATACTGAGGGAGAATTTAGTGTGACCAGTGCACCTAACCAGCACGTCTATTGGAAACCCACGCAGGGAGAATGTGCAGACTCCGCACAATCAGTGACCCAAGCTGGGAATCGAACCCGGGTCCCTGGAGGCAGCAGCGCTAACTGCTGTGCCATTATGTGGCTTGGAAGGGAACCTCCAGGCGTTCCCATGTATCTGCTGGCTTTGTCCTTCTGGATGGCAGTATTGCTCTGAGTCTATGGGTGGAATTTTACCAGCACGTTTGTCCGAGTTTCGTACGATCCCGCCCGAGACCAACGGAGAATGCCAAGCCTCGCTCACATCCGGAATTGGGGTGGGCATGCTGGTAAAATTCCAGCCTATGATTCTAAATAATCTACTCTGGTGGTTTTGCTTGAAATATAAATATTGGACAGGATTCCTGTCACCCTTTGAAAAATACCACATCCTCCTCCAAAGGCAGTTACTTAATTTTAATCTCCCTTCTGAATCGGGAAAGTTTTCTTTCTCTCCAGACCCCTCGTGATTTGGAACCCTTCCACCTTCTCTCCTGGAAGGAGAACAACCCTACAAGGACTGCAGCAATTCACAAAGGCAATTTACCCCACCCCCACCTTCACAAGGGCACTTAAAAATGGGCAATAAATGCTGGCCAGCCAGCGACACCCATGTCCCCATGATCGAATAAAAAACTAATCCATTATCCCTGCAACCATTCTTGTGAATCTTTTTTGTTTTATTTATTCTTGGGACATGGGCATCGCTGACTGGCCAGCATTTATTGCCCATCCCTAGTTGTTCTTCTTCAGAAGGCAGTTGAGAGTCAACCACATTGCTGTCTGGAGTCTCATGTAGGCCAGACTGAGTAAGGACAGCAGATTTCCTTCCCTAAAGGGCATTAGTGAACCAGATGGGTTTTTCCAACAATCGACAATGGTTTCATGGTCGTCAGTAGATTCTCAATTCCAGATTTTTTTTTAATTGAATTCAAATTCTACCATCTGCTGTGGTGGGATTTGAACCCAGGTCCCAGAACATTAGTTGAGTTTCTGGATCAATGGTCTAGCGATAATACCACTAGGCCATTGCCTCTCCCCCCCTCCTCCCCTTCAACCTTCTTGAAAACTTTCACATCTTTCCTAAAGTGTTGTGACTGGAACTATACAACTGGGCAGCATGGACAAGTTGGGCCGAAGGGCCTGTATCCATGCTGTAAATCTCTGTGTCTCAATACTCTGTTAAGACTGAAACAGTCTTTTATAAAGGCTCATTATATTCTTATTTATAAAACCTCACAACCCATACTGCTTTTCAACTACATTTTGCAACCTTCAGTGATTTATGTAGATGTAGGCCTAGATTTTGCTGCTCCTGCAGCCCCTCTACATTGTTCCCTTAATTTTAAAGTTTATTTATTAGTGGATGTGATTTCATTGGAGATTCACCAGGATGGAGCATTTACATTATGAAGCGAGGTTGGAAAGTCTTGGGTTGTTTTTATTGCAGTAGAGATAACTGAGGGTGGGGGGGGGGTGACTTAATTGAGATGTACAAGATTATGAGGGACATGGACAGAGTGGACAAGGAGCAGCTGGTCCCCTTAGTTGAGGGGTCAGTTATGAGGGGACGTAGGTTCAAGGTGAGGGGCAGGAGGTTTAGGGGAGATGAGAGGAAACACTTTTTTACCCAAAAGGTGGTGAGGGTCTGGAATGTGCTGCCTGGGAGGGTGGTGGAGGAGGAATGCCTCACATCCTTTACAAAGTACCTGGATGAACACTTGGCAGATCATAACATTCAGGGCTAGGGGCCAAATCCTGGCAAATGGGAAGTTCAGGTGTTTCGAATGTGTTGGTGCAGACTCGATAGGCTGAAGGGCCTCTTCTGCGCTCTATGATTCTATGAGTGTCACAAGTAGGCTTACATTAACACTGTAATGAAGTTACTGTGAAAATCCCCTAGTCGCCACATTCCGGCACTTGTTCAGGCACATGAGGGAGAAGTTAGCATGGCCAATGCACCCTAACCAGCACATCTTTGAACTGTGGGAGGAAACCGGAGCACCCGGAGGAAACCCACGCAGACACGGGGAGAATGTGCAAACCCCAGACAGACAGTGACCCAAGCTGGAATTGAACCCGGGTCCCTGACGCTGTGAGGAGGCAGTGCTAACCACTGTGTCACCCCAATGTTCCAATGTTTATAGATTACTGACCAATAGTATTTAGGGAAAATGGAGATTGCTTTCATCTCTCTTAAAAATGGATCTATTTGAGGTTTGAATTGACTTGACGAGTGCTGTAACTTCAGGCAATGACTATTTAGCATCTTTTTGGTCAATGAGTCACTGCATAAAGATCACTGGCTCACTTTGTTAACCTATTGAAGTGTCCCTTTATACCCCAGTACACTCAGATTAAGCTAAAGTAAGGCTACCAGATCATCTAAAGCCAAGATCTTGCATTTCAGAGGCAGTGTCCAACACATGTATCTCCCATCTACACATCACTGGCTACAGGAGGGAGTTCCATTGCTTTGCGTAAAGGACAGTTCTCCCCACCTCCCATCTGTATCGGAGCAGTCAACACAAAGACCATCTTGTGGCTGGCCAGGTAATGATTTGTTTGTTCTCTCATCTTGTTTCTCTCCTCATCTTCAAGTCTTTTTCCCCAAATCGCTCCATTTGTTTACTTTCCTTGTTCCCTTGTGTCCCTGGCTTCTTATTGTGCTATGTCCCACTCTGACTAAACCGCCTTCATTAACCCCCACCCACATGAACCCCCCACCTCCTCATTAACCCCCAACTTCCTCAGAAACCCCCAACTTCTGACCTGTATCTTCCCTCCAACCAATCAATACTCAAACAGAAAACAGAGTTTAGAGGTTAAGTTCGGAGAGAGTCTTGCTTCCAGTTGCATTCTCACCCGTCTCTGAGCTGCCGAACAGCATGGCCCAGCCAAGACGGCAATAATATTCTGATTTAAGATCCCCTTCTCTGCGGTGTCACATTGCTAGTCACCATCTCCTCTGCAGTCCACCTGTGGAAATATCCTGGTGTGATTCCATTCCAACATAGCCCAATGCAGCTCCTGCATAAAAGTGCCCAAGGATTTAACCCTGGCCTTCCTCTTCCCTTTACACACTGCCTCTTGGTAAGA
Source organism: Carcharhinus amblyrhynchos (assembly GCF_965287045.1). NCBI lineage: Eukaryota > Metazoa > Chordata > Chondrichthyes > Carcharhiniformes > Carcharhinidae > Carcharhinus > Carcharhinus amblyrhynchos. The sequence continues at coordinate 7,654,311 of NC_137355.1, read as the reverse complement.
AGTTTCACAACACCAGGTTAAAGTCCAACAGGTTTATTTGGTAGTAAACGCCACTAGCTGTCGGAAACACTGGTCCTTCATCAGGTGAGTGGGGAGTTCTGATCACAAACACGGCACATAAAGGCACACACACAGTTTACAGAACACTGATTGGAATGCGAGTGATGAAATTGGGGGTTAATGAAGGCGGTTTAGTCAGAGTGGGACATAGCGCAATAAGAAGCCAGGGACACAAGAGAACAAGGAAAGTAAACAAATGGAGTGATTTGGGGAAAAGGACTTGCATTCCAATCAGTATTCTGTAAACTGTGTGTGTGCTTTTATATGCCCTGTTTGTGAGCAGAACTCCCCACTCACCTGATGAGGGAACAGCGCTCCGAAAGCTAATGGCGTTTACTACCAAATAAACCTGTCGGACTTTAACCTGGTGTTGTGAGACTTCTTACTGTGTTTACCCCAGCCCAATGCCAGCATCTCCACACGATGTCATTCAGTCCGGATATCGACTCAACTCTCAACACATGCTGACGATCTGCCCATCACCCTAACCATATCCATGTAATGTAAGCCTACTTGGGACATTAATAGATAAATAAATATCTGGTCAAAGAAGCCATTTTTGTACTGCCAACAAAAGTTCTTGCCTCTTCCAAGCCCATAAACCATCTGGATTAATGAGGATGTCCCTACACCACCACCACCACCCCCCCCACCCCACTCTGCCAACTAGTGTCCCCACACCAACCCAATACATACTACCCGAATCCACACATCAACATCCTACCCGTCAAACACCCACAAATAAAGTGTCACCCCATCCACCAACTCTGAGAGCCCCCCACCCACCCACCCGGACAGACACACACGGGAGACAAAAGCACCAAGACAGTGGAGGACAATAAACCCACAACCTGTCCAACAACATCCCGATCAGGAAACCCCCAGGACTTCTCTCCCCACCCCCCCACCTGAAAAAAAACAGAGTCTGACTCAGCAACAGACACAAACCTTCCCCAGCTAGGAAACCCCCCCCCACAAAATCTTTCCAACACACTACCTTGACATCCACCCCACAAATACACAAACCCCCAACCTAACAACCTCCTCACCCGAACACACACCACCTCAACAACCACCTCCCCCCCAAACCAGCAGAAGCAGACCATTACCCTGTTTTCCTCTTTCCCCCCCCACCACAAACCCCCCCCATTCACCTCCCCCCCATTCACCTCCCCACACAAGAAAAATCTAACAGGAGTATTAATACATTAAAAAAAAGGAAAAGGGACAAAAAAGATGCAAGCCACAAGGTCAGGGCAAGGCATCACAGGGGGCAACAAGGGTGGGATGTGGGCCGAAAGAAAAGTAGCAGAGCATGAAGAAAAGGGGACATATCCTCTCTCTGTCCAACCCCAAAAACCTAACCCTAATGGTGGCTGTCCTACCTGGGGTTTTCCTTCTCTCTCCTCCAAACTGTGACTTGATCAAGCTTTTGACTTTATTTTTTATTCATTCTTGGGACATGGGCGTCGCTGGCTGGACCAGCATTTATTGCCCATCCCTAGTTGCCCTTGGAAGGCAGTTCAAAGTCAACTGCATTGCTGTGGCTATGGAGTCACGTGTAGGCCAGACCGGGTAAGAACGGCAGATTTCCTTCCCTAAATCAGATGGGTTTTTCCGACAATTGACAATGGTTTCATGGTCATCAGTAGATCCTTAATTCCAGATGTTTTTTATTGAATTCAAATTCCACCATCTGCCGTGACGGGATTCGAACCCGAGTCCCCAGAACATTAGCTGAGTTTCTGGATTAATAGTCTAGCGATAATACCACTAGGCCATCGCCTCCCTTTAACTCCTAACTCCATTGCAAAGGATCAGTGTTTGCTGCTCGTCTTTCCAATGAGTTCCATAGACACTTTTCCTATTTGAAAGGAAATGATATGGATTTTTAATTGAAATTAGATAAATCTCTGGAGCCTCTGCAGATGTTTCCCCTCACTGGTGTGCTGCTAGCACGCTGTATGTTCTCTCTTCCTCCTGGGGCGGCACCAGGGACCCAGGTTCAATTCCGGCCTCGGGTCACTGTCTGTGTGGAGTTTGCACATTCTCCCCGTGTCTGCCTGGGTTTCCTCTGGGTGCTCCGGTTTCCTCCCACAGTCCAAAGATGTGTGGGTTAGGTTGATTGGCCCTTAGTGTAAGGGGGATTGGCAGGGGTTACGGGAATAGGACCTGGGCAGGATTGTGGTTGGTGCAGACTCGATGGACAGAATGGCCTCCTTCTGCACTGTAGGGATTCTATTCTATGATAGTGCTCTGCCCAGTTGAGAACTAACCCAAGTTACTCACGTAATAACTGGGGTTCAGGCGAAAGCAGCCATTTTCACCTCTGTCTCTCTGTTTAACCCTTCCTTCCTTCGTTGGAAGGAACAGATTTGGTGGGTGGGGAACACATTGTGTTCTTCAGCCCTGGGTCTTGGGTTTTCACCAAAACAGGATGAAAGTATGTTCTCTCTCTCACACTCAGGGCTGTACGTTGGGTTTGGGGCCACGTCTCTGCTCCCAGTCTCAGTGTGACTGTGTGGAGTGCTGTTTGGAGCCAGTACAGATGCACCTTGTTGGGGAGGAGAGGTAACTTTGTAGATGGTGATGTTTTATATCTGACCCAGCGTTCAGCTCCTGTCCACTTTCTGTGCAGTTGTTTTAAACTCTGAAACAATTCTCTCTCCAGTTGTAGCCCATCACCAATAACAAGTTAGCCCATTACACCCACTGATTGGTCACCACGTTTCCTTGGTTACAATTATGACATTTCAAAAACATTCCATTTGCTGCAAAGCACATTGGGACGTCCATTAGATAGAGGAACAGAAGTAGGCCATTCGGCCCACCGCGTCTGCTCTCCCATTCACTGTGATCCTGATCAGCTGTGATAATCCTTTAAAGTTTATTCATTAGTGTCACAAGTAGGCTTACATTAACACTGCAATGAAGTTACTGTGAAAATCCCTTCGTCAACAAAATCCTCTTTGGGTCCACTGAGGGAGAATTTAGCACGGCCAATGCACCCTAACCAGCACATCTTTCAGATTGTGGGAGCACCCGGAGGAAACCCACGCAGACACGGGGATAATGTGCAGACTCCACACAGGCGGTGACCCAAGCCGGGAATCGAACCCGGGTCCCATCAGTTTCCTCCCACGATCCAAAGATGTGGGGGTTAGGTGGATTGGCCATGCTCAGGGGGATTAGCAAGGTAAATAGGTGGAGTTATGGGGATAGGGCCTGGGTGGGATTGTTGTCAGTGACGTCTCAATGGGCTGAATGGCCTCCTTCTGCACTATAGAGAGTCGATGACCTATAGGGTCAGTCTAAAATACGCTCCCCAGTGGAAAACCATTGTGAAACTTCTGTAAAAAATGAGGTTCGTAAGGTTATTAGGAGGGATATTTGGAGTTAAGATACAGATCATACATAGCAGAAAGCCAAGGGGCTGAATGGCTGACATCTTCTCTTGCAATGCCCCAGTAACTTAACAAAGGTTAGTTTGAACAATCTGATGGCTTTGGGTGCAAAGATGGTGTCACGCCAATCGACATGGTCTATGTTTTGACATAGTTGAGAGGCATGATGGTGACGTGACATTGGCATGTGAGGATGTGGGATCTCCTGACACTGACTGGAAGAGAGGTGGGAGGTCAGGAGCTGTGGGGGCAGTTTGGAAATGGTGATCCTGGAGGTCGGGACCGCCAGGAGGGTTTTGTGTTTTTCCAGTGTTGCTGGGGGAAGGAAGAAGAACCTCATCTCGCCGCCAATAATCCACTCCTTTAGGGCATGGTTTTCAGGAAAGCCATTATAAATCGGAGGTTATTGGTGTACGTTAGCTATTAGGGTCACCATGTGGCAAAGGTTCACTTCTGCTAAGATAAAATTTGAGGAGCCAGTTGATGCCAGATGGACCTTGAACTTTGTATCCATTGCCATTCCACACCATCTTTATCCCCCTAATCTCAAGAGTTTCCCACTTTCCTTCGCAAGATGGTCACAGTCTCCAAAATGGCCGTCCACCACCTGTCTTTGCTGCTAAACAGGCAGATCCCACCTCCTGGACGCAGCCTGCACTTTTAGTTGGGTGCTGAGCTCTCAAATGGTCAATTAGGGCACTTGCGTCATTTGAACAGTATTGCAAGAGTGACAGAGTTTAGATCAAAATTATAGAACCCTACAGTGCAGAAAGAGGCCCTTCAGCCCATCGAGTCTGCACCGAACACAATCCCACCCAGGCCCTACCCCTATATCCCTTCATATTATACCCACTAATCCCTCTAACCTCCACTACCCTGGACACTAAGGAGCAATTTTAGCATAGACAATCTGCCTAACCTGCATATCTTTGGAGTGTGGGAGAAAACTGGAACACCTGGAGGAAACCCACACAGACACAAGGAGAATGTGCAAAATCCACACAGACAGTGACCCGAACCGAGAATCGAATCCAGGACCCTGGAGCTGTGAAGCAGCAGTGCTAACCACTGTGCTACCATGCCACCCAGGCACGGTGCAGGGGTTGGGGCCTGGAAACATGTCCTTGAAACATGCCATAGGTTAATTGCAAAAGGACTCAATATTTGAAAGGATCACCCATCATTTCCATACCATCATATTTCCCCCTCAGTCCAAAGGGGCTTTTCCTCTGCCACACCCTGGTCCAGTCCTCAAATCACCTTTAAAATCTCATCCTCTTCCCATGCGATGGGGGAGGGTGGGAGTAACATCTGCCCTTTAACCTCTCCTCATCTTCCAAACTCTTGGCTGGGCAGAATCTGCACAGTCTCCCCGTGTCTGCGTGGGTTTCCTCCAGGTGCTCCAATTTCTCCCGAAGGAGGTGCATTGGCCGTGCTAAATTCTCCCTTAGTGTACCCGAACAGACGCCAGAGCGTGACGACTAGGGCGTTTTCACAATAACTTCATTGCAGTGTTAATGTAAGCCTACTTGTGACACTAATAAACTTTAGAGCAGTCAATTTCCATGTTATGCAAGACATTTAAATAATTCCTTATTCGTCAGTTTCTGTGGATGTATCAAAGCAGGTACGAGTTTGTTCCTCGTTTGTAAAGCAACTGCCCAATCCATAGAAACCCTGCAGTGCAGAAGGAAGCCATTCAGCCCATCTAGTCTGCACTAACCCCTCGAAAGAGCATCTCACTCATCTGTCCCTGTGAGCTTCTGCACTTACCATGGCAAGTCCACCTACCCTGCACATCTTTCGATACTAAGGGGCAATTTAGCATGGCCAATCTACCTAACCTGTACAGCTTTGGGGTGTGGGAGGGAACTGGAGCACCCGGAGGAGTCATCACCGCCACGGGCAACAACGTGAAGTCTGCCCCTTGGAATCTTTTAAGATGGGTCCTTCATCTAATCCCCTCTGGTGTTCTTCTTAATCAGATATTTATCCTGCTGTTTACCCAAGAATTAATTGGCACAGCATTAATTGTTGCTGGGAGTCTATTCTGCATCTGTATTACCCCAGGGGCCTCTGTGTTCTGTGTGAATGGGCCTACCTCGCATTAAGTTGATCTTTCTCTACACCCTAGCTATGACTGTAATACTACATTCTGCACCCTCTCCTTTCCTTCCCTATGTAGGGTGTGTTTTGTCTGTGTAGCGCACAAGAAACAATGTAATCATGCTTACAGGCTTGTTAATTTTGTCCTCTTAACCGTGATTCTAATAGAACAAAGTAATAAGTTGCTGCCTAAAATTGAGACAATTCACTTTGTCAAATGTTTCTTCCTGTTTCCCCTAACCCATCCCAAAGGTGACAAACTCTTGGGGACTTACCAAGGCACATTGCAGCTAGTCTCAGCGAATCTCCTCAACAGTGAAAGCTGTCACAATCCTCCCCATTCTAACTCCCAGGCACACACTATCTACTGGACAACCTCACAACCAGCCAAATATTCAGCTCCCTTATCAGACTGCTACAAAACATTCTGCTCAATGGGACTGGTAAGTTTATTTTTCACAAGTCGGCTTGCAATAACACTGCAGTGAAGTTACTGTGACGATCCCCTAGTCGCCATGCTCCTGTTCGGGTAAAGAATTTAGGAAACCAGAGCACCCGGAGGAAACCCACGCAGACACAGGGAGAACGTGCAAACTCCACACAGACAGTGACTCAAACTGAGTATCAAAACTGGGTCCCATTCGGAGTACACTGAGGGAGAATTTAGCATGGCCAATGCACCCAACCTGCATGTCTAACGGACTGTGGGAGGTTTGATTTGATTTATTATTTTCACTGTATACCAATACACGTGACAAGTGTTGTTTTTTGTGCGCTACACAGACAAAACACACCCTCACATAGGGAAGGAAGACAGTGCAGAACGTATTGTTACAGTCATAGCTAGGGTGTAGAGAAGGATCAACTTAATGCGAGGTAGGCCCATTCACACAGATACGGAGACAATGTGCAGACTCCACACAGATAATGACCCGAGCCAGGAATTGAACCTGGGTCCCTGGTGTAGTGCAGCAGCAGTGCTAACCACTGTACCACTCTGCCGCCCATACAAAACACTGGGCAGTAGCTGGCATCCCTGTTACAATGAGAATCAACTCCATCTAATATTTTTAACAACTTGCCTTTATATAACTCCACCATAGCAAAAAGTACTCCTGTGAAGGCACTGGGACAGTTAAAACAAACCTTGTGTGGAGAAATTAACCCAAGGTCCTTGGTCAAATAGATTTTAAGGAATATTTTAAAGAGGAGGCAAAGGTGGAGAGTTTGACTTTCATAAAATAAATCCAATTCCCAGCAGTGTCCCACTGAATGGATGATTTAAAGATTGGTCTGAAACTCAGCGCCCGAGACCCAGGTTCGATTCCCGGCTTGGGTCACTGTCTGTGTGGAGTTTGCACATTCTCCCTGTGTCTGTGTGGGTTTCCTCCAGGTGCTCCGGTTTCCTCCCACAGTCTTTCAGACTGTGCTGGTTAGGTGCATTGGCCGTGCTAAATTCTCCCTCAGTGTAACCCGAGCAGGAGTGTGGCAACTAGGGGAGTTTCACAGTAACTTCACTGCAGCATTAACGTAAGCCTACTTGTGACAATAATAAATTAAATTTAAAACTACATTTTTAAGTCTTTATACTGTAGCTATTTAATCATCTGGCTATTCATTTGTGATGGGAGCACCAAATCTATTTTGCATGGTTATTCAGGTTCTCAACTGGGAAGCATGGTGGCACAGTGGTTAACACTGCTGCCTCACAGTGTCAGGGACCCCAGGTCATTATCTGTGTGGAGTTTGCACATTCTCCCTGTGTCTGCGTGGGTTTCCTCTGGGTGCTCCAGTTTCCTCCGGGTGCTCCAGTTTCCTCCCACAGCCCAAAGATGTGCGAATTAGGTGAATAGACCATGTTAAATTTCCCTTTAGTGTCAGGGGCATTGGCAGGGTAAATATGTGCGGTTACAGGGATAGGGCCTGGGTGAGATTGTGGTTGGTGCAGACTCAATGGGCCAAATGGCCTCCTTCTGCACTGTAGGGGTTCTGTGGTTCTAACCTGTGTGGCTCTTTTAAGGTAGGATTTGATCACATCTCCCACACCCAAGTATTAGGAGTTAACCAATTTGGAAACGATTGCCCAGATCCAGACATTAATTCCATGGAACAATTCCAGTTATCGGAGAGTTCGGAACTTTCATTAATCTTCTCACGAGTGGTTCAGTATTACATCTTAAAACCTCAGCCCAATTTATTGACCCTTTTCAAAACTCCCTCACCAGTTATCATCTTATAAATAGATTTTAAAAAACCTGTTCTCCGGATTCCTGTTGGCCGCTCCCATTTTTATTTCAGAGCTCCGCTAAAAAAACAAAACCCTTGTAAACAGCAAAGTGAAACACTGGCAGTGTCTTATTGCATTGTAACTATGCCTTAAAACCTGTCACACATTTTAATTACATCCAAGGGCAGTGGGCATCCAATTTGTGCACAGCAAGACTCCACAACAACAGTAAAGTGAATGACAACTCAAGTTTGTTTCTGCGGCACTTTTAATTCAGAAATTCTTCTTCACTGGTGGTTAGCACTGCTGCCGCAGAGTGCCAGGGACCCGAGCTCGATTCCCAGCTTGGGTCACCGTGCGGAGTCTGCACCGGTTTCTCCCCACAGTCCGAAAAACAGTCTGGTTCCGTGTATTGGCCGTGCTAAATTCTCCCTCAGTGTAACCCAAACAGGTGCCGGAGTGTGGCGACTAGGGGATTTTCACAGTAACTTCATTGCAGTGTCAATGTAAACCTACCTACTTGTGACAAGATAGACTTTAAAAAAAACTTTCAACAAATGGTACCTTATAGCCTTTAACTGCTGTCTGAACCAGAGCTGCTGTTTAACACTTGCCTGGATGGGTACAGCTCCAACAACACCCAAGAAGGTTGATACCATCCAGAGGCTAGGTATACTGCGGAGAGTAACTCACGTCCTGACTTTCCGAAGCCTGCCCAGCATCTACAGGCACAAGTCAGGAGTGTGATGGAATACTCCCCGTTTGCCTGGACGCGTGCAGCTCCAACAACACTCAATAAACTCAACATAATCCAGGACAAAGTAGTCCACTTGGTTTGGCACCCCATCCACAAACATCCACTCCCTCCATCACCGATGCTCAGTAGCAGCAGTGTGTACTATCTGTAAGATACACTGCAGCAATTCACCAAAGATCCTTAGACAGCACCTTCCAAACCCACGACCACTTCCATCTAGAAGGACCAGGGGCAGCAGATACATGGGAACACCATCACCTGCAAGTTCCCCTCCAAACCACTCACCATCCTGACTTGGAAATATATCACTGTTCTTTCGTAGTTGCTGGGTGAAAACCCTGGAATTCCCTCCCTAGCAGCACTGTGGGTCAACCCACAGCACATGGACTGCAGCGATTCAAGGCAGCGGCTCAAGAGCATCGAGGGATGGGCAACAAATGCAGGTGAGCCAGCAACACCATGTCCCGTGAATGAATTAAAAAAAAGTCTTACCAAAGATCTCCTGACGGTGAGTCACTGTCCGGAATGCATTGGACCAGGATTTGAACCTATAACCTTTGCCTCCTGTGAGGGAATATCATGGAGCCAAGTCAATGCGTGCCAATTTGCTGTACTTCCCAGCCCAGGAGAAGCCAGAGGGTGGGCACGTACAATTGTGCTTTCACACTGTGTCTGCAACGGGCAGTGAGAACATCAACAGGAAAGAACCTACTTGTCCTCAATCCCCACCAATCAACCCATCACAGATTACATCTACCCATGGCAGTATCGGTAAGAGAGAGACCACCGCAATGTCCTTGTGGAGAGATTCCCATCTTCACATTGAGGGAATCCTCCACGTTGTGGCACAACCACTAAATGGGGTAGAGTTTGAGCAGATTTGGCAGCTCAGAACTGGGCACTGTGGGCCATTGGCAACCACAGTATCCAGCCTCACGGTGTGGCACATCACCCACTCTACCATTACTGTCAAGCTGGGGACCTACCCTGGTTCAGTGAAGGGTGCAGACGGGCATGCCAGGAGTAGCACCAGGCATACATACCCAGGTGTGGTGTCAACTTGGCTAAACTACAGGACAGCATGGTGGGCAGCAGGGTGGCACAATGGACAGCACTGCTGCCTCACAGCTATAGGGACACTTCTTCGATTCGAGGATCGGGTAACTGCGTGGAGTTTGCATGCTTTCCCCGTGTCTGCATTGGTGCTCCTGTTTCCTCCCACACACCAAAGATGTGCGGGTTAGGTGGATTGGCCATGCTAAATTGCCCCTTAGTGTCAGGGAGATTGGCAGGGTAAATATGTGGGGGGAGGGATTGAGTGGAATTGTGGCCGGTGCAGACTTGATGGGCCAAACGGCCTCCTTCTGCACTGTAGGGATTCTCTTCTAAAAGATCAAATTTAAGCTCTACGGTTGTGCATTAAGCAACTCACTGGAGGAGCTCCACAAACATCCCAGTCCTCAATGATGGAGGACCCCAATAAGCAGATCCAAGCAGAAGATATAGCTGGAGCATTCACAACAATCTTCAGGCTGAAATACTGAGTAGCTGATCCATTTGGATGTCCCCATCACAGATGCCAGTCTTCAGCCAATTTGGTTCACTTTGTGTGTTATAAAGGAAGCAGAAGGCTCTGATAACACTCTGGCAATAGTACTGCGGACTTGGTGCTCCACATTAGTCACATCTTTAGCCAAGCTGTTCCAGTACAGCTACAACACTGGCATCATGGACATACACAGCAACGTGGACAATTGCCCAGGTCCTGTGCACAAAAAGCAGGATAATAACCCAGTCCCAGCCCCAGCCTACTCTCCATCATCAAAACTATCAGGTGGCCATTATTAAGTGGCCCTCAAAAAGAAATAACCTGCTCAGTTTTAGAAACAGAGTACAGGAAAGAGATAAAAAAAATCTGGTGAACTGGTGTGACGACAATAATCTCTCACTCAACGTCAACAAAAGGAAGGAGATAGCCATTGACTTCAGGAAGCATAGAGGAGAATGTGCCCCTGGCTACATCAATGGGGGCCCCTGTCTACATCAACAGGGGCAAAGTAGAAATGGTCGAGAGCTTCAAGTTTTTAGGTGTCCAGATCACCGACACCCACACCATCACAATAGTTAAGAAAGCCCACCAACACCTCTACTTTCTCAGAAGACGAAGGAAATTTGGCATGTCAGCTATGACTAACCCGCATATCTTTGGATTGTGGGTGGAAACTGGAGCACCCGGAGGAGACCAAAGCAGACATGGGGAGAATATGCAAACACCACACAGACAGTGATTCAAGCTGGGAATTGAACCCAGGTCGCTGGAACTGTAAGGCAGCAGTGCTAACCACTCTGCCACCCCTGTGCCTCAGGGTAGTGCCCTAGACCCAGCCATCTTCAGGACCTGGAGTCCTACGAGCAGTTTTAAGGAAATTTAAACTTCGTTCAAGGCAAGATATTTTTTCATTAGAGGCAGTTCAGAGAAGGTTCATTAGGATGCTCCCTGGTTGGGAGGGATTGTCTTAAGAAAGCTTAAACTGGGTGGGAATTTAGAAAAATGAGAGGTAATCTCATTGCAATGTAGGATTCTTAAGGGACTCCCCTCATGGGAGAGTCCAGGACCCAATGGCGTTCTCTCAGAATAGAGGGACACCAATTTAAGATTAAGATGAGGAGGACGTTCCTCTGAGGGTCTTTGGAACTCCTTACCACAGAAAGCTGTGGGGAGTTTTGATCAGTAAGGGAATCTATGGTTTATGGGGAAATGTTGGGAAAGTGGTATGAGGAATGTGTCAGATCATCCATGATCCTATTGAATAATGGAGCAGGCTCGAGGGGCCGAATGGCCTACTCCTGTTCCTATTTCTTGTGGTCTGAAAGACCTTCCTCCATTATAAATTTTGCTCAGCACAGTGCCACAGTGGTTAACACTGCTGTCTCAGCACCAGGGACCTGGGTTCGGTTCCCGACTGTGTGGAGTCTGCACGTTCTCCCCATGTCTGCGTGGGTTTCCTCTCACAGTCTGAAAGACGTGCTGGTTAGGTGCAGTGGCTGTGCTAAATTCTCCCTCAGTGTCCCCGAACAGGCGCCGGAGTGTGGCGACTAGGGGATTTTCATAGCAACTTCATTGCAGTGTTAATGTAAACCTACTTGTGACAATAATAAATAAAATTAAACTTTTATTTTGTTAAATAAACTTTTACTTGGGCCAAGTCTTTGAACAGAATGGATTTTGAAGAGAACATTTTTCTAAATAGTTGCAGAGTTGACAGCCACTGGTCAGGTTGTAAAAGGTAGGCGATGAGTAACTTGATTAAGGTTTTAGATCGGAAGACTTGGAGTGAATTGGAAAACCGCAGGTGAAGAAATTTTCAGTTTTGATGGATTATGAAAGAAAAGGCCTTGTATTTTCACACTTGAGGATGGATGGAGAGAAGAGCAGGAAATATATTTAGAGCAAGGAAGGCAAAAAGGAGAAACTCGGGGCTTGAAAGGGATTCATATAGCAGCTGACCTGGTCACACCCTGAACCACAAGCTTTCATCAAACTTCTTCAGAACAGTTCAGCACTTTGATGATGATGTATGATTAATTATTCCTGGGGATACATCTGTATATCTATATGTCAAACAAAGCATCCTTATATCATGTACAGTAACAAACAATAAATGTACATCTTTTTCAATAATCATACCTCTGACATTCTCATTTGTCCCAAACTAGAGGGGTATAGAAATGAAATCCAGAAGAGAGGGGAGCAGAATTACACCAACAAGTCTGCTCCGCTATTCAACCTCTTTTTTTCATTAGTGTCACAAGGTTTATATTAACACTACGGCAAAGTAACTATGAAAAGCCCCTATTTGCCCCTATTTGTCAGTGCCTGTCCGGGTACACCAAGGGAGAATTTAGCATGGTCAATGAACCTAACCAGCATGTCTTTCGGACTGTGGGAGGAAACCCATGCAGACACAGGGAGAAGGTGCAAACTCTGCACAGAGAGTGACCCAAACTGGAAATCGAACCTGGGTCCCTGGCACTGTGAGATATTCTGTGAATCCTTTCTCACAGAGTTTAAGCATCTCCTCCAATCCCTCTCCTTTTGTCATGTTACGAACTTCCTCTGAAATCTTATGTGTGTGTGTGTTAGTGGTAAAGTGGAAATGGTTTCTCCAGATTGGACACATTAAACTGCTTTATAATATCCAGAGAAGGTCCAAAATCTCTCCTGGCTGCATTCTCTCAATTGTGACAAGATTCTGGTCAATTTTCTATTGATGTTATAATATGATTCTATGAATTATTGGCTCCATGACTGTTGGATGAAAACCGTGAGCTGTACATAGTGCTCTAAAATGAAATCTAAGCAAGGTGCGATGTGATTTTAATTCTACCTTTACCTAAGGGAACTCCAGCCCACCCTGCAGCTTTAGCAACTTGAGTCACTAATTTGCCAGTTTGTGCGCTTTTTCTCAACTTCTTTGTCCCTTTATTACATTTGACGTTCCTACCTTACAAGAGGTCTTGTACTAAAATGAACCACTTCACAGACTTGCAGTATTAAATTTCACTTGCTCAATCTGGAAAACAATCCCCCAAATGATGCATTTGAGATACAAAGGATGACAACCCAAAGGAGCTATTAGAAAGGGTGATTAATAGTTTAAACAAAGAGCAGGGTTAGAGACAGGCAGTGACATGGGATTAGGGGGAAAGCATGAGTGTCAAATTTAAGCCACAATTGCCAATGCTGGGGGGATAACATCTAATTTTGAATGAGCTAAATGTTCAGGTGATCAAAGTAATTCTTCGGGCCCCTGTCACAAGTCTGCACCATCTCCATCAGGTTCATCCCGCACGCCCTCCCTCCCAGATTCTGCCTCAGGCTCCAGAAGTTTGGAACCTTGGTACACTGATCCACATCAAATCACACTTTTGTCTCCATATCCTCCCCATCATGGAGACCACTCATTTCACCTCTTATTAGCCACCTCCCCCTTATCTCAGCCCATGAAAACTTCAGTCAATCCTTGATCATCCCTAGACTGGAATGTTCTGTTGACCAACCTCCCAACCACCAATATTCGTAAACATCTAAGATGCTGCTGCCTGGATCCTATCCTGCACCAAGTACTGCTCCCCAATCACCCACCCTAACAGAGCGATAATGGTTCCTGATCCCAAACACTCCAAAATTAAGATTTATATCCGTGTTCTAATGCCTCACTATTCCTTTCACTAATCTCCTACAGTTGAACAAGCCCAATCAAGATGTGGCAGTGCCACTGGACTGGGGTGGGCAAAGAAGTTTTGCCACCAGGTTAAATTCCAATAGGTTTATTCAGCAGCATGAACTTTTGGAACACTGCACTCTGAAAGCTCGTGTTACCAATTAAGCCCAATCAAGTTAGATTCTTCTCACTTTGGCCTTTGTGCCATACACACCTTTATCCCCAGTCATCAGCATCCTGGGCTTCAAACTCCAAATTCACATTTAAGCCTTGCTGCATTACCACAGCAACCCATCACCTCCCCAAAACTCTACAAAGTCTCTCACTAATCATTCAATTTTTTTTTTAAATGCTGCATCATACAATTGTGATTACAATTCCCCTACCCCTCTTCATTGACCAGAAGTCCCATACTCATCAGTTGATTAGCATGGATCAGACATGCAATTTCCCCAGTCTGCAATGCTCCACATGACAAGATGGATCCTTGATTTTAATTGACCACAATAAATCCCCAATCTGTCCAAATATCAGCAATGGTGGATCAGAGCAGTAAAGGTCTGGGGAAAACTATTCAGTTTTATACTTTAATTTTTCTTATAATAGCTCAATTCAGGTTTGAATAACTTGTTCTCCCAGAATTGCATACTGACAATGGTGAGTTTCCTGCAAACAGGCCTCAAATTTGGCAGCACTTCTAACAAGTGTCTCTTGTTCAGAGTTGGTGGGGTGCAGTTTAAGGAGTATTATTGATAAGTAATGATAGCTGTTGTGTCCCATTCTTGTTTCTGTACAAGTCACCAGCAGATTAGAGTTTGTGGCAATAGTCAAGAGGTTCCTAAAGATGTGCTGGTTAGGTGCATTGGCCCTGCTAAATTCTCCCCTCAATGTACCCAAAAAAAACACTGGAGTGTGGCCACTAGGGGATTGTTACAGCAACTCCACTTAAGCCTACTTGTGACACTAAAATAAAACAAACTCAAACTTACAACAAATGGTTTACCCACTTCCATTTCTTAGTGAAATGCAGAATGTTTCAAAGCATGGATTAACCTCAAACATCAAGAGGTCTAGAAAAGTTAACAACCAAACTGAAAAACATCTAAACAAAAAGGTCAAATAATCCTTTTCCCAGCTGTTGTAGGTTTGGTGCATTGGTCATGCCAATTCTCCATCAGTGCATCTAAATAGGCACCAGAGTGTGATGACTAGGGGATTTTCACTAACTTCAGTGTTAGGCAGCATGGCAGCAGTGGTTAGCTGTTACCTCAGTACTAATTCCCAGCTTGGGTCACCATGTGTAGAGTTTGCACATTCACCATGTCTGTGTATTTCTTCCAGGTGCTCTAGTTTCCTCCCAGTCTGAAAGATATGCTGATTAGGTGCATTGACCCAAAAAGGCACCAAATCATGGCAACTGTGGGAATTTCACAGTAACTTCATTGCAGTGTCAGTGCAAGCCTTACTGGTGACCAGTAAATAAAATAAACTTTAAATCCCATTCACATTCAAGCTAACACCACACAGGTAGACATCAATACTTTGAAACAAAGACAAGGTAGTATTAAATTTAGATAAATAATGAGTTGGTGTTAATTTATAGTTAAAATTGGATGAACAAATGTCATTTCTGAAACACATTTCACCCAACAAGAATTTCACTCTGTAGAAGAATGAGGCTAAAACCTACCACAGTTAGAGATTTTAATGCAACCAGACAAGTCAGCCCACAAACACCACAAGTCGCCTGATCCAGCCATCCAATATATAGCGCAGGAGACCATTTGACCCCATCAAGTTTGCACCAACTCTCTGACAGATAGTCTGACCAAAGTCCTCTTCCCCCATACAGCTAATCCATCTGACCTTGGAGGCAATAAGGAGCAATTTAGCATGGCCAGTCCACCTAACCAGCACATCTTTGGATTGGGAGCGGGGACAGGGTTTCAATCCTCTTGGGGAATTACTTTAGAGCATAAGCGTGCAAGGTAGTGGAGCTAAAAGAGAGGTAGCCACTGAATACAAACCCGCACTGCCTACTCCCACTGTGGGGAAATAGTACACTACATTCCCCCTGTACGAGAGCCAGTGCCCGTCGTGGCACTTCCGCTATTAAAGGCAGCGGTCTGTCCATCATGATGATTGACGTAGCAGTGGACCAATGGAAACGGCGCCATTTCCTCCCCTCCGGCCATGTGACCAATCAGCGTGGAGGGAGGGGGCGGTCCAGCGCCAGCCGTTTTGTTTAGCGGGCCCGGCGCGCGGGAGGGGGCGGGGCGATCGGGAGGCGGGCGAGCGCTCTGATTGACAGCTGTCTGACTCCAATCAGATTTCACCTGCGCCGCCTGATTGACAGGCACGCTCCTCCAATCAGACGCACCCCCCAGCGCGCGGCGGGCGGGCTTCTGTGTGTGGCGGAGGGGAGTGGGCGGGGCTCCAGGGCCCGGGAGGCGGGACTTCCTCTCACCTCCCCCGGAGGGAGGGGGAGGGGCGGCCCGGTTGTCAGGTTACAGACGACAGCGGGTTGATTGACGGGGGGCGGCGGCCAATGAACGGGCGGCGGGGGGTGCGGCGGGAGCCAATGGTGGGTGCGTGGAGGGCGGGACATCCGGTCGGCGGCGACGCTGTTGATTGACAGGCGGCGAGCGGACGAACAGACGGCCCTCCGCTCCGGGAGCTGTTTGTGGCTTCTCCCCCCGCCTCCCCGCCCCCCTCTTCTGATTAGAGATTAATTTTCCTTTCACCCGCCGGCCGGAGGGATTTCTCCCGGCGGCGGTGCCCGCTGTTTGCCCGGGACGCCCAGAGAGAGAGAGAGCGGCGTGGTGGTGGAGGAGGGAAGAAAGTCTGCATCTTGTGCCGGGGGAGCGGTGAGTGAAGGGGGGGGTGTGTGTGTGTGTGTGTGTGAGGGAAGAGAGAGAGAGCTGAGGTGTTTGCCGCCGGCGGCGGTAGCAAGAGGAGGGGGGGGACACAGAGGAGCTGCGATGCTCGGTGTGTATATGAGCTGAGGGGAGGGGGGAACCGCGGCCTGCACAACAATCGGCGCCTCGGCCTCGCGTTCGGAGAGCGAGGGTGGCGGGCGGGCGGGCTGAAGCGGGGAGGTGTTGCTGGGGAGAGCGAACGAGGGAGGCCGCCCGATCGGCGGGATCGAAGCGGCCGATCGGCACGGTGGGGGTGGGGGGGGGGGATCTGGGGAGGGAGGGGGAGGCAGTCGGGCCCCCACCCCCCTCCTCCTCCTCCTCCCCCCCGTACCGCCCCCTTGTAGGCTCCTCCCCCACGGCCGCCCATCGCCCCTCCTCCCGACCGCCCATCGCCCCTCCTCCCGACCGCCCCGCCCCTTTCCCCGTCCACAAGCTCCTCCCCCTTCCACATGCCCCTCCCCCGCTAGCCCCTCCCCCTCAGTGGGGGGGGTGTGGTTGGCAGATCCAGCAATGGGGAGAGGGTGAGTTGTGTTTGGAGTGGGGGTGATGGGCGTTCGTAGGGTGTGTGTCGGGGGGGGAGGGGTAATGAGTGTGGGTGGGTTTAGTATGGGTGTGTGTGTGTGTGGGGGGGCGAGGGGTAATGAGTGTGGGTGGGTTTAGTATGGGAGTGCGTGTGTGGGGGGGGGGGTCTGGGGGGGGATGTGTGGCGGTGGGAGGGATATGTGGGGGTGGGGGGCCAAAGCGGGATGGGAGATGAAGATTTGTTTTGGGGGGAGTATGGTGTGGGGCGATCGGATTCCCCCTCTCTCTCTGTCTCTTCCCCTGTCTGTCTCCTCCCCCTTCTCTCTCGATCTCCCCTCTCTTTATTGAGGCCATCCCGAGGAGAGAAAGGGGCCGAGGGCGAGCCGGGGATTGGCGCTGAGGGCAGCCGGGGAGGAGTCTGCAGGAGGGCTGGGCCTGGGAGGGGTTTGTGGATGGGAGCCGGGGCGGGGTGGGGAAGTTGCTGCGCTTTCCGGGCTGGTTTGGATTGTGATGTGTTGAGGGAGGGGAAGGGGGATGATCTGAGCCGGGGGGGGGGAGGAGGGTGAGGATTAGGAACACTTTGGGGACATGGCTTGTGTGTTTTTTTGGGAGGGAGGAGTATCTGGCTAAACATCAATCGCCCGGTAATCGGAAGTGAAACTGCGGGGTGGGGGGAGGAGATCCTCGCCTTGTTTAAACAAAAACTTTGAATGTCAGGCTGGTGTAATGTACCTGTAGAGTTGTTTATTCGGCCATCCTCGCAGTGTGAGACTGACCCGCCAAAAATAAATTAAAGCTGCAAAAAAAGTCTTTAAACGTCAAATGAAGGCAGGGAATCGAGTATGTTATCCCTAGAGTTAGTGGCTGTGCCTTGAATGGAACGTTCACATTCTGAACTTGCCACCTTGTCCTTTTTTAGTGCTCACACGTCTGGGTAAAATGTTCTTTTTTTAAAGAAAAGCTATCAGACCCCATTTGATCACGAAACACTTATTCAGAGAAGACCCTTGTATCCGTGCCAGCATTTATCCCTCTGCCAGGATCACTAAAATAAGTCCTGTGATCACTTAAGTCATGTTTGTTGATTGGAACTGGCTGTGCCTACGTTAGCTGTCAGTTTCCTGGATGGCAGCACAGGTCACTGGCTACACCCTAGGCGCTGTATAAATGCAGGTTTGTCCCTAACTGTGTTATTTCAGGATGTGTAAGGAGAAAAGGTTCTGTGGTCTTTTCAAAAATTCTACAGTAATAAATTTACAAGAAAGCACTGTAGTCAAACAGAAGACGCCTGCAGGTAAGGATCAGTGATGATTGAATTATGTGAACATGAGGGTATAGTGGGGTACTTTTGTGACTGTTTCACATAAAGGTATGTGGGATGTCCTGTTACTGCAGTGTGAAAGGGAAATCTGTAACTGACTTTCTGCAGGGTGAGTAGTCCAAGACTTAAGTTCAAGGCAGAATGAATTGGGAGTGGATTTGGGACTGGAGGCTTCTTGTGAAACAGTTTGAGAGATTTGGGGGTGCTGAACATTGATTTTGAGGGAGAAATCAGTTGACACTTATTGACAAGCAGTTCCAATATATTCAGGGGACCTAGGGATGAGAGGTTATTCTTTACATTTATTGACCCTTCTAGATTAAAGTGCGTGTTTGTTGATTTTACAAGCAGCACAGCACAGAAAGAGGCCATTCAGCCCATCACGTTTGCGCCAGCCAAGATGACTTATTGGGTTTTTCTTTGAATCACAGAGACTTGATGGAGTCATTCAATGTTGTGCCCCCACTAAGTATGTTTAATACAAGGAGTTTGTAATGCCAGTTGGGAGCTACAGACCCACAAAAACAGTGGCTACATTGGTAAGGAATGTGCTGCATATGTAGACTGCACAGTAAGGAGTGGAGGAATTAACAAACAGCGCAAAAGAAGCCTGGGGATCTATATACAGGGCTGTCAGGAAAGGATGGAGGCTAGGATGGTGTAATATAGAGCTTGAGAGAAAAGGGAGGTAGGGTACATAGATACAGATGTGGTTAAAGGGATGAAACAACAGCTAGTATAACACCTTTACTTGATTTTATAAGTCCCCAAGCATTTGACAGGTTTGTTATGGAGTAAATTGACACCAGGCCACACAAGGAGGTATTAGGGCAGACCATCATCAACTTAGCTAAAGAGATACATTTTACAGCGTGTAGAAGTTTAAAGAGGGAATTGCAGAGCTTGGGCCCAGGCTGCTAAAGGTATGACTGCTGATGGAGGAACAATTGAAATGTTAAGAGGCCAAAAATAGGGAATTTGAAGGATTCTGGGGCTGGATGAGATGACAGCACTGGAGAGTGCAAATTGAGTTGTAATTGTTTATTTGGAGATCAACACAATATATTCAGTCCAAAGATAATTCTTCAATGTTTCCTTGACAGTCTGATTTTGAAATCAAGTATACTTTTTTTCAACTGCACGAAAGGCTGATTTTTTTGTGATTGTTTACATAGAAGAGTTTCTCATGAGGGAAAAATAGCTTCTCTGATGTATGGTTTAGTAAATTGAGGCTTCTGCCACTGGTGGCTAAACTTAAAAAAAATACTTTTTCAAAGATATTCTTGTCCAGTTTGACTCAATGAATTGTACGGTAAGACTCTAAGTCAGATGTGTGCTCTGGATTGGTAGTAATTTGAGAAGGTCATAGTTTGCGAGTCTCTGTGTTTTGGTGATGACAAATAATTTCTTCCCGTGCTGTTTGAATAAGTAGTGAGAAAAATCAGTTCTTGTTGTACCTGCCCCATTTGCAAGTTCAGTGATCATGTGATGCACAGAACATTGTTGTCTCCTATCGCTGTTCAGCCCCTGTATGTGACATGGTGGAAGAGAGAGTTGAAAAGTAAATCTCTGAAGGATGTATTGGACAGGTTTGTAGTCCTCCCAGGGAGTTGTATATGGGAGTATATGCGAACTCCCTGGTGTGTTTTATAAATTCCTCATCCTTCGCGACCTGCGTGTTTAATTTTCTCATCAATTCCCGGATCCCTACCTGCATTGACAAGTGTGCTTTTCTCTCAAATTTAAAGTGGGAATTGTTTTGTTTATTCAATGTCTGGCAATTGTTGAAAAATGTCCCTTTTTTTCTTTGTAATTGGATGAATTTTTATGCTAAGGGAGTAGAGCAATTTGGTGTACCTGGACCAGGTATATGACCAGCTCTGCAGATTAAATATGTGTGTTTTGCTCGAACAATATCTTTTATAAGGACACTTAGTGTAAGAGTAGGCCACTCCCTGGTATGCCCTGATCTCTTGATTAACAGTTTAATACTGTTATTTACTATTTTTGTTTTCACAAGTACTCCCCAGAGAGCCTGAATATTTAATATTCTCTCTGTCAGTAAAGGGAGAATATTCTTGTTTCATTCACACAGGTCTTAGAAGTGAGAGGATGGATTTGATTTGATTTATTATTATCACATGTATTAGTATACTGAGAAAAATATTGTTTCTTGTGCACTATACGGCCATAGCATACTGTTCATAGAGAAGAAAAGGAGAGAGTGTGGAATGTAGTATTACAGTCATAGCTAGGGTGTAGAGAAAGATCAACTTAATGCGAGGTAGGTCCATTCAAAAGTTTGGTAATATGAGAAGGATGGGGGACTTCACATGACTATACTACCTGTGTCTCATTGTGATCCTGTGTTGTTTTGATTTAATTACCACCTTGCGGGAACTTTGCTCAGTTACTAAGTACTGTACAAAGGAACACAAAGTAACGGGTTTTCAAGTTTCCTCAACTAATGACTGCATCTGCTGAAACCAGGTCAGCTCTCAAACGGTGAAACTCTCTAGCTGTTCTTTACAGGCATTGTTGTGAGGTTAGTAATGTGGAAACTTGTGATGAGTGAAATTTCTCGAGTCCAGATCCATTTAAGGTTTCTGTTGTGACAGCTGACGAAATGAGTCCTGCAACAGGCAGTGGGGTGGAGCCTGTTATGTAGATTTATAAAGTTGAGTTTACACTGAGTGTGCCAACAAAATGTTAAGATTGACGTGTAGGGCTGTTAGAGCCAGATTTCCTTCCCGCTGCAGCTTTGCCGGACCGTTTGAACTTTAGATTGGAGCTTTGCACACTGAATGCCAGTTTGATTTGGAGGGAAGCAGGCAAAGCAATCTGGGGGGTTGTAGTTTTTTTCAATCTCTGTGTGAACTGTAATGTTAGTGATGTGGCAGCCACACAGCTGTAAGATTGATGTGGATATGGCAGTAGCTTCTAACTACATGTACTAACATCAGGAGAAAATACCTTGCATGTATTCTCAGACACTCTGCTTTTCATTGTCCTGTTTCCCAAATTAATAAAAAGTTAAAATGTGTGTGCACACACTGAGCGAGTCTGAATTGCTTGCCTGACATTGGTATCTCATTTTTTATTCTTTTTTTTAAGGAAGTACAGTTAGTCATGTGGCTAAATTTTTGGGAGGGGCATGTTATTTTTTTGTTCACAATTTTGAAATGCATTCTCCCTTCTGCAGTAGGGAATGCAGTTTGGTGCTCGTGTGTGAATTTTACTGATATCTCACCATGTCATTGTTTCAGTTGATGCCCATTTCTCATCCCTCACTGCTTGTGATTGACCACAAATCCACAAATTGTATCAACTGTGTGTTTACCCTATTTGCGGCAGAATGGCATGGTGGCACGGTGGTGAGCATCGCTGCCTCACAGCACCAGGGACCCAGATTCGATTCCTGGCTCTGGTCGCCATTTGTGTGGAGTTTGTACGTTCTCCCCGTATCTGTGTGGGTTTCCTCCGGGTTCTCCAGTTTCCTCCCACAGTCCAAAGATGTGCAGGTTAGATTGATTGGCTGTGCTAAATTCTCCCTCAGTGTACCCAAAAAGGTGGCAGAGTGTGGCGACTAGGGCATTTTCACAGTAACTTCATTGCAGCGTTAATGTAATCCTACTTGTGACACTAATAAATAAACTTTAACTTGACCGCCACAATGGCCTGGATACTTTGCTAATTTGTTGAAGTTCACTTAGTTCTGATTATACTTTTACAGTTTCCCCCTTCCATGAATCCAACTGAACAAAAGACCCTTGTGCTCAATATCCTCTTATCTTCGTCTCACCACCCCAGAGCCTTGCTGTTATACTTGTCTAGAAGGTTCAACAAGAAGTTATCACTTCACAGGGGCAACATAAAAAGACATTGGGTCAAAGAGGTAGGTTTTAAGGAGTGCCTTAAAAGGGAAAGGTGAGGTAGAGTCAGAGAGTGTAAGGAGTGAATTCCTGAGCTTAGGTCCTCAGGTGAGGCTTTATGAATCCCAGGTGGTTGCATTTTCTTTGCAGTATGCAGTGAAACAGCTTTAGTTGAAATCTGCTGTGGATTAGCTGGATTTCTATTGATTTGGAAGATATAAGTTATTTGGCCAATGTTGAAGTACTTACTTTAAAAACTGCAGTTGAGGGGTCTTGAAATGTAATGAACTATTGGAGAGATTTTCTTTCACCACCTCGGGCTTCATTGAAGTTATACCCAGAAATCTGCATAGATCTGGTGAATCATTATGCCATTCTGTCCAAAGAAATTAGGGGTTTCCATCCATGAGAGAGTACCTTGTAGAGAGTCAGCCTCTTCTGGTTAATATTTCTGAGCACTGCATTCATCTACTTCTTTAGATGTTATGCTGCTGTTGACTTACAGTTCAGCTTTGATTAGCTAACTAGTAAATTACTTGAAGGCACAAGAGCCAAAAGTTTAGTGTTAAGCAGCCATTTGGGATGATAGAATTGCAGATAGCATTCCAGCAGTACCTGCATCTGATTATAGTAGCTCCCTGAACTATTGAAAACTTTGGTAATAATCTCAATGTTAGTTTAAATTGAAATATTATCACTTTTTTGCTTTCAAAATATTGTTACTTAGCTCAATGTCAGAGATGGGGTGGTACAGTGGTTAGTATTGCTGCCTCACAACACCCAGGAATCCAAGTTCGATTCCTGGCTTGGGTCACTGCCTGGGTGGAGTCTGCATATTCCCCCCACTGTCTGCATGGGTTTCTTCCGGATGCTCTGGTTTCCTCCCACGTTCTGAAAGATGTGCTGGTTAGGTGGATCCTCCCTCAGTGTACCCGAACAGGTGCCAGAGTGTATGGCAACTATGGGATTTTCACTGGTAACTTCATTGCAGGGTTAATGTAAGCCTACTTGTGACATTAATAAATAGAATTTAGAAAAGTTGTAGTACCAGATACAATTGTATCCTTTTAATTAATGAAGCATTTGTTGCACTTTTTCTAACAGTATAAGAAGTTTAATAGAAGTGTCAGTGCTGGGAGTGCAGTAAATGAATAAAGTAGACTTAGGAAGCTAACCAATCCTCTACACAGAATTCAAAGATCAGGCTTGAAGCTCTAGTAATATTTTTATGTAAAAATAAATGCCTCACAGGCATGATGAAGTTAGAACAATCGATTATCTGATTAATCTTTGTAGGAATTGTGTAACATTACCAATTAATCTGTGATTTTGGGACTGCCCTTTTGTTATTTAAGAGAAGAGAAAGCTGTAAATCTGAATAATTAGAGACTGGAGGTGAGGAAGGGAAATTTATTAGCTAGCAGAAATGGTGTGCAATTCAATTACCTAGGTAAGTGTTTCTAGTTATGGTGCATGTTTGGAGAAACTGCTTTCCTAACCCCACTATGTTAAAACCCTTTGCTGCAACCTCACTTCAACTATCAAATTCACTATAGTGAAATTCTTCTCATTATATTTGGTTATAAAATTAGTGTCATTTGAAGGGTGCCATTTTATGAGTAAATTTGCTTTCTTACTTTGATTTGTAACCATGCTGCTTGCATTCTACATCATGCAAAGTTCAACTTAACTCTCACCCCAATCCATACCAGTTCCCTGCCTCTCTGCACTTCTTTCAGAATCCCCCTTCACAGGTCCTTGCATAGCTTGCACTGTCCACTTACCATAATATGGTCAACTCCACATTTCCCCTTTCCAGTTACTTTGCAATCCTTGGCAGAACTTTCAAACTTGCAGTTATCTTCTTCCCCACCTTCAGAAGCCTACCAATCATTGCTTTGGGCAATTTATTTTTCTAATTTTAAACTTGGCATCTGTTTTTCCCCACGCCCCTTTTTTTTTAAAGGACCTTGAATTGTTTCAGCACATGAAAAACACTATATATATGGCGACTGTGGTACGGTTATAGAGTTCTGGAGGTTTACAGCATGGAAACGGCCCAACTTGTCCACGTTAGAAATATTTTTGTAGGAATTGTAGAACTGTAGCCTTGAGTTAGAAGGTTGAAACTCCACTCCCAAGGCTTGAGCATAGAATTTAGGCTACCACTCTAATCTTAGAGAGTGCTCAATTGTTAGAAGTACTGTCTGTCAGTTGGGGCACTCAGCTGAGTTCTCATCTATTTGTTCCAGTGACTGCTACTCAAAAAAAAGTTGAGTTTTCTCCCAGTAGCCTTACTTCTCAAGTCACCCAAAAAAACCCATTAAATTGGTCATTCATCTTAATTGCTATTTGTGGGACCTTGTTGTCAGCATTCATTCACAAATAACTAACTGCACCACAGAAATAATTAGAATGTCTAAGGATATAATAAGGTGCAGCCTCTTGCCCTTTTTTTCTCTAATAGCTGAATGTAATTTTGTATGTAGTTAGTTTGCAGTGTTTGAGATTTCGAGATTAATGCGGAGAAAATAAAGCAGCCCTTGGCAGGAAAATTTTACCATGAATCTCCTAAACTTCTTTCTTAAGTTATACCATGTGTCAACTCTTCTTTATCTGAGGTGACCTTTAACGTCACTGCCCTGAACAATCACTGCCTGGTGTACCTTGCAATTGATGGCAAGAAAGACAACTGGACCTGGGGAATATTTGGTTTCCTGTTCATTGTGGCGTGCACGATTCTTATCAACTTGATTCCTTCATGTAGTTTGAATTTTACTTAGAGGCTGGATTAGGAGAGTAAGGTGCTTCACTGAAGTTACTGAATCAAGTTTGCCATCTGTTTTGGTGAACAGGTGTTGACATAGGCAATGCAATTCTGCTTTGTTTATTGCTGCTTTTAAGAGATTTGGAGCTTGAATAAACTGACTTCTAGTCTCATCTGATTGAATGTAAAAGCAGTAAATGATGTTTCTCCCACTGTGGTGGCACAGTGGTTAGCATTGCTGCCACAGTGCCAGGGACCCTGGTTCAGTTCCCAGCTTGGGTCACTGTCTGTGTGGAGTTGTCTGCGTCAGTTTCCTCCGGGTGCTCCGGCTTCCTCCCACAATTTGAAAGACGTGTTGATGAGTTGCATTGGCTGTGCTAAATTCTCCCTTGGTGTACCCGAACAGGCGCCAGAATGTGGCTTCTAGGGGATTTTCACAGTAGCTTCATTGCAGTGTTAATGTAACCTACTTGTGACTAATAAATAAACTTTACTTCGGCAATGTGGGAACTTGTGATGTAAATGGCTGAAAGTTTCTGATGGGGCAGCTGACAAAAGGTCGTGCAACAGACACTGGGTGGAGATTCTTATAAAGTTTAACATACACCAAGAATACCTCCCAACAATACGTTTTCTTGCTCGTAAAGAACAGCTAGTGAGATGTTCCATATCAGAACTGAACTGGCTTCAGCAGATGCAGTTGTTAACCGTGATAGCTTCAACTCATTACTTTCTTTTGTACAGTACTAAGTAACTTCTCCAAGTAAGTTCCCGCAAAAAAGGAATTAAATCAAAATAATAGACAACCCCAACAGAGAATTAATTTTCTTGACAGACAAGGATCTGGGGATTGAGTCATGGTAACATGCTCTAAAGCATCTTCTCCAGAAGAGCCTTTCAGGGAATGAGTGTTAAACCTGGTGCCACTTAGTAATGGATAGCAGAATGCACAACAGGATAACTTACAAGAGATTTGTTCATTTGATATGAACAATCTACATGCGCAGAGCAAACTTACAGTCACCAGATGTGTTGTTGAGAAGATGTATATAAATAGTATTTCATTTTTCTCCCAGTTAGAGCTGTGTAACTTATGAGCATTGTGAGTGGTGCCAAGAGTCTGAGATCATATACCAACCAACTCAAGAAGAGCTTCTTCCTGCTGCCATCATTTGTTTGAATAGACCTACCCTATATTAAGTTGATCTTTTCTACATCCGATCTGTGATTGTAACACTACGTTCTGCACTCTCTCCTTTCCTTCTCCTTTATGTTCTGTACTATTGGCTTTGTTTGTATAGCACGCAAGAAACAAAACTTTTCACTGTATCCAAATACATGTGACAATAATAAATCAAATCTTATTCAGCCCAGCTACATCTACTATAGCTAACAAAAGTAGTTTTTAAAAAATATTTTAATTTATGACAATGCAATAAAATCTTGAATAAAAATGGTTTTATTTATTGTGTTACATGGTGTACCTTCAAAGAGCAGCTGATTAAGTCCATTTAAGTGTTCAGACTGTTTGAAAATATTAATACATTGATGTGTTGCAAGGAACTGCTGATAAATGCTCTCTTACATTCTAGTAGTAAGAATACAGCAGAGCAGATGGTGGAAATGTATTTGTAGTATTCAGATACTGTGGAAGCAAACCTTTGAAAAGTGACCAGTTTGCAATGCCCAGGAATTAAGCTATTGAGCACCAGCTTAATATGGAGGGGTGTTGCATTTTCTTCTTCTTTACATTTTAAAAATGTTTGTATTTTTTTCATGGGATGTGATGTGGGCATCACTGGCAAGGGCTGCCTTTGTTGCCCATTGCTTTTGAACTGAGCAGCTTACTGCACCATTTCAGGGGTTAGTTAAGAGGCAGCCACCTTCATGTGGATCTGGAGTCACATGTAGACCAGTAAGGAAAGTAGATTTCCCCTCGGATGGGTTTTTACATCAATCAATGATAGTTTTACAGTCAGCATTGGGTGGCACAGTAGCACAGTGGTTAGCACTGCTGCCTCACAGCGCCAGGGACCTGGGTTGATTCCTGGCTTGGGTAACTGTCTGTGCAGAGTTTTCACATTCTCCCTGTGTTTGCTTGGATTTCCTCCAGGTGCTCCGGAGGAAAGATGTGCTGGTTAGGTGGATTGGCCATGCTAAATTGTCCATTAGTGTCGGTGGGTGGGGGACGAGCTAGGGTAAATGCATGGGGTTATGGGGATAGGGCCTGGGTGGGATTGTGGTTGGTGCAGATTCGATGGGCTAACTGGTCTCCTGCACTGTAGGATTCTAAGATCTATGATTACTGAGACTGGTTTTCAATTCCAGATTTGATCAACTGAATTTAAATTCCATCAGCTGCAGTGGTGGGAATTTTAATCTGTTTCCCCTGACCCATTGAATGGCCTGAGCCATTCAATTGCTAGTCCAGTGACATTACCATTAGACCAAAATCTATCTATCTCTCAAGGAGTCTCTCCATCAACATGCCTCATGAGTTAACTGAAGACCATACATATATTGGAGGGAGAGAGTAATAATTAAAATGTGATTTGCAATTCTGCGAGCAGCCATGGGCAACATTGAAGATGTTTGGCAGTTTGCTCTTCTTCATGTGCCAAAATCCAAGCAGGAAGAAGTTTTAAAAATTTAGATGTATACATTTTTATTAAAAATGAGAGGGTGTGCTGGGGGTCTGTAGAGTGTCATTTATTATTTAGAATGTTATTTAGAATCCTAACAATGCAGAAGGAGGCTATTCGGCCCATCAAGTCTGCTCCAACTCTCCAAAAGAGCATCGTACCCAGGCCGTATCCCTGTAACTCCACGTATTTGCCCTGCTAATCCCTCTAACCTATACATCTTGGGACACTAAACGGCACTTTAGCATGGCCCATCCACATAACCTGCACATCGAACCCAGGTCCTGGGTGCTGTGAGGCAGTAGTGCTAACCATGGTGCTGCTTTTAAATTGCCTTATCAGTCTTCAACAATTTAAAGGTTACGATTTTAACTGTTATTGCTGATTGCAATTAGACTGAAAGTTCATTTTAAGTTGAATAATGATGATCCGCTCAGCAGAACGATCTCTTGTGGATTTATTGCCTGAGGCTGCAGCATTGACATCAGTACGTACAGTAAAGTGCTTTATGTTTGTTCATTGGCTTCACTCACAGTCACTCATCTCACTGATGTTATTGGCACTTGTCAAGTGATCCAATAAGCAACAGGGGAAGGATGTCAATAGGGTGATTTCTAGTTCTCCTGTTACTGACCCTTAAGCGATATGTGTGTGAAGCGACATACCTGGGTGGCACAGTGGTTAGCATTGCTGCCTCACAGTGCCAGGTTCAATTCCTGGCCTGGGTGACTGTCTTGTGTGGAGTCTGCATATTCTCCTCGTGTCTGCATGGGTTTCTTCCGGGTGCTCTGGTTTCCTCCCACAGTCCGAAAGACGCGCTGGCTGGGTGCGTTGACCATACTAAATTTTCCCTCAGTGTACCTGAGCAGGCGCTGAGTGTGGCAACGAAGGGATTTTCACAGTAACTTCATTACAGTGTGAGTGTAAGCCAACTTGTGACTAATAAATGAACTTTAACTTTATATCCTCTTTACAGCTGCATGTTTTGTGGTGATATTACAGATGGTGTAACCCTCTGATAGTATCACAATGCTGTCAAAGTCATTGAGTAACTGTTGAATTGTTTTTATGTAGCAGACAATGAACATATCCAATACCTGAAAATGTTGTCATGCTAGGATGTTCTGCCGATTCAGAACTGAGCTCACGTCAGAACCTGTAACTGTTGCAGTTTGTTACAATGATCAGCATTTTTAGGTACATGCTAGTAGTTTTGAAAAGAATATGGAAAAGGTTCTGTCTTATTGACCATTGAATCATTTTTAATTGTAGCACAGCTCTTAATCACTTGAATGTTGCATAAATTGTGTTTGTACTTAGTTGCAATTTTTTAGTGTAAAAAAACTTTGAAATACTTAAATAATAAAATAGACCTTCTTCCTATGAACTTCCCCAGCAATGGGATTACTAATTTCTTCCCTGTTTGTTTTGGAGATACTTTTTAAAGTTTATAAACTAGAGGTTCACAAAAGTTCATTTTGCTGATATATATATATCTAATTCCTTTCACTCGACAGCATGCTTCCTACTTTGATCTGACAGATCTTGCTTATAAATTGAGACTTTGTGTAATGACATAGAATCTCTATAGTGCACAAGGAGGCCATTCGGCTCATCGAGTCTGCACTGACCACAATCCCACCCAGGCGCTATCCCCATAACCCCACATATTTGCTCCTCTAATCCCCCTGACAATGAGGGTCAATTTAACCTAACCTGCACATCTTGGACTGTGGGAGGAAACCCACACAGACACAGGGAGAACATGCAAGACTCCACACAGACTGACCCAAGGTCAGAATTGAACCTTGGTCCCTGGTGTTGTGAGGCAGCAGGGCTCACCACTGTGCCACCCAAACTCAGTTGCTCTTTCCTGTGTCTTCTCATGCCATGCAGCGCGGCATGCTGCTCAGCCTTAGATAGTGGCACTTGAATTTTACCATTGCGTTGATTTGAACTCTGTGGTCCTACCCTACAATGACCAGGGTAAAATCAGGATAGCGGTTTGTAGGTGACTGCATGAAAATTCTCAGTCTCTGCACAAATTCTGGTCTCCATATTACAAAAAAGGTATGAAGACACTGGAGATGGTACAAGAGGGGGGTTTGCAATGTGATACCAAAATTGAAAGGTTATAAGACATCAGAAATACCGAGCGGCTCTTTTGTCTAGTATCCTTGTTTGTTTAAGTTTTAAGTTTATTTATTCACGTCAATGAAGATTCCGTGAAAATCCCCATGTAGCCACACTCTGGCGCCTGTTTGGATACACCGAAGGAGAATTTAGCATGGCCAGTGCACTTAACCAGCACACCTTTCGGACTGTGGGAGGAAACAGGAGCACCCAGAGAAAACCTACGCAGACACAGGGAGAACAAGCAGCCTCCACACAGACACTGACCCAAGCCTGGTGCTGTGGGGCAGCTGTGCTAACTACTGTGCCACCATGCCCCCTTTACAAATCATTTTGTGGCATTGTCTCCCCCAGTCTCTATAATCTCCTCCGGCCCCATAACCTTTGTGATATCTGCACTTTTTCTGATTCTGGCTTCTTGAGCTTCCCTGTTTTAAGTTATTTCACTATAGGTAGCTGTGCCTTCATTGCCATGGTCCTAAGCTTTGGAATTCCCTTCCTAAACCTCTCCACATTGGTAGAGGCGTTGCCATGGAGAATGCACCACTTAATGGTGACTGACAGTCAACTGTCAAGCATTGTTTGAAAGTTTAAGCCAGGCAGCTTGGCTCTGAATGGTCATGGCATTGCCCTGCAGAATGAACCAGTGAATGGCTATCACTTATTTTGTTTAGGTGAAACAGGCACAATGTGTGTCCATGGCAATGCCTCTCCAATCAGAGCCCACTTGCCAACCAATCAGCACTCTCACTTCAGTATAAAGTTATTTCTCCTGACATTGTGATTGTCGTGATGAGTGCAAGACAAAAAGCTTTGACAAAATCTTTTGTTTTAGCAATATTCAAGTTCTGTCATGCCAAACAACTGTTCATGTTTTGATGAGTTGGGTATGAACTGATCATTTTATTATGGTCAGTTTGTTTTCTTTATGTTGCTCTGCATCCATCAACATCAGGATTGAGTGAATGTGGCTAGGTGCAAACTAAAACCTCAAAAGCTGCACTTCACTGAAGAAGTGCTATAACAGCAACTTCTAGTTGTATTATGTCTTTAACATACATGTCCCAAGACACTTCACAGGCGCATAAGGAAACAAAAATTGTTAATGAGCTAAAGAGAGAAATGTTCGGAGAGGTGACTGGAAGCTTGGTAGCACATTGACACTGAAATAACTCTTCAGTTGTCGAATGTATTCTGGCAATGTGTATTTTGGTCTTGCAGTGTTTTATAGATTACAAAAAGGAGAAGAAAGGAGTCAATATAGTGTCAGTCCATATGAGTAGCTGTGTTACAAGATAGCATTCCTATTTTGTGTTTAACTAGAAAGTGTAGCTTGTGTGTTCAACATTTTTCAACAACTACTATATTTTCCCTTGCTAAGAGAGGCGGCACTGGGGGACGCGATGGCACTTTGGTTAGCACGGCTGTCTCACAGTGTCAGGGATCTGAGTTCAATTCCAATCTTGGGTCACCATCTATGTGGAGTTTGCACATTCTTCCTGTGTCTGGATGGGTTTCCTCTGGGTGCTCCTCAGTCCAAAGATGTGCGGGTTAGGTGGATTGGTTGCGCTAAATAGACCCTAATGTCAGGGAGTTAGCAGGTTAAATATGTGGGGTTATGGCAATAGGACCTGGATGAGATTGTAGCTGGTGCAGACTCAGTGTGCTGAATGGTCTCTGCACTGTTAGGATTCTGATTCTTCTATGAAGTGGGCACTGTTAAAATAGTTAAATTACTGAATGACTTACTTCTGGTCCTCTTCAGCTGGCAAAATCAGCCTGTCTTTCATTCATATGAGGATGGTGGTGGCTGTTCTGTACTTCAATGAGATGCAGCAGGGTTTTCTGAGGGTTAAGCCTGACAAGTTCCCATACACATGTCCAGTGGTGACTGGGTAACGGTTAGGCGTTGAGAGTGGAGTAGATTGCAAGGGAGAAGCTAGAGGCCGAAGATCAGCCAAATAGGCTATAAACATTTTTCCTTGCACTTGTCACTCAATGCATGAGAGATGTTGGAAAAGAAAATGGAAATATGAAAATGACATTCAGTTGTTGAGTGTAATCAGGAATTACTGAGAATTGGAACTGTTAAATGAAAAAGAAGAGTTGGAATTGAGGAGAAGCCTGGGTTTCACTGTTTTTCTGCTGAACAGTGTATGATGTGAGTCAGAGGACACGCAAGAGTTCCATTTCAGAGATGATGATGAGGCCAAGAATATCAACAAGGATTGGCGCTATGAAAAACAGATGTTGACTGAGGGTATTTATTGATGCAGAGAAGCTGGGAGGGAGAGTATAGACCAGAGTGAGCAGGTGTAACTCAGGCCCCATTTTTAAAGTCACACATGTTGTCCTTCTTTTCATTCAATATTTTGACTTTATAGTGTTCATTGTTAAGTTGCAATTTGGCCCAAGAGAAGTAGGGTTGCTTGGAGGTTCTGTGAAGTACAAACTGAGACGTAAAATTGAGCTACAGCTCCTCCACTGAAAGGAGGGTGCAATTGCAATGTGACAAGTTTACGTGGAGGTTTCTACTGGAAGTGCTGACACAAGAATTTACAGTAGAAGTTGTGAGGCATATGTGTAATTGTAGGATTTTTCAATATATCAAATGAAACAACACCAGATGTAATTTTTGGATTTACAGGGGATAATCAAAGGTGGGAGTGGGGTTGGCACTTTGATTCAATATGTAATATTTAGTGTTTCCTTGTTGAACTCATCTTAAGGTTAATCTGAAACTTCTAAACTTGTGTTCTTTCTGGTGACAGTTTATGTCTTTGTATCAGTAATTTACATGGTGTAGAAAAACACACGGTGAGACATGTCCTCTGATCTCAAAGCTTCTACTCCAGTGAGCTGAGATTGAGCTAGATTTGTTGTTTTGAGGAGGAAGTTTACCAGAGATAGCAACTGATGTGTACCGGTAATTCACTTATGATCTAATCTTCCTCATCCAGTGGTTCGCAAGAACATTCTAATTACGTATCAAGTTGAGTTACTTGATACTATTGTGTACTGGTGGAGCACCTTCTGCTATAAATGAGTGTCACCTGGTGAAGGTAAATCAGTAACAATGTGCGCAGTGAACACTAACCATTGTGTTGTCTTATATAGCACTGGGATCCTGAATACCTAGTGGGTATAAAACACAGCAGCAAAGACGCGATCAGTATTGAGAGAACATGAACAATCTGTGTTTTTAAAAGTAATAATAGTATGATCTTAGCGGACTCACGGGTTGAGAGTGTCTGTTCTCAGTTTTCGTGTGAATTAGAGGGATTGTATAATTTTAAACCTTTTGTTTTAAGTTTAAATGTTTAAGTTTTAAAGTTTTTTTTAAGTTTAACGTTTATTTATTAGTGCTACAAGGCAGGAATACTCAACTTCTATTTTATTTATTAGTGTCATAGGTAGGCTTACATTAACACTGCAATGAAGTTACTGTGAAAGTCCTTCAGTCGCCACACTCCAGTGCCTGTTTGGGTACCCTAAGGTAGAATTTAACATGGCCAATGCACTAACCAGCTCACCTTTCGGACTATGGGAGGAAACCGGAGCACCCAGAGGAAACCCATGCAGACATGGGCAGTACGTGCAAGCTCTCTACAGACAGTGACCCAAATCGGGAATTGAACGCGTGTCCCTGGCGCTGTGAGGCAGCAGTGCTAATTACTGCGCCACTATGCTGCCCTCTTTTGATGGAATTGCCCATATATTTTAGGCAGTCGTTGGTCCAGAAATTACCATTGCTGATAAAATTATGAGTGGCAGATTCTAAAAGGTGCTATTTGATGTTTAAATTTAAATCCTATTTTTCAGATGTTTGTATTTATAAAAATTAGTCGACAGGAACGCTTTTTTAAAAATGTGTTCTCTCAATACTGGACTGTGTCTTTGCTGGTGTGTTACATACCCGATCACTGAGAGATGGATGGTAATATCTGGAGTTGGGTTTTGTGGTCAGCTTCCCTATAAAGATCTTCCACTGCACAAAGATAGACAATTTTCCCCAGGGAATTACTGGCACCAGCCTTTGCTCTTTCTGATAGAAACTTATTGTTAGAACCCATTTATTTAAAACATTGTAATCCAGAAATTACTTGATTTTGATTTGATTCATTATTGTCACATGTATTGGTATACAGTGAAAAGTATTGTTACTTGCACGCTGTACAGACAAAGCATACCATTCGTAGAGAAGGAAAGGAGAGAGTGCAGAATGTAGTGTTACAATCATAGCTAGGGTGTAGACAAAGATCAACTTAATGCGAGGTAGGTCCATTCAGAAGTCTGATGGCAGCAGTGCCCACTGCTGACACTTGAGTGAGCAGCGACTCGAGTCTTGAGTCGGTTGGTATGTGAACAAAGAGCAACACAGCACGGGAAACAGGCCCTTCGGCCCAACGAGCCTGCGCCTCCATTCTAACCTTGTGAGTGCCCTCTTCTACCTATGACTTTTGTCTATGCCTATTGGACTCCACAATAAAGGAACCATAACCAGATTGAGAGACGACTAATTTCGGGATAATTTGTTAACACCAGTCAGCCTAAGAGCACGTTTTTGGGGTGTGGGAGGAAACCGGAGCACCTGGAGAAAACCCACGCAAGCACAGGGAGAATGTGCAAACTCCCATAGACACTGGCCCAAATCCGTGTATCTGCACAGCAAACAGTGATAGTCACTGAGCTGTCATGTTGCCCGTCAGCTGGTCCAGTTTAAGCGTACACTAACGACATGAGGCACTAGGCAACTCGAAGCAACATCCAAGGGCAGCCCTTGCACGATCCACTGCGTGTATGTCCCTTGTTGGACCTCAGATGTGTCCTCAGATTTTTGTATCTTTTTGTTGCTGTTATTAACCCTGAATATGTTTGTAGGCCACTTATTCCTCTATTTCCTGTTTTGGTGAAGGCATTAATTATATAAATAAGCAGATATCAAAATAATGGACAGAGAGGTATTGCATGAAAGGATACAGCTTTCATCCTCTACTATTACAGCTTGACTAATGTTTTTAGATGCTTTCTAAATGTGTTGAAGTTCAAATGTAACTAGTAAGACTACGTATTTGAGCTCTGTAGAAGGGATTTTTCTGTTTCTGTCTAGTATCCTGTGGTGGAACATGTTAATATGTGGTCAGTTGTGTCTGAGGTTTCCTGAAGTGCTGGTAAGTGCTAGTGATGTATAACAGGGAGAAGTGTGACCACACAAACAGATTCTCAGGAAGTACATTATTGACCTGTATTCACATAACCATGATGTTGTGCTTGATGATGGAAGGTGGTAATATACGCAAGGAGTGGAACTTCGGTATTTTATACCACTTCAGAGAAAAATATAACTTGCTGATCTACTGAAAATGATTTGAAGTGTTTATCTAGACTTATCTATATTTAGCATGCCTAATAATTAGTATTCAGCTAGGAACACTAGCAATTTGTGTTGCCATTGAGATTTCAGGAAAGTGTGGGTTTGTAAAAAGTTTTTACTATTTCTATATGAATTATCTGTGCAGCAGTACAATTATTGAGTTTTCTCAACCAAACATAAGTTAGAAGAAACATTATTTAGTGCCTTTCATAATCTTAGCACTTCCCAAAGAGCTTTACACCTAATGAAGTATGCAATCATAGAATCCTACAGTGCAGAAAGAGGCCATTCGGCCCATCGAATCTGTACCGACCACAATCCACCCAGACCCAATCCCACTAATCCCATGCATTTACCCTAGCTAGCCCCCCTGGCACTAAGGGGCAATTTAGCATGGCCAATCCACCTAACCCGCATGTCTTTGGACTGTGGGAAGAAACCAGAGCACCTGGCGAAAACCCACACAGACATGGGGAGAACGTGTAAACTCCAGACAGACTAACCCAAGCCGGGAATCGAACCTGGGTCTCTGGCTCTGTGAGGCAGCAGTGCTAACCACTGTGCCACCATGCTGCTAATAACTGATGTTCAGAACCTGTGTCATAACAGAACTGGCAGCTGGTGAAGTAACAACTATTCATTTAAATGAAGAAAAGATTAGTTATGGCAAAACAACAGCACTATCATAACTATCACAACCTGCTCGTCCAGGCCCCAACTGTGTGCACATCCGTTCCAAATCACTTGCGCTACTGTCCCATTGGTTAGGAAATCACGTGGTTCCCGAGGTTTGTCAAAAACTTGGACAAAAAGGTCACGCAATCTCTGAGGATGGTTTGGCAAAGTACTTTTAAAGTTTTGTAATGTAAGAAACGCAGTGGCCAATCATCACACAGCAAAGCTCCCAGAAATAACAGTTAATCTTGTGTTTGACTAGTTGAAGTATATGGAGATGTCCAAATTAATGTCTTGCTGCTTTCCGGTCTGTCATCTCAAAGCATGGCCTTCACCTGAGGCAACATTTCACTGTTATCTTGGCTGTCTCTTTAGACAGATAAAACTTGCCTCGAACATGCGAGTAAATTCTTTGATGACAACAGATTTAAAACAGTTCCTGTTAGTCTGACATGTTCTTTCCTCCCTTCTCTATTGTGGAGTCTAAGTACTTGGCCAAGAATTTTAGACTTGAATTTGAAGAAAAGATACTGAAACAAAATGGATGAAAACAGTGAAGTCTTAAAATAAAAAAAGTTATGCTGAAATGACTGAACATTGGAGCAGGGAGGGTAGGGTAAGTGCAACAATATAGTCATACTGTCTGACAGAAATCTGGGGAAAGATTTTTAAAAATGCCAGAAAACTGAGACTATAATAAAAGCAGTTAGATACTTTGACCAAATAGTATAAAAATGGAAAATGTTGTCGAATTGTGAAAATCATCTTGTAACCTGCAGGGAGCACATTGTATACAATTAGGAGGGTACTTGCCAAATTGGCAACAATTCAAGAAACACTGACTAAGTGCTAATTAGTCAGTGTTTAATTTGGTTAGAATGTACAGCAAAGTCAATATTAACTATCTCCAAAAGCATTGCAGTTTATATAATTGCAAATAAAATTCATGCTGCCATCGGGATGCGAGAGCTGGAAGGTCTAATCTAATGTGTGGTTGGTGCTGTCACTTAGTTCCATTCTTGTCTATCTAATCATAGCCAGAAAATCACTTGCAACCTCTTCTCATTCCTATGATTTTACCTCTACTGTGTCCCCAGGATCTATTCTTAGCCCCGTCTCTACATTCTGCCCCTTATTGACATCTTGCGAAAGCACGGCATTAGTTTTCTCATGCACACTCTTGATACCCAGCACTACCTCATCACCAAAAATCTGATTCCTCCACTGTGCTAAATTACAGACTGCTTATCTGAGTTCTACCATGGATGGTCAGAAGTTCTCTGCAATTAAATGTGGTGAAGAGTGAAGCCATTGTTTTCAGCCCCCCAGTCCAAACTTGCTCCCTCGCTAATAACTCCACCTCTCTATCTACCAACAAACAGTTAGAGACCAAATAGTTTATTAGAAGTCTTGATGTCATGAAAGGAGAGCTTCCAACCACATATTCATGCCATTACTCAGACCATCCATTTCCACCTGTGGTTGATGCTCCTGTCTCAGTTCATCTGCTGTTGAAATCAAGCACCTATCTATTCCAATCCCATTTTTGACTACTTAGTCTGTAGCCTTGTTATGCTGTGGCCTTTCAACTCTTTGTTTTTCTTATTACTGTCACTTGTATCAGTATACAATGAAAAGTATTGTTCCTTGCACACTGTACAGGCAAAGCATATTGTATATAGAGAAGGAAAGAAGGAACAGAATGTACAGTCATAGCTAGGGCTTAGAGAAAGATCAATGAAAGGTAGATCCATTCAAAAGTCTGATGGCAGCAGGGAAGAAGCTGTTTTGAGTTGGTTGGTATGTGCAGTCAGACTTTTGCAACTTTTTCCTGCTACCTCCTTTAATCCCACAAGGATGTGAACTCAATGGGGGTGCAGAAGAGATTTCCAGGAATGAGAAATTTCAGCTATGAAGACAGATTGGAGAGGTCGAGACTGTTCTCCTGGGAAAGGAGAAGGCTGAGAGAAGATTTGATGGAGATATTCACAATCGTGAGCGGACTGGACAGAGTAGACAGGGAGAAACTGTTCCTGCTCGTAACGAGAGGACGGAAAAAGATGGGAGAATGTCCGGGGTGCTCGGCATTCCTGATTAAGCTGGTTGCTTTTCTGAGGCAGCGGGAAGTGTAGACAGAGTCAGTGTTATGTTGGCTCCTGGCTCTACTATCTTTCAGGCAGTAAGGTACCACCTTTTTATCCCCATTTTATCCCCTTTATTACTGCTGGATTGACAACTCCAACTCATTTCTGGCATGTTTCCCACACCCTCTTAAGAACATAAGAAATAGGAGCAGGAGTAGGCCATCTAGGCCTTCAAGCCTGCCCTGCCATTCAATAAGATCACGGCTGATCTGAAATGGATCAGTTCTGCTTTCCCGCTGCCTCCCCATAACCCTTAATTCCCCTGTCTATCAGAAACCTATCTACCGTGACTTAAATATATTTAGCGAGGTAGCCTCCACCACTTCAATGGGCAGAGAATTCCAGAGATTCACCACCCTTTGAGTGAAGAAGTTCCTCCTCAACTCTGATCTGAACTGCTCCCCCCTTATCTTGAGGCTGTGTCCTCTAGTCCTGCTATCCTTTCTAAGCGGGAAGAATCTCTCTACCTCTAGCCTATCCATCCCCTTCATTATCTTATACGTCTCTATAAGACCTCCCCTCGTCCTCTAAACTCCCAACGAGTACAGACCCAGTCTATTTAGTCTGTCTTCATAGGCCAGCCCCCTCATCTCCGGTATCAGCCTAGTGAACCTCCTCTGCACTCCCTCCAATGCATCCTTCCACAAGTTCAGCGACCAAAACTGCACACAGTACTCCAGCTGCGGCCTCACCAGTACCCTGTACAGCTTGTGGTAAATCTTCTTCAAATATCATCCTCACGCTCGCTAATCTACATTGATTCCCGGTGCAGCAATATCCTATTTTTAAAATTCCCATCTTTCAAATTTTTCCATGGCCTTGCCCCTTTTTTTCTGAAATCTCCTTCAGTCCTGCTACCTCCTTTAATCCCACAAGGATGTGAACCCAATGGGGAGAGT
Organism: Carcharhinus amblyrhynchos; assembly: GCF_965287045.1. Lineage (NCBI taxonomy): Eukaryota > Metazoa > Chordata > Chondrichthyes > Carcharhiniformes > Carcharhinidae > Carcharhinus > Carcharhinus amblyrhynchos. The sequence goes on along the minus strand of NC_137355.1, from coordinate 7,615,265 downwards.
GCTGAAGAGATTTACAAGAATGGTTCCAGGAATGAGAAATTTCAGCTATGAAGACAGATTGGAGAGGTTGGGACTGTTCTCCTGGGAAAGGAGAAGGCTGAGAGAAGATTTGATGGAGATATTCACAATCGTGAGTGGACTGGACAGAGTAGACAGGGAGAAACTGTTCCTGCTCGTAACGAGAGGATACAAATTTGAAAAAAGAAGCAAATGTGATGTGAGAAAAACTTTAAGTGTGGGTGGTTCATGTCTGCAATGCACTTTCTGGAAGTGTGGTGCAGGCAGGTTCAATTGAGGCATTCAAGTTATCATTTGATAATAATTTGAATCAAAACGACATGTAAGGGTATGGGGCAAGGGAAGGGCACTACGTCATAATGCTAAATTGGAGAGCAAGTGCAGACATGATGGGCTGACTGTCCTCCTTCTGCACCATAATAAGTCTGTGAACCTTTTTTGAAATATCTACACTCATTCAATTCTGGCTCCTTGAGCAGCCCTGATTTGAACTGCTCCACCATTGGTGTCCATGCTTTCAGGCCCTAAACTCAGGACCTCCCTCCCTACACCCCCAGCTGTCTCTTACTTTCCATCTTTAAGAAATTCCATAAAAACCTACCTATTGGTCATTTAACTTAATATTTCCCAATTTGATTTGTCAAATTCTACAAAGGGGGGGGGCAGCATGGTGGCACAGGGGTTAGCATTGCCACCTCACAGCACCAGAGACCTTGGTTTGATTCCAGCCTTGGGTGACTGTGTGGAGTTTGTATGTTCTTCCCTTGTCAGATTGCGTTTCCTCTGATTATTCCAATTTCCTCCCACGGTCCAAAGATGTGCAGGTTAGGGCCACACTAAATTGCCCCTTAGTGTCTAAAGATGTATAGGTTAGAGCAGTTGGGGGATAGGGTGGGGGTTGGATTTGGGTAAGATACTCTGTCAGAGAGTTGGTACAGACTTGTGCCAAATGGCTTCCTTTTGCACTGTAGAAATTCTGTGCTCCTTGGAATTGCCTTGGGACTTTTTATTACTTAAGAGGCGCCATACAAATATCAGTTGTTGTTGAGTGCTGCTGTTAGACTGATGCAGGTATAAAATGTCCTGCTGGTTTGAAGGATTCCTGACTCTCACTTAGTGCTATTCTCTGAGAGAACAGGGCTGTCCAGTCGATTAACATTTGTGTAGAAATCACAATCATCTTTGGTCATTTTGCCTTTTGGCATGTGACCTCTTCTCAGTTTGTTTCTTCCTGCAGTGAGTACAATTATGAAAAGTTTGTAACATGTTGGGACTGGATCAGAACAACTTCTTCCCTATAGAGTTGCCAACACACCTATAAGGGGCCCCCTCCTGCTCTGTGTCAGCTTTGCTTAAACTGACATCAGATTTTAGCCTCACTTTAATGCAGATGTGTTCTGTAGTGATGATCTGCCTAAGGGCAAGGCCTTTATTATTTCTACATGCCTCGTGATCTTGAACTTTCCTTTTCAGTTGCAATGAGCAATATGAGGAGGAAAGGGTGAGATTTCACACTCTTCAAAAGAAGTGACTAGTTTACTTCCAGAAAGGACAACTTTATAAATGACAATCTGCAAAAAAGAAGGGAACCTGAGAGACCAAAATATTTACATGGTGTAAAATACAAAAGTCAGTCAGAAACCACAGTCACTCTCAAATTCTAAACTGTGGACAGCCTTCAGGGCACAAAGCATCGTCACAACCTAACATACTGGAAGGACATAGCCCATCGCAAAGCTGTTGTATGTGAAATTTTCGTAGAGAAGGGTTCACTGCTGCTTCCCCTTGCACTTGCTTGCTTTGTGCGCCTAAATTCCTATGACGTCCATGCACATCGGTCAGCACAAGGCAGCACCGGATTCTGTGGAAGAAATAGATTTTGTGGAATGGAGAGCCATTTACCCAGAATGCAGTTCAGCTGAGAAACTGCTGTATGCCTGAGATTGAATGATGGCATGGCTCAATCCCAAAGATAGGGTGATTTCTCTGCTGTTGTGCATGCTGGGAAAAACCTCTTTAACATGCATACAATAACTTGTTGAAAGTAAGGACCTTTACAAGACAGAAACAGCTGATACCAGTCCCTGCGATGCCTGTAATTTATGGGTTTTATTGTGTGTATGGTATAAAAATAATATGGGTGCATTTCCTTATATTTACTTTCAGTAATACTTTAGTTGCTACATATCGTTGAGCGTGCCCTGTCCTATTCAGAGCATCCTGTGATTCATCATGCAAGGTAATGTTTGTCCTCTAAAATGTTGAACCGTAAAGGGATGAATAAAGGATGAAATTCTTCTCGTCTGCTTTGTCTGGCGACCAAATTTACTATCATTATTAACAGGAGAAATTTAATTCCTGTGAAGGTTTGACGTTTGACGCATGGAGGCCCTTGCAATGAACGCAAAGGGAGCTGAGCTTGTACAGTCAGACAGCTGTAGTTACTTGCAATGGCTTTAATTTAAGCTGGTGCACCGGTTCCATGAAAAATAACTTTTGGAGTTTTGTGTCTGCTGCGTCTTCTGTAGAGGGGAAATGACAGGCAGGGATTGCACTGTGTGGCTAGGTGTTTGTGAACTGTTAAATAAAACGTGTTATGGGGAGTTTTACTTCATTGGTTTTTAAATATGTTTTTGAGAAGGCAATTAATTCTGTGACTGACATTGAAAGTTCATGTTTACATAAGTTCGGTAAAGCTGCGTGGCAGATCCCAGTTGGAATAGGACTATGTAGGGAGGACCTGGCGTCTCAGAGAGGAAGCAAAATTAGTCTTGGCAGGGTGCAATCTATAAATTATTTTGGCACTTATTCACTTGTATTTATGCAGTGTTTAACTTTTAAAATTATGATATTCTTTTTCCTTTACTCATCCATTGATGTGAAGTTCCAAATTGGCTCAAAGGGCAGAATTTCTGTATCTTGGGGCGGAATTCTCCCAAACCCCCCCATGGTAGATTTGGTGGCGGGTAGGCTCAGAGAATCTGATGGGAGTGCGAAACTCAGCTGTGTAAAGTTACATTACAATTCTCTTAATGGTGTCAGTCGTCCCACTGGCAGGTGACATGAACAACAGTTTAAAACAGTTTTCCACTGGTGTCCTGTCAGGCCTTCGAATCTGGCATCACACCAGTGGGAAATCATGTCGGCATCAATCCCGATCGCTCACGAATGGCGGGCACAAGGTGCTTCTCAGTTCACCAGAGACTTTGAGGTGCGTGTAACAACTTTCTGTGCTGCTCCTATATGCTGTTCACCCACTCTGCCAGGGCATACAGGTTCCTGCCCTTCATCCCCATGCCACGCTGGTCGTCATGGAGGACACCGTGCCGCTGGACCCATTGGTCCTGCTGTGTCACTGCGTCAGTACTGTGCTGCGATTGAGGTCTCCGTTTCTCTTGTGCTACACACCACTTCCTGTCCAGACAGCACTGTGCTGTGGAGCTTGTGCAGTCTCCGCAGCAAAGGTTCGGATTTTGACTGGGAGTGGAGTACGAGGTGAGGGGACTATCCTGACAGAACAATGCAGAAGCAGGGCAGTGCAAGGAGTGGGGTGGGTAGGATGAGGGTTCACGATAGCACACACAGGGACAAGGAAGTGGATGAAGAAGATGAACATCAGAAGGCAGAGGGAAGACTGAGGGGAGGGAAGTTGAGTCCTGACAAAGATGCATAAAAGGGCACAAACAAGGAGGTCAAAGGAATACCACATCAGTTACTGGATGGAGGTGAATGAAGTCCTCAGAGGCAGTGGGTGGGGGTCCATCTTGAGGCTACTTTTTGCCTCTGGATTGCCAATATCCTGGTGAAGACAGATGAACTGGAGATAGTGATGAGTGTGCTGGACCAGTGTTTAAATTTGGCACCGGGACCGTTGATACCTCTGGGTATCCCAGAGCAGTTTACAGCCGAAGAACCATTTTTCAAGTGCAGTTACTTTTATAATGTAGGAAATGCAGCAGCCAATTTTGTGCACAGCAAGCTCCCACAAACTGCAATGAGAAATTGATGGGAAAATCTGCTTTTTGTGGCATGTTGATTGGGTGATAACTATTGGGCTGGACAGTGGCAAAGCTCCCCTACTCTTTTTTGAAATAGCGGTGGTAGGATCTTTTTACACCCACCTCAGAGGCACAGGTGCTGGCAGCTTCAATCAGCAGTTGATTTCGTTGCTGGCCCACCGGGAGATGCAGAGGGGAACTCGCCTGTGTATAATTAATGAGGTTCCAAGCACAGAATTTGGCATGGTATGCTGCCATTCTGGTGGGCAGAGATGCCACCAAAGCCACCTGCCACTTCACCTACTCTCAGAACTGGAGAATTCCATCCTTTATGTGAAATGTTGATGAGTAACTGAATCGTTGCGGTGAAATACTCAGTGGGAGCGCAGAAACAAATGTTTCTCTCCTGCTCACTGACTGTACTCTACGGATGGTAGCTCTGCGCAACACAGTCTGAAAAAATAACCTGCATTTATACAGCACTTAATGACACCAGTTCCAAATCAATTCACATAGAATGGGTTATATTAGGAATTTGCTGTTAATGTGAATGAACTGGTGATTGGGAGAAATTGAGGGTAGTGCCGGAAAATGTTTAAAGTGTGCACTCTCCCCACCTGGGTTGGATCTTCCAGCCGAGGGGTTTTAAAAAGTTTCTAAGATTTGTGAAAAATGATAGTACCTATGATTCAAATCCCTCATAAATTGATATTCTTGTCAGCGGCTGAGTCAAAGGAGGCTTCTTATTTTTCTGTGTTGAGTGTACTTTGAAACCTCTTGCCCAGTAATGTGAATAGACTCTGCATTTATCTGGCTCTGGATACTTCTGCAGCTGTTCCTTTTTTTTTGCCACTCCCTCATCTCCACCTTTGCACCTTTAGCCCCTTTAATCAAACCCTTTGTTCTCTCCCACCCTAGTAGATTTCCCTTGCTCCCAGAAATCCAGGGGAAATGGTGTGCCTTGGTTTAACCATTCATCATGATGTGGAGATGCCGGCGTTGGACTTTAACCTGGTGTTGAGAGACTTCTTACTGTGTTTAACCATCCATCACCATGGCACAACCCACTGCCCAAGGCCATCCAGCTGAGCCAAGATAACCCCATTGTATTTTAGCCACCACCTCTTTAAATCCTTCTCCCCATTTGCTTCATTCTCACCTCCAACAATAGTGAGGAGCATGCTGACTTTCTCATGGCTAACTATTCAGTTAGTTCAGGTGCTTCTCCTTTCCAATGATACTGTGCCTTCTTCTAACTTTCAAGACTCACATCAAAACTCAACTCTGACCATAGATTTGCTCCCCCCTACCCCCCGCCTTGCCATTTTCCTCTGAATACATCTCTGCAGAGCTCCTTGGAATGTGTCTCTGTGTAAAAGATGTTACATAAATCTGCGGTGTTAAAGTAATTCACTGAATTGAATAAGCAATTATATTGTGTATTTAATGGTCCTGCTTCCCCTCCAGGTTTATAGGGCTCCCTTGAGTATGAACACATAATGAAGCGCCGACTAGATGAGCAGGAAACGGTTTATGCGCCTCAGCAGCGTCGGATCGCAAGCAGTGCTGAAACATTTTCACACCAGCATCGAGTGCTAGCCCCAGCACCCCCTGTCTACGAGGCAGTGTCAGAGAACATGCAGCCCACTGCCGGCATTCAGTATTCAGTCACCCCAGGATACCAGGTACTTTATTTTTATTATCCATTTGCTGTGACCTCCTTGGATTAGTCTTCAAATAAATTGCAATCCAAACTTCAATAAATTTTGACATGAGATGAATTGAGTTAACTGTTCATTGCTAGCCAATCCCACTCATACTTTAGCATGGGTTTTGTCTCCTGTAGCTTGCTGTTATCTGACGTAACCTGCTCTCATTTTATGTTCCGGTTTTACTGCGATTAAGTGTTCTGTCCAAGCAGAATACTATCTTATGTCCAATTCTTGGTAGAAAATAATATATAGATTTAAGTACAATTTAAAAATCAGTCCGAAAGTAGATTTTTTATATTTTGCCAAGACCAAAGATTCCTTACTGTTAATCTTTAGTTATGAGATTGTAATTACCTATTGCTTTGGTACACACGTGGCTTAAGTTGAAAATCAAACGTTGTATGAGTTTTGTTCGACACAGTTGAGCTCTTATGACTTGGAATGCGTTGCCAGATAGGAAAACAGATTCAATAATGGTCGGGGATTTCCTGAACTGTCAGAGATTACCATCATCACCCTTAATCAAAGCACAAGTTCAGAACTTAATGCAAACATAAAACCAATGCAAAGTTGTGGCTTGCTGTAGACAACCTTCCTCCTGTCTTTCCCCGCAAGCCAGCAATCAGTGAAATCAGGTGATTTCATGGTGCTGTTAAAAATTCCATAAAAAGTGAAGCCTTTTTCTATGAGATGTAGCTGGGTTTCTAACCACATTCTGAGTAATAATCACCGACCCTGAAAAAAATTAGTAGACTGTTATTGTTTCTTTCTTATGATTATTTTTAATGGGTGTTCTTTTGTTTATGAGTTTGTTCTTGACATTTCAGCTTCTCCGTAACACGTCCCAATTTATATTTCAACTCTGTAAATTAAATTAAAAGATTTAATTATTGCTTTTCATTCCCTGGTTTGTTAAAGCAATTTAAAGTGATTGGCCGCTTAGGCAGCTGGATGACATTACTGTAGCTTGATGCTGGGTAATGCTACAACCAGTTGCATTAGCCTGCTATATTTGGAGTGTCTAATTAACCTGTCCATCCTGTGTAACACCCCCAGTGGTACTTCAGTCAAGACTTTCATCACTTGTGGCATAACCTCAATGAGCAATCCCCTTTTTTTCTAGTTGTGAGGTGTGGGTTGGTGAGGCTCATGTGGGCGGTGAAGATTTGTGCAACAGTGGGTTCTTCTGGCTCTGGCTAGATGGATGACCAAGTTAACGTGACCATGGACAACCTGAGGCAACAGGAAGGCAGGTATCCAGTGTGACTGGAGAATGGTTTCTTCACTGCAAGAGGGAAAAATGAGGGATCCTAACATCTTATCTATTCAGCGCTATGAACAATAGATGCACAACAGATCTCATACTGGCTTGATGCGAACACATCCTAGATTTACTTTTTCCATGGAGCGCAGGAGGCTCCATAAAATCGTGAGGGATATAGATCAGCTAGATAGTCAACATCTTTTCCCAAAGGAAGGGAAGTCTAAAACTAGAGGGCATATGTTTAAGGTGAGAGGGGAGAGATACAAAAGGATCCAGCAGGGCAATTTTTTCACACACAGGGTGGTGAGTGTCAGGAACAAGCTGCCAAAGGCAGTACTAGAGGCTGGTATAGTTTTGTATTTTAAAAAGCATTTAGATAGTTACATGGGTAAGATAGGTATAGAGGGATATGGGCTAAACGTCGGCAATTGGATTAGCTTAGTAGTTTAAAAAAATGGGCGGCATGTAAAGCCTGTTTCCATGCTGTAAACCTCTATAACTCTATGAATCAAGGGCTGCATTCCCCATTGAGTAACCAGGACAGGGTTAGAAAATCTGTTGCTGGAAGAAAGGGAAAGGGAGCACCATTATTGATATCAAAGGACCAGGAAAATAATCACCTTGCATCAGTTCAACTTTGGAAGAAGTTCAGTGTTGGAACATGGAATGTGTGTAGCATGTTTCAGCTTGGCAAAGTACAGTTCCTTACAAGGAAAATGGAGAGAATTGGTGTGGATACGTGTGAGCTGGCAGAAGTGCGCTGGGAAGGTAAAGCTCACTTAATAAAACTGTAAAGAGACTCCGTAGTTTACTCCAGAGAAGGTGTGGGTAGCCTGTGTGGAGCAGCAGTATGGACACTTGAGGGTTTGGCTGGAGCTCGAATCGGATCTGGATCAATCATTGATAGGGTCATAGCTGTGTGCCTCAATGCAAAAGCAAGAGACATCACTTTGATTTAAGCTTACAGACCTACATTGACTGCTGTGGAAGAAAATTTTACAGATTTTTATCATGATATATTGAAGGTGATAAAACAAACTCAAAATGAATTTTGTTAGTTATGGTTGACTTCAGTGCAGGGATTCGTGCTCGGGTTAGGATAGGTTCCAGAGTTCCCATTTGGATTAGGAGAGGCTAATGAAGCTGGAGAATTTCTTTGGATTTTGGCAAGAATGTGATTTGGTTCTGGCCAGCACATGGTTTAAGCATCATTTGCTTTGATTTGATTCATTATTGTCACATGTATTAGTATACAGTGAGAAGTATTGTTTCTTGCGCACTATACAGACAAAGCATACCGTTCATACTGAAGAAAGTGAAAGCGTGCAGAATGTAGTGTTACAGTCATAGCGAGAGAAAGATCAACTTAATGCAATGTAGGTCCATTTAACAGTTTGACAGCAGCAGGAAAGAAGCTGTTCTTGAGTCGGTTGGTACGTTACAGAATACTGATTAGAATGTGAGTCTTTACAGCTAATCTGCTATTCAAGTCTTAAAGGTGCAGACAGTGTGAGTGGAGAGAGTATTAAGCATAGGTTAAAGAAATGTGTATTGTCTCCACACAGGACAGTGAGACGTTGCAAGTTCAGGCAAGTCATGGGGGTTACAGATAGTGTGACATGAACCCAAGATCCCAGTTGAGGCCGTCTTCATGTGCGGAACTTGGCTATCAGTCTCTGCTCAGCGACTCTGTGCTATCGCGTGTCATGAAGGCAGCCTTGGAGAACGCTTACCCGAAGATCAGAGGCCGAATGCCCGTGACTGCTGAAGTGTTCACCAACAGGAAGGTCTTGCCTGGTGATTGTCGAGCGATGTTCATTCATGGTTTAAGCATCATTTGCTTTGAGTTGATTCATTATTGTCACATGTATTAGTATACAGTGAAAAGTACCATTTCTTGCGCACTATAAAGACAAAGCATACCATTCATAGAGAAGAAAACGAAAGCATGCAGAATGTAGTGTTATAGTCATAGCTAGAGAAAGATCAACTTAATGCAAGGTAGGTCCATTTAACAGTCTGACAGCAGCAGGAAAGAAGCTGTTCTTGAGTTGGTTGGTACGTGACCTCAGATTTTTCTTTATCCTTTCCCTGACGGAAGAAGGTGGAAGAGAGAATGTCCTGGTGCATGGGGTCCTTACTTATGCTGGCTGCTTTGCCAAGGCAGCGGGTAGTGTAGACAGAGTCACATCAAAGATAAAAAATTGTAATATTTATCCAGGTGCAAACCATTGATGATGAACGATCATCATTTGCTCGTGGCAATACTGAAGGTCAGAGTGAGCAGAAGGATAAAACGGGTTTTAAAGACACAACTGAATTTAGACAAGAATGATAAGTGTGCAGTGGAAGTCACGAACAGATTTGAAGCTCTACAGATGGCGGCCGCAGAAGAGCTTTGGCAAACCACAAAAACTGTTCTCCAGGATGTAGCAAAGGAAATGCGGGGATTTGTGCAGCCCGTGAGATGGAAAGAATGGATATCTAATGAGATTTTTTTCCCTGATTGAAGCCAAAAGGGAGGCGAAGAGGAAAAGGAATGTGGAAAAAAGTTTAAAGAGAGAAATTCAAAGATAGCTGCGAGAGGGTGGAAGAGAAACAGCCAAATAGTGTGTGATGAATTAGAAGGCAATGTAGGGAAACCTCTCCAGTCAGTTTGATCAACTACATGAAAGTTTCAACATTGTATTCAGTCAGCTTCTGACAGGAATGAAATGGAAGTGAAGAAAATTGCTGCATGATGTGTGAGTTTTGGCGGTGAGTCAGAGTTTAAAAGCCAAGTTGAACATGAGCTGCTTCCACTTCGAGCCGAGGTCGAAGAATCCCTGCAGTACAGAAGGAGGCCATTTGGCCCACGGAGTCTGTACCGACCACAATCCCACCCAGGTCCATAACCCCACATACTTAGTCTGTTAATCCCTCTGACTAAAGGGCAATTTGTCATGGCCAACCTACCTAACCTGTAAGTCTTTGGGGGGAAACTGGAAACCCATCATGGGGAGAATATGCAAACTCCACACAGACAAGCTGGGATTGAATCCAAGTCCCTGGTGCTGAGAAGCAGCAGTGCTAACCACTGCGCCACCGTGCTGCCCAGCGAGTACAATGAGCCGTTCATAAGACAGCCAGCCATAAGGCCACAGACCTGGACAATATATCAGCAGAATTACTGAAGAAGGAACGAGAATCGGGAGTGAACAGACAATGTGTGTGGCATTATGGAAGCTGATGATTGGCTGGAGGATTGGATTGACTCTCTCTTTATCTCTCTTCCAAAGGAGCTGACCTGAAAGTGACAGTGCAAAAAAAAGCAATCAATTGCTTTGATCTCCCATGCAAGTAAAATCTTGCTTAGCCTCATCTGGAAAAAGACAGAGAGATTGCAGATGACAAAACTGGAATTTGATCTGAAGAGGACCAGAGGCTGAAGTCAATAATCTTCAAATTGTAATGTGCAAAATCCAAGAACATCAATGGGATTCACTGACTTTGAGAATTAATTTCGTCTTGCATGAAAAACTCCAGTTGACAATGTTAGACATTGGATACCCACCACACTTAATCAGCTTGCTCACTATATCGTAAGTAAAGAGGTAGGGTCAGTGTTGCTGGCACCCACTCAGAATAGTTCAGAGTCAGAAAGGGTGTTAGACAAGTACGTGTATTCTCACCATATTTATTCAATTTTGTAGCAGAAATGCTTGAGAAGACACTTGATGTATGCAGATGTGGGATACTGATTAGCACGCAGTGAGTTTCATATCTGTCATGTGCTGATGACAGTCAGCTTGTTTACTAACTCTGTGCAGGAGCTACAGGAGTTGGTGGATCATCTTGATCGAGTGAACTGGAAATACAACCTCCTGATCAAAGCTGACAAGACAAAGGTGATGGGGATGGGTGTAAAGATTCTGATTAACTAAGGTTAAACAACTTTGGAAGTTCTCTGGCCCTCATTACTCAAGATGCAGAACCGACCAAAGAAATTCGGGCTTGATGTAACAAGAGTTGTGCCGTTGTGAATTCACTGAAAAGAGTATGGAGTAGCCGCAGCATCTCAAATACAATGAAAGTTTGTCTTCTGAAAGCCCTTGTGTGGACGGTGACAATATCTGGCTGTGAAAGCTGGACCAGCAAGAAGAGTGACGAGGCTTGAATAAGAGCATTTGAAATGAAAAGGATCAGTCAGATATTATGTGTATTATGGATAACCAAGTGAAAAATGAGAAAGCTGGTGTTCCGAGGAACTTGTTTAGGGCAGTGACATCAAGGAAGCTCACGCACTTTGGACACATGATGCAAACAGGAGGGGAGTATTTGGAAGAAGAGATAATGCAAGGTAGAAACACCTGGAAACTTGCAGAAGAAAGACCCAAAATGGCACAAATGGCTAACATCAGTACGTGAATGGCCTCTCCATGAGGCAGGCAGTGGAGAATATAAGTCAATGGAGAAAGATTGTCCATAGCGCAGCCAGCCTTTGGGACAAGAATGGAATGAAAAGCAAGAAAATAAATCACATATTGGGAGTTGATCGTGCCACAGAGATCACTAAATCTTTCAGTGTGCTATTCTTCGAACTCAGCTTCACTTGCTTCACTGCTGACCACAAACTATGGGCCATTTACTTTCAAAAGGCACGTACATGGATAGCACTTTCACAGAACCGCTGCAGCCATGATGGACCAAATGGCCTCTTTCCCTGCCCTTATCATTCTATATTTTTAACAGCTGGAACCTTGTTTTCACCTGGCTTTTAAAGCTTTTCTAAAAAAAAGAAATTGAGTGGTTATTTTATTTTTTATGTTGCAATGTAGCAAGCAGAGTGTTGGAGAACAGTTTGGTGATAAAATATTGTTAATCTCACCACAGCAGTCTGTAAGTTTCCAAAGAAATCTACTTTTGACTCTTATTGTTACTATGTATGTGAAGTAGTGAGAGGTGCTAGTGGAGTGATCATTGGACATGTTAAATAGGAGTTCAATGGAGGTTCCCTTGAAGTTTATCTCCATTTAAAAGATTACTTGATCTATCCCAGATGCTTGTTAAAATGAGTTGGAATTTGATCAAAGTGATACATTATAGAGTTGTACTGAATCATGGAATGGTTATGTGACAGCAGGGGGGCTATTCTGCTGGTCACGTCCGTACCAGCTTTCTGCAAGAACAGTTCATTTAGTGCCACCAACCTGCCTTTTCCCAAATAGCTCTGCAAGCCTTTTCTCTCCAGATAATAATCAAATTGCCCATTGACAACCTCAACTGAATCTTTACCACAAGCCAGGCAGTGTTTTCAAGGTCCTAATCACAAGCTGCATGGAAAGGATTTTCCTCAAGTCTCCATTGCTTCTTTTGCCAATCACTTTTCTCAGTACCCTCTAATTCACGCTCCTTCTTTCTACCCTGTCCAGATCCTTTGTGTTTTTCAACACCTCTGCCAAATCCCCATTTGATCTTCTCTTCCGAATCTGTCCATGTAGCTAAAGTTCCTCATCTTTGGAATCATTCTCTTGAATCTTTTCTGTACCCTCCTGATGCCTTCAGATCCTTCCTGAAGTGTGGTGCCCAAATTTGGACACAATACTTCAGTTGTGGCTGAGCCAGTATTTAAATACAATATGTACAATTTGAGTGATGACCTTTCTTACATAGACACAAATTCTTCCTCATGGATTTGACAGTACAAGCAACAATAGTTGCCCTTCATTTAGCAATGATAAATTGAACTGTCTCTCTTTGAGACATTGAACTCCCTTCTCAGTGAAGGGTTGGAGTATGGTTCATTAATTGGGCGGCATGGTAACACAGTGGTTAGCACTGCTGCTTCACAGCTCTAGGGACCTGGGTTTGGTTCCTGGCTTGGATCACTGTCTGTGTGGAGTTTGTACATTCTCCTTGTGTCTGTGCGGGTTTCCTCCGGGTGCTCTGGTTTCCTCCCTCACTCCAAAGATATGCGGGTTAGGTTGATTGGCCATTGCTAAAATTGCCCCTTAGTGTCCTGAGATGCATAGGTTAGAGGGATTAGTGGGCAAATATGTAGGGATATGGGTTAGGGTCTGGGTGGGATTGTGTTCGGTGCAGACTCAATGAGCTAAATAGCCCCTTTCTGCATGTGGGGTTTCTACGATTCTATGAACTGTTTGGCATAGTATGTAGAGTAGAAGGTGATAATTTACATAGATCATTTTGTGTATTATTTAGTACTAATGGGTGGTGAGTCATTAGTTATATTCTCCCATTTGTCTTCATCCTTCATACATCATTCCCTAGCCGTGACAATGCACAGGCAACTTTTGCCCAGACATGTCAACACTTGCTAACCCACTAGCCCTACAAGAAAATCCATAGTTAGTGTGGGGTGAGTAGCCTGATGAATTGAAAACAAGTCATGTGTATACCCTCAGTGGAGATGTGTTGCACCTCTTGAGACAGCGCTAGCAACTGTAAATGGAGTGATTTACAGGTGTAGTCCTATATCCACTGCACAGCAGCTGGGTATCCACCAGGGCAATTACGGATGGCAGCAGCTGTGTACATGGATTAGCAACATTACATTACAGAATACTACTGCAATTGTAGCATAATTATGACTGGAGAATGACTTAAATTGGAATACCCAGTCAAAATCATACTGGAGTAATTTTCCTTCATTAATAAATTGGTGGCAAGGGATACTTTTACATACATTGGCATACATACATTGGTTAGCTGCATTGGCCATACTAAATTCTCCCTCTGTGTACCCAAAGAGACGACAGAGTGTAAAACTAGGGGATTTTCACAGTAACTGCAATTAGGTGACCTAATTGAGGCATGCAAGATGATCAGAGGGTTAGATAGGGTGGATAGTGAGAGCCTTTTTCCTCGGATGGTGATGGCTAACACGAGGGGACATAGCTTTAAATTAAGGGGTGGTAATTATAGGACGGATGTCAGAGGTAGGTTCTTTACTCAGAGGGTAGTAAGGGCGTGGAATGCCCTGCCTGCAGCAGTTGTGGACTCGCCAACTTTAAGGGCGTTCAAACAGTCAGTGAATAGGCATATGGATAACATTGGAATAGTTTAGGTTAGAGGGTCATTAGATTGGTTCCACTGGTCGGCACAACATCGAGGGCCGAAGGGCCTGTACTGCGCTGTAATGTTCTGTTAATGTAAGCCTACTTGTGACTAATAAATAAACTTTAAGGCTATGAATCTGGAGTTGGTAGAAGATGCTCTTGCACCACAGTCACGTCACTGTGACATCCTAAACTTGTTATCACACCGATGACACTTGGCAATCACTGCATAATATTTACAATACAGCCGGAAGCTGGTGTCCTGAGAACCAGTGATTAGGCTGGCCCAGTGTATGGTGCAACAACATATGAGTCTGGGTGGAGCAGTTCATTCAAATCAAACACTTCAATAGTGTATATGGTGCTGCCTTTTGGATGTCCCAGTTATTAGACTGAATAATGCTTTGGCTGATACGTTGCTTTCAGTCTTTTTTATGTGTAAAACTAGAGAACCAAGAAATGTTCTGCTTTAATCGGGATTTCTGTCCAGTATGGTTAAAAATAGACAATTGAGAAAGCTTGCTTTACAGCCCATTTGAATCATTCATTCAGAAAACTGATCTAAGTAGGAAATGAGTCACAAATCCATTTAGTGTTAATGCCCCAGGGGCAGAGGGAGCATCTGACGAGCAGAACCTCAGGGACACTGAGTGCATGAAGTCTTTCCACATCCACCTGTTCCTCAGCATGGCCAGGGATGTAGGACCAAGCCAGGGACAAGTGAAGCACTGTTTGCATATTTAATGTTCACCTCCTGGGGATATAAGACTGTGCTAACTTTGCTGAGATATTTTAACCATGTAGCATGCTGCTTTTATAATGTCCTAGGTTTTTGCAGTAGGATATAAAAGGTGCACAGAAAACAATTCTATAATCATAGAGAATCATAGAATTTTTACAGTGCAGAAGGAGACCATTTGGCCCATTGAATCTGCACCGATAACAATCCCACCCAGGCCCTGTCCTTGTTATCCTGCCTGATACTAAGGGACAATTTAGCATGGCCAATTAACCGAACCACACATCTTTACACTGTGGGAGGAAGCCAGATCATCCAGAGGAAACCCAAGCAGACACAGGGAGAATGTGCGAACTCCACACCGACAGTTGCCCTAGGCCAGAACTTAACCTGGGTCCCTTGTTCTGTGAGGCAGCAATGTTAACTACTGTGCCACCGTGCCATCCATAACGTAGGCTAGAATGCAGATACTTGCCCATCAAGAATTGTGCGGCAGCGACCTGACCACTTGTGAGAGTCTATGTAAGCATCCTTTCTTAACATGTGTTTTATTGAAATTAAAATAACCTCTTGCCTCGCTGTAGCTCACTGCTGAGCGCGCGTATAAGCATGCATATGTGATATTCAGCCCTTTTCCTGGACTTGAGACTGCTTCATTTTCTTGTGTCATTATATCCTTACAGAAGAGATTTGGATAAACTCCACATCCAGTGGTATAAATAAGCTTTTGGTGCAAGAGAAGGAAAGGATTTGGTTCAAGGACAAATATCTCTCTGGGGAGATGGCATAGTGATATAGTCACTGGACAAGTAATCCAGAGGCCCAAGCTAATACCTGGTGGGTATGGGTTCAAATCCCACCATCGCAGCTGTTCCAATCAAATTCAATTCATAAATCTGGAATTGAAAGCTCCTCTCAGTAATTACAACCATGAAATTATCATCAGATGTCGTTTTTAAAAAAAAAGCCCCATCAGGTTTGTTAATGCCCTTTCGGGAAGGAAATCCGCCATGCTCACCTGCTCTGGCTTACATGTGACTCCAGACCCACAGTGATACGGTTGATTTTTTTAATTGCTTCCTGAAATAGTCAAGCAAACCTTTCAGTTCAGGAGCAGTTAGGGATTAACAACAAATGTTGATCTTGCCATCCACAACCACATATCATGAATGTATTCAAGAGGCGGCTGGATCAGGTACTTGGGGCGAATAGGATCAAAGGTTATGGAAAAAAAGCAGGATTAGGTTAGTGATTTGGATGATCAGCCATGATCGTAATGAATGGCAGAGCAAGCTTGACGGGCCAAATGACCTCCTCCTCCTCCTATGTTTCTGTGAAAGAATAAATTAAAAATTGACACATCGCTGTGCTAGTTGGTTCCTGAGAACTTAATATTTGCTTCATAGAAATAAGCAAGTTGCTAATATTGAACCTGCTGATGAATGAAGTTTGGAGCACCCCAGTTCAATACAGTTCAGTATTGAAATAGGAAGCCAATCAAACCATGTTAGTCTTAATCTCTCAGAAATAATACTTATGACTTCCCAGAGGTGTGTATCAACTGCAGGTGGTTCCTGAGCCAGGTGGAGTAGCAGTACTCTGCAGTTGGGTAGACTAGGGTGACTGGAACAGTGCATTGGTTCTAACTGGTACTTCCCAATTTGATTTGATTCATTATTGTCACATGCATTAGTATACAGTGAAAAGTATTGTTTCTTGCATGCCACACAGACAAAGCAAAAGGAAAGGAAAGTTTGCAGAATGAATTGTTACCGTCGTAGCTAGGATGTAGAGAAAGATTAACTTAGTGGAACGTAAGTCCATTCAAAAGTCTGACAGCAGCAGGGAAGAAGCTTGACTCAGTTGGTAAGTGACCTCAGACTTTTGTGTCTTTCTCTGGATGGAAAAACATGGAAGAGAGAATGTCGGGGTGTGTGGGGTCCTTAATTATGCTGGCTGCTTTGCCGAGGCAGTGGGAAGTGTAGACAGAGTCAATGGATTAGAAGCTGGTTTGCGTGATGGATTGGGCTACATGCATAATCTTTTGTCGTTCCTTGCGGTTTTGGGCAGAGCAGGAGCCATACCGAGCTGTGATACAAAACCAGAAATAATACTTTCTATAATGCATCTGTAAAAGTTGGTGAGAGTCGTAACTGACATGCCAAATTTTCTTAGTCTTTTGAAAAAGTAGAAGATTTTCCGTATAAGGTTCATCCTTGACTTGACCTTGTCTTTGGTATTCTGGGGGAATTTGCCGGTAGGTCAAAAGTGATACTAAGGTACGTGGCATTGGATCGTGTGTTAAACTGTTCCCTGGTCTTTCAGTTGTTCAGGTGAACAGCTTGCCTTTACAGTAGACATTTTAACAAAGTTGAAATCTTCATTTTCTGAAATAGGCTTCTAGGCAACACGGATCTACAGTGTTTTCTCAAGCGCTGATGTTCTTTACCCCGGAGAGCCAGGGCCAAGTTGTCAGCAAATAGGAAGAGCCATGAGTTGCGGGAGGAAGGCTACTGGTGTATATGTTGAAGGAAGCATACAAGGACTGATCCAAGCACTGAAGTGGATCAGTCCACTTGGGGTGGCAGAACCAATGCATTACCCACTGTTTGACTCACCCTGTTCTACCTAGCAGTAGAGTATTGCTGCTTCACCTGCCCATTGTTATTGTGCAAGGGCAGCTGAATTAATCTCCAAGGTGCACACCATTGTTGGATGTTAATTGTGGAGTTGATCGGTTGAAGGGTTTTAATGTGGAGAGTTTCAGCAGCATGCCTGTTTCTAGCAGCATGCTAGAATACGTCCTTCAAATTAGCCTTTCTGCAAACCGGCCACAATATCTGATGATGTGCCTGGAGTAGTTGTGACCTGGGTGAAAATTTGTGCCCGTGCTGTGGGTGTTGGTAAACAGCTTTGCTAGTCACTTCCTTCCCTGTGATCCAATGTTCTTCGGGAATTCTGGCTAATCCCATTGACTCCTGCTGTTTTGTCTGAGCTGGTAGGTATCAAGGCGCTGTCCAGTTCTTCTTGTGTGAAAGGGCTTGAGAAACCGCTCAGCTCTGGGACAGTCTTGCGACTGCATCAGGATTATTCTTATCTTCTGTCTCTTATCTTCCTGACAGGCTGGTATCTTTGAGATGTGAAATGACATCATTAGCTGACTTTGGGCTGCTGATGTGGTTGTTCCTTGGTAGTTCCAGGCAGTGCAGGTGTTTCCTTGCCTTTTGGATTGAGTGTGAGAATTCAATCTTCTCCATTGTATCCTGCCATCTTATGAGGTGTCCTCCCTAAAAGGAACTGAGGAGTTCAGTTGCCACATTGGGGTCTCTATTTTCCCTGTATTCTTCTGGGCACCATTCATATTTCCAGATCCAGCATGGGTGAAACCTTTTCTGAAACTTTGGGGAACAATTTTGGTGGCTGCCAGTGGGAGAAGTCAAGTAATACAGCTATAGGTTTCTGGGAGGGTTGATATCTGGTTAATGGTGGTTTTTAAGTATCTGCTATTGGCATTCCATCTGCCCTTCCACAGATTCCAACATGATTTTGGCTTTGAGTTGATAGCTGTTAGTTCAAGACTAATGTGAATGAGAGTTGAGTGATCTGAGGGAAGAAGGGCAGCATTTGTTGGGAGCTAATCAGTAGTTGGCCATTGCTGTCCTGTGTCATGAACTGAAGATTAGGCAGGATGTCTTTATTCCATCCGGCAGAATGGAATTTACATTGAACACAAGTTTTAGGTGACACAAAGAGGTCCGGTCTGACGGTGTCCCCTCGCATTGTTGTTGAAGGTATCCCCATATGTGCTGTTGGCTGTTGAAGTCATCAGTATGCATGGTTGGATACGAGGTTGTATTACAATGTTGAGCCATAGATTACTTGGTGCCTTGTTGACATTTGTCATGGTCAGCTGACCGACTTTGTGATGGAGTGGGTCATCTGATTCCACATCTTTTGCGTCTTTGGTGAGGCTTTCCTTTGTTATCCCCTGCTTATAATGAATTGGTACCTGGAAATTTGGGCTGGAATAATCCACAAGGTTAGTTTCTTAGAGTGACCATGTCCGCGTTCTATTTTATTCATTCTGGGACATGGGTGTCGCTTTTATTGCCCATCCCTAGTTGCCGTTGAGAAGGTGATGGTGAGCTACCTTCTTGAATTGCTGCAGTCCACGTGCTGAGGGTTGACACACAATACTGTTAGGGAGGGAATTCCAGGATTTTGACCCTGCGACTGCGAAGGGACAGTGATATATTTCCAAGTCAGGACGGTGAATGGCTTGGAGGGGAACCCCTGACAAAAGGGTTCTTTTGTAACTAGTTCACATCTTTCTCAGGATTGGCCGTCAACGTTGAAGAGTCTTGACGGCATTAGTTTGTAGTTTTCAGGTTGAAAAACTGACTTGACAGGAGGGCCACAGGAAGGTTGTTGCCTCTCTCCCAGTGATACAGTGACTTGATGTCATACATCTGTTACTGTCTGGAAGCCCGGCTGGTGAGTTGGGTGTATTTAAAGTTGAACAGCATGGAATTCTCCTCTTGAATTAGACTTTCACATCTGCGTTAGGGATACCGTGGTGGAATGTGAGGTTCTCCACTTCAATATGAAAAATAGAAAAGCAGAATATTGTTTGCATGGTGAAAGACTGGGAAAGGTTTGTATTCGGAGGGATTTGGGTGTCCTTGGACATGAATTACAGAAAATTAACGTGCATGTACACAAACTTAGGGAGGCAAGTGATACATTGGCTTTGGTCCCAAAGATTTTGGGGGAAAAGGGTGAAGAACTCTTCTTACAATTCGGCAATAGTAAGGCCACACTTGGAGTAGCGTGCAGCTTTAATCTCCCTATCTGAGGAGGAATATACTTGCCTGACTGGGAGGACAATAAAGATTCACTAGGCTGGTTTCTGGGATGAAGGAATTGTCCTCAAAAACTCCCAAAGATTGACTGATCAGATCTATTACCCCTGGAGTTTAGAAGAATGAGAGGTGATGTGATAGAAACATAAAATTATTAAGGGGCTTAATGGGATAGTTGCTGTAAAGATGTTTCCCCCAGCTGGGAATCTAGAACATGAGGTTGCAGTCTTCGGATAAGGGGCTGACCATTTAAGACACATAAAGAGAAATGTTCTTGCCCCAAGGGTTGCGAATCTTCATAATTCTCTACCCAAACAGCGTGGATGTTCAGTCATTGAGTATATGTAAAATGGAGATCCATAGATTTTTGTTTACTGATAAATTCGGGGATATGATAGTGTGGAAAGATGGGGTTGGGGTAAAAAAAAATCAAGTACAAAAGTTCGAAAGGCCAAATGGCCTACTCCAGTTACTATTTCTTGGCTTCTTATAAGGTCTTTGTTTATAAAGACAGGCTGTTAACCTTCTGAGCACCAACGCATCGTTTCCTGCTTTCCTGCAAGTGTGAGAGATTAGCAAAAACAACTTTGTGCAAACTTGTGCTATTGTTTAATTACCATTCTTGATTTCATTGTTGAAGTAAAACTTTGGCCCTCAAGGGGTTGCTGATACTATGCTGCCATTTTCTGGTAGAGATAATTATTTCCAATTTGGATTTTGTATGTGTATTGAGAGGTTGCTTCCAGCTTCCTGTCATTATCAGTATAGCTGGCCGCCAGATATGCAAGAGCAGGTAGGATGGAGTCACGTGGAAGTTCTTATTTCCCATTGCTTTACCATGGGGTTGCTGATTGCTTCTATTTGGCGCCATTCGGGTGCCAAGATCAGGAACTTGCAGTGTGGTGAACTGCTAATGCAAGGATCCGATGCAGCACATTAGAAGATCGGTGTACTTCATTTTTTGCTTGCTGTGTCCACTCCATGCAGTATTTTCAGTTAATATTTCTGTACTAGTACCTTTCCTTGTTATGTGATATGATCTAAGACTCCTGTGAAGGTCCAAACCACTAAACGTCAGTAACTTGCAGTTGAAATGTATTTTTTCTCTGTTCTAATGTTGCAAAGAAGTGCAGAGTAAAACAGTAATCTCACTCATTTAAAAAAACATCTGGAGGTCAATGTTTGAATTCCCTTTGAATAAAATTGTACTATACCAGGTACAATTTTTGTTAAAAGGGATGCAAAGTGCATAAAATGACCAGAAAGTGTGCTGTAAACTTTGAAAGTGTTTGCTTTGACTGCAGGGAGAATCTTCTCCCCACATCTCAATTTGGAGGAAAATGTGGAGCATGATGACTTCCTGGCTTCAGTTGGGGAGGGTGGAAGAAGAGCGATAAGAATCCAGGCACTTTGTACTGTTGGAAGGAAAATCACAAGCTAAGTCACACTGGGCTTCTTGCCAGCATTTTTCTGTAGCTGACTCACAGTACTGGCCTGTGAGCCTGTTAGCTTCCTGGTTCTACCACGTGGGAAACAGTAGGAGATAGTGAAATACCTGAGAAGCTATAAAAGGTTAAATCGTTGGTAGTATTCATCTTATTAAGCAGAAATAATAAACTTCTGTGCCAAAACAGAGATGTGTTTTTAAAAAAAGTACCTGAGCAAGGGCAGGCATATGTCCAGTGACACACTGCTCACACTAAATGAGGGGTTGTGATGTTTCTGGGAATTTATGTTAAAAAAAATTGCTATTCTTCTTGATAAAATATTTCAGCCAACAAGATCTAATTGATAAGTGAATGCTGTGTGATTCATTGAGAGATTAGTCACTATTCACCTGACAGATTATTGTTCTGACTTTTTTTTGGATTGGCTGATTTTAAAAACCTGAAAACTTCAGGTTTTTAGATCAGTATCTTGTATTCCTGGGAATACAATGTAATTGTATGCAATGAAATGTCAGCTGTTTTAAATTGTAACACAGAAATTGACATCAGGTGGTGCGTGATGTCTGCAGTATGGTATACAGGAAATGTAATTGTAATGACTCAGAAAGCCTGACTGTAATAGTTTATTACAGAATGTAAAGTGAAACCACTACTGTGGTGTACACATACTAGTCTTTGCCTAGGACAGCTCCAGCTGGGCAGGCCACTCTCTGTTACCAGGGTGTACGTACACACAGCAGTCCTTGGGACTATAGTTTAGCAGGCCCAGTCCTGAGCCTGCCTTATAAAAGACTCAGGTAATGAGTTTCAGCTGCACTGCCTGTTACCAGGTAAACACATCCTCATCGAGCCTCACAGAATGATCAGTCAGTGATTTCCCCATGGACCTGCCCCACCCCACCCCAGCCCAACGGTTTCCCCTTGTACCCATAATGATGGGACCTTCTTCATCACTTAGGCCGTGGTCTCATCTCCATCGCTTGTAGAGTCTGGTTGGGGGGGCGGGGGGGGGGTTCGCTGGCTGGTGGATGGGTAGGGGGGGGGAGAGGAGGAGGGACATGTAACGGAAAGGTAAATGCCCCTTTAGCAAAGAGGATCAAAGAGTCCCTACAAAGGCTTGTCCTCAGTGGGGACCTCTGACTGGGTGTTCGCCCGCTGCCTGTATCTCCATGTCTCAGTCAGAATCTCCGTCATCCAACTGACTGGCTCTTGAGTTTTTAGAAGGTAGAGTTTCCGATCTACAGGCCAGTGTGAAGGATGCCAACGGTGGCACGTTCATAGAAACAGTTGCTTCTGAGGAGGGTTCCCTCTGTAACAGGCAGAGATGATCTACATGCTTCTTTAAAGTCTTCTCCCTGTTTTTGCCATACAAGACACCAGTCCTGTTCTCTTGAGAATAACTCCCAGAATCCACCAAGAGCTGCCGCCAAAGTTCCTCACATGGACCATATCTTCTGGTTTGAAGTTTCTATCCAATCGTTGACCATCATGGTTCTTTTACTGGGCTCCTTGTTTTAGCTAGATATTGTTGGCCAAGTTTTGGAATGTCAAGCTGAAGGTGTCGGCCCATCAGTATCTCCGCCGGGGCTATTCTGGTTGTCATATGCAGCATGCTCCTATAATTAAAAAGGAAATATATGAGTTTTATTTATCAAGTACCTGTGGTATGTTTCTTCATGCCATTTTTGAATGTCTGAACTGCCTGCTCAGCCAGGATGTTTAAATGGGCATCGATAAAAGTTTAAAACGTGGAGCCCAAAATCTGCATGTACTCGCATCCAGGGCCTCCTCAGTCATTCCCAAGGGTACAATAAGGCTGCTGGCATGTTTTGCACTGTTTGACCAGGTTTTTGATATCAGTGCCTCGGCCACTAGACATATCTCTCTCTTTGGAGGAACAGGCTAAGCTGGTGGATAGCGGCAGGCAGCTCAAGGCATCCGTGTTGGCGATATGTCTCCCTGGCTGATGTTCTAAGGTATTTTCATAGACACCTAATAGTAATGCCTAGTGTTGAATCCAGGCTCGTGCAGTCGGAGGATTCACCTTGTCTTTCTTAAAGAGGTTTGTGATTGGTTGCTATAGTGAAATGCCGACTCAAACTGATGGAACATTTTCACCACGAGCACCATGGTTTCTTTTCTGATCTGGGCATACTTCTTCTCTGTGATTGGATGTCCTGTCCCATTGTACCAATGGTGTGATAATATCACTCCTATCCCATAGGGAGAGGTGTTGTAGGCTACAATGAGTGGTCTCAGCGTGTCATAAGGAGCAGGGTATATTTGTTAACAGCAATTGTTGTTTAATGTTTGCAATGGCTTTCTCTTGTGGCATTTGGCGTGGCCATTTCTGAATTGTGTATGGAGGAGTGCCAGCAGGGTCGCCAAGTTCAGTATAAATTTTCCCTAGTAATTTATGAGACTGAAACTCCATTGCGTTCCTTGGAGTCAGTGCCCCCTTTATGGCCTTCACCTTCTCTTCAACAGGGTAACTCTGTTAACTCTATACCTAGGGTACATTACTTTGTTGACCTGGAACACACATTTTACCCTTTTTAATTGGATGCCAGCATCAGACAAAAGCCGTAAGACCTCCTCTAAACTCTCCCAGTGTTCCTGTACAGTAACTCCTGACGTTAAAACATCATCCAGATAGACTGCCACTCCGGGAACCCTTTGAAGAATAACATAAGTTGAAGACACCCCAAAGGTTAAGCGAATATACTCATATAGCCCTTTGTGAGTATTTATGGTGACGTACTTCCCAGATGACGCCTCAAGCTCCAGTAGGTGTGGCTCATGCCTAATTTGGAAGTATCCATTTGCAGTACCCATTTTAAAGGTCTGTTGCCAATCCAGTTGGATTTTCTGTCCCTTCCCAAAAGGCTGGATCCTGGTCCTTCCATCACTTTTAAGAGGAGTTGTCTGATGCCCATACATAACTGGGGTTACAGTGGCCCCAACAATATATAAGGGTTCCCCAGTATAGGTGGCCAATCTAGCTTTGATGGATCACAGGCTTAAAGACAAGATGCCCAATCGGGAGTCACCAGAAGAGTTGCTCCTCAGTAATCAATACAGTGGCTCCTGTGTCTATCCTATGTCTCGGGGGTGGCCATTTACCTGGAGTTTAATCCTCATTGGAGCCACTTTGGGTGTGGCAATGCAATTCAGCTGCATCACTTCCTCGTTCTCCAGCTAGTTTATTGGAAAACCCTATCCTGTGTTAGCTTATCCTTCAGCCTGGGCAGTACGCATTTTGCCTTTTTCGATAGCCTTGCCTGGTGCGGACCCTGTGACTACGAGTGCAGCACAGATGTGCTCACTCCTCACTGCATTGTGGCGAGATTTCCCATATAGTTCTGGAATTTCACAGCCTGTGACTCCAGTCACCCTTGGCAGCAAATGGGAGACGTAAGCATTAGCTGCTGGGGACGTGGTTCTGTGGTATGGCGGTTGCCTAAGGCTGAGGATGGTACCATCTATGGACCCCTGAAGCTCTTGAGTCTCTTTTTGCTCATTTACAAAGGAAAGGGCCAGTTCTATGGCTTTATTGAAGTCCAGGGTTAATTTGGTCAGTAGTGTCTTTTGGGTTGCAATATTATAAATTTGACATATGAATGATTCCTTAACACTTCTGGAATTGCTGATCTGCACTGTTTTCTGCCAATTTCTGCAGTCTCATAAGGCCATAAGATATTTTGTTTTATTCATTCATGGGATATGGGCATCACTGGCTGGCCAGCATTTATTGCCCATCCCTAGTTGCCCTTGAGAAGATGCTGGTGAGCTGCCTTCTTGAATCGCTGCAGTCCATGTTCTGTGAGTTGACTCAATGTCTTTACGGATAGAATTCCAGGATTTTGGCCTCGTGACTGCGAAGGAACAGTGATATATTTCCAAGTCAGGATGGTGAATGGCTTGGAGGGGAACTTGCAAATGGTGGTGTTCCCATTTATCTGCTGCTCTTGTCCTTCTAGATGGAAGTGGTCGTGGGTTTGGTATGTGCTGTCTCAGGATTTTTGGTGAATTGCTGCATGTGTCTTGTAGATAGCACACACTGCTGCTACTGAGCGCTGATGGTGGAGGGATTGGATATTTGTAGATGTGGTGCCAATCAAGCGGCTGCTTTGTCCTGGATGGTGTCAAGCTTTTTGAGGTTGTTGGAGCTGCACCCAGCCAGGCAAGTGGGGAGTAATCCATCACACTCCTTACTTGTGCCTTGGTGGATGGCGGCTAGGCTTTGGGGAGTCAGGAGGTGAGTTACTCACTGCAGTATTCCCAGCTCTGACCTCTTCTTGTAGCCACTGTGTTTATGCAGTGAGTCCAGTTGAGTTTCTGGTCAATGGTAACCCCAAGGATGTTGACAGTGAGGGATTCAGTGATGGTTACACTATTGAATGTCAAGGTTAGAGTGTCACTTAATGGTGGTGGTCATTGCCTGGCATTAATGTGGTGAAAAATGTTACTTGCTACTTGTCAGCCCGAGACTGGATATTGTCCAGATCTTGTTACATTTGAATGTGAACTGCTTCAGCATCTGAGGAGTCACAGATGGTGCCGAACATTGTGCAGTCATTAGCAAACATCTCCACTTCTGACCTTGTGTCGGAGGGAAGGTCATTGATAAAGTAGCTGAAGATTGTTGGGCGTAGGACACTACCCTGAGGGAGTCCTGCAGAGATGTACTGGAGCTGAGATGACTGACCCTCCAGAACTAAACCATCTTCCGATGTACCAGGCATGACTCCAACCAGTGGAGAATTTGCCTCTGATACCCATTGATTCCAGTTTCGCTAGGGCTCCTTGATGCTACACTTGGTTAAATGCAGCCTTGATGTCAAGGGCTGTCACTCTCACCTCACATAGGAGCAGAATTAGGTCATTCGGCTCATTGCGCCTGCTCTGCCATTCAATCATGATCCTCGTGTCCATTCTACTGCCTTCTCTACGTAAACCTTGATCCTATTGTTGATCAAGAACCTATCTGTCGTGTCTTAAAGACTCTCAATGATCTGGTCTCCAGAGTCCTCTGTGGTAATGAGTTCCACAAATTCACCACCTTGGCTGAAGAAATTCCTCCTCATTTCAGTTTTATAGGAATGTCCCTTCACTCTGAGGTTGTGCCCTCAAGTGCTAGTCTCTCCCGCTAGTAGAAACATCCTCTCCACGTCCACTTTATCCAGCCTTTCAATATTCTGTAAGTTTCAATTAGATTCCCATCATCCTTTTAAACTCCATTGAGTATAGATCCAATCTCAACCACTCCTCATAGGACAAACCCTTCATTCCTGAGATCATTCTTGTGGACCTGTGGACCCCCTACTGGGTCAACACATCCTTCCTTGGGTTTGGGGTCCAAAACTATTCACAATATTCCAGATGTGATCTGACCAGAGCCTTACATAGGCTCAGCAGTTCATCCCTGTCTTGTCAAGAATTCAACGACTGGTTCCCCAGGGAGTCTATCTGCCGTGTTAAACCTGTAGCTTTGCAACATAACGGATGGTTTAGGGTTGTAGTGGCCAATACCATGCCTACCAATTTGCCAAAAGATTTTGAATCCAGGCGTGCTGGGTAGATTAAACTTTTTATGATGCTGAAAGTCAGGCGACCCACAAGCTGCTAGGAGGATGTTTTTTTTTGCAAGTTGACCCCTTCTACCCCATTTGCCCAGGGCAAAAATCTAATTATTTTGGTAGACTTCATACCTGCATCATAGGTTTACAGTCTCCCAAACAGCAGCATTTTCAATAACTCTCTGTTACTGGCTTCATTGAAAGGCAAGGCTGTCCAAAACTTTTCTTGTTCTTCACCAGTGTATTGGGTTAGGAAGTCCAACTGGTAAGGAACACCATTTGTTACAGAATGCAAAATAAAATCACTGCCACATTAGTTCTTGGGAGTACAGTTTAGCAGGCCCAGTCCTAGGCCTGCATTATAAAGGGCTCAGGTAACGAGTTCCAGCTGGGCAGGCCACTGCCTGTTACCAGGAGAACTCGTACACACTTAATGAGCCCCGCAGGGAGATCAATCAGTGATTCCCATGGACTTTGTCGGGGTTATCACAGTACAGCAAGTGTTTTTTGAAGGAGTAACCAAGAAAATAGATGAGGGCAGTGCAGTTGATTTTGTCGACATGGACTTTAGCAAGGCTTTTGACAAGATACCACATGGTTGGTTGTTGCATAAGGTTAAATCTTACAGGATCCAGGGTGAGGTAGCCAAATGGATACAAAATTGGCTTGATGGCAGAAGATAGAGGGTGGTTATAGAGAGTTGTTTTTCAAATTGGACGCCCGTGATCAGTGGTGTGCCTCAGGGGTTGGTGTTGGGTCCACTGTTATTTCTCGTCTATATTAATGATTTGGATGAGAATTTAGTAGGCATAGTTAGTAAGTTTTCAGATGACATGAAGATTGGTGGCATAGTGGACAGTGAAGAAGGTTATCTCGGATTGCAACAGGATCTTGATCAATTGGACCAGTGGGCTGACGAATGGCAGATGGAGTTTAATTTAGATAAATGCGAGGTGATGCATTTTGGTCGATTGAACCAGGCCAGGACTTACTCAGTTAATGATAGGGCACTGGGGAGAGTTGTAGAATAAAGAAATCTAGGGGTACGTGTTCATAGCTCCTTGAAAGTGAAGCCACAGGTGGAAACAGGTGAAGAAGGCATTCGGCATTTTTGGTTTCATTGGTCAGAACGTTGAATACAGGAGTTGGGATGTCTTGCTGAAGTTGTACAAGACATTGATAAGGCCACATTTGGAATACTGTGTACAACTCTGGTCACCCTATTATAGAAAGGATATTGTTAAACCAGAAAGAGTGCAGAAAGGAATTACTAGGATGATGCTGGTACTTGATGGTTTGAGTTATAAGGAGAGGCAGGATAGACTGGGACTTTTTTGTCTGGAGCGTAGGAGGCTTAGGAGTGATGTTATAGAGATCTATAAAATAATGAGGGGCATAGATCAGCTAGATAGTCAATATCTTTTCCCAAAGGTAGGGGAGTCTAAAACTAGAGGGCATAAGTTTAAGGTGAGAGGGGAGAGATACAAAAGAGTCCAGAGGGGCAATTTTTTCACAGAGTGTGGTGAGTGTCTGGAACAAGCTGTCAGAGGTAGTAGCAGAGGTGGGTAAAAGCGTTTAGACAGTTATATGGGTTAGATGGGTAGAGAGGAATATGGGACAAATGCGGACAATTGGGACTAGCTTAGGGGTTAAAAAGAAGCGGCATGGACAAGTTGGGCCGAAGGGTTTGTTTCCATGCTATAAACCTCTATGACTATCTGCAATGTTGCTGGCATTGAGTTGGAGGATACTGTTTTATAGCAGTGTTGTCAGTTTGTTAGGGGAAGTTGTTATGGGTTTGTAAGGAAGTCGCTGCACTCAAATGTCCAGGACAGGAGACAGAGGCAACTTGATAGTTTTTTCAATTTATGGGTGGCACACTGGTTAGCACTGGTGCCTCACAGTGCCAGGGACCAGGTTCAATTCTGGCCCTGGGCAACTATGTAGAGTTTGCACATTCTCCCTGTGTCTCTGGGTTTCCTGGGATGCTGCTGTTTCTGCAGAAATGTGTAGGTTGACCATGCTAAATTGCCCCTTAGTGTCAGGGGGATTAGCAGGGTAAATACATGGGGTTACAGGGATAGGACCTGGGTTTAAATGGTGGGATTGTTGTCGGTGCAGGTTGGATGGGCTGATGGGCTCTTTCTGCACTGTAGGGATTCTATAATTGTGTAGTAAATATGAAGGGTTAGTAATTACCCTGTGGTACCAGTGTGACAGTTACCACCTCTTTCTGCTGCAGGTATCAGCCATGCCTCAGAGCTCTGGCAGCCACAGCCATACTCCAGCTGTACACAGTGGGCACCATCACACCCCATCAGTTCAGCCTCATGGACAGCAGGTGGTACCCCAGAGCCATGCCCACCCTCCAGGAGCACCAGCCACACCAGTCCAAGGACAGCAGCAGTTCCAGAGGCTAAAGGTGAGCTCTCATTGCCGCAACAGGCCTGAATTTAAGAAGATCTGATTTCAAAGTTTATTTCTAAAAAAAACTTCAATTTGTTACTTAACACCCAAAATTTGAAATAAGAAAATTCCACTTTTTCTCCTATAACTTGCAGATATAAATGCATTCCTCAGTTATGTCCACATGTTTTCACGTCTAATTTCATTGCACTCGCCTGTCATTTAGATTTACTTGCAGTGAAGAGAACCATTTGTGTTTGCCTGTCAGAGACTGAAAGATTCGAAAATAATGATGAGTTTTTAATCCAGTTCAGCAAGGCTACTAATGTTAGAATTACAGATTTATTCCTCTTTAGTGCTAAGACCCAAATACCTGTATAATTAATATGCATAAGAAGGAAGTAACATAACAGTAATGTAATGTGGCACAGTGGTTAGCAGTGCTGCCTCACAGAATCAGGGACCCGGTTCAATTCCCGGCTTGGGTCACTGTCTGTGTGTAGTTTGCACATTCTCCCTGTGTCAGCGTGGGTTTCCTCCGGGTGCTCCGGTTTCCTCCCACAGTCCGAAAGACATGCTGGTTAGGGTGCATTGACCCGAACAGCCGCTTGGCTATGGCAACTAGGGGAATTTCACAGTAACTTCATTGCCATGTTAATGTAAACCTTACTTGTGACTAATAAATGAACTTTAATTCAACAATGTAAATTTCAGGTCATTACTTAAAGAACGAAGAAAGAGATTACAATTTTTCTTATGGCAGACATAGAACATGTAATTCTTCACTGGATTCAGTCATTAATATTTGAAAATATCAAAGAACAAAGAAAATAGAGCACAGGAACAGTCCCTTTGGCCCTCCAAGCCCGCACCAATCATGATGCCCTAACTATATTTTAAAAAAAAACCTTCTGCCCTTACTCAGACCATATCCCTCTGTTCCCTCCCTATCCATGTACCTATATTATGTAAACGGGAATAGGAAAAGGATGGCTCCTACTGAGGGTGATAAGCATGGGCTGAGCGGCCACCTTTGTCATAAGATTCTGTCAAACGACCGCATAAACCATGGGTGTGAAGAGAAACCAATTTCACAAAATTATCTGGAACTGTAAATTATGTCATAATCTGAGGAGTGAGTCTGTAGGTGTAATTTAATTTAGTTTTTATTCTGCCCTGAGCTACTGGCATGATAGTTGTCTGACCGTCGAACGTGAAGCAGTAATTTAAAGCGTACAGCTGTTAGAAAGCAGTATTGTTGCACTATCTTCACAATATTACACCCTCATATAAGATTATGAATTACCATAAGATTTGTTACACCAGTTTTTCTTGAGTTCCATGGCTATGTCTATATGTTATGATGTGGAGGTAGGTTGGACACAGTAAGAAGTCCAATAGGTTTATGAGGAATCACTAGCTTTTGGTGAACTGCCCCTTCATCAGGTAAGTCACCTGACTTACCTGATGAAGGAGCAATGTTCTGAAAGCTCGTGATTGCAAATGAACCTGTTGGACTTAAACTTGGTATTGAGACTTCTTACTATGTCTATATGTTAATACTATGTTTTACCAAGCTTGTACAGCATTCTGCTCTTACAAAGGTGAGATAACATGTTTTTAAAAAATGTTGACATAAACAGTTAAATGGAAGTAAATGGAGGGACCCATCCTACCTTCCCATCTCTCCTTGTGTGTAAGGATGAGTTATGTCAGTGTATTCAGTCTTTCTGGTGTGTGTGTGTGTGTGTGTGTGTGTGTGTGTGTGTGTGTGTGTGTGTTGCAGAATCTACTTCTTCCTGAGTCTTGCTGCCTCATGTTTTTGCAGTTTTTAAGTTTACACAGAACCTCTCTTTGTACAATATCGTTCATGTGGTTCCATTTCAGTTTAATCCTAACCTACTTTAAAAGTAACTTCTTCAAAAGTAACTCTTATTATAAAGTGTATTCGACCATTCTGAGAATGCAATACAATGCTGTATAAAATGCATGTCTTTTTTTCCGTCTCTTTTCTTTTTCACCACCCCTTGCTTTCTCTTTCACTCTTTCTTGTATTCTTTCTTCACCTTTTTTTCACACTGTCTATTTCTCCAAGCTTGATTAAAGGAAAGCGTGAAACTGGATAACTTGGTGCAGCAGACACTTGAGAAAATAGTTGTGTGAAAAATGTTATCAAACATTGCTTGATAAGGTATCTGTTGCACTTACCCATCATAACAACGTTATCTGTTAGAGTGCAATCTATGTTTTTTTCCGCCCTATAGTATCAAGTGCCAAAACTAGTCTTCCTTTATGATTCTGCGATATGCCTTTCTAACATTTTGACGTTGCATTTCTGATGCTTGATGCAGTGCTGTATTAACATCTTATGTTGCATATATGATTGAAATATTGCATCTTGGCACTCTTGTATTGCTGTCCACTGACAATATGGTTTAACAGCGCTATTGAGTTGCCATGACAATGTTGCTTTCGAGTGCTGTTGTATTAATTGCCATGTGATGATGTTATTCTACTATGGTGTTTTGCGTAATAGCCCCAGTGTTGCTAATGTAGAGTACAAGTTTGACATTAACAATGATGCACCATACTGCATTTTTTGCAATTCCCCACATGATAATTGGTAATGATAAGCAGTCACAATCCATGAGGGAACATAGCCATCTCTTTCTTTCAGAGGAGGATAAGTGGTTACGTAGCCTGAACGGCGCCACACCTCATCAAGCATGGGACAAGGCAAGGAGGTAGCTCTTCATGAGCTAGCATCACTGGTACAAGGCTTGAACCCATGCTGCACCACACTGTAACCATCTGGCTAATTAGGCTAACTGACCTCCTGCAATGTCCTGCATAAATGTTAATTTTTCACAATGATTTTGAATAGATTGTTCTGAGAATGTTATCACCTATTGACCTATTTGCTCTTTAGCTTGAAGTTATTGTCCTAAAAAGATGTTTCTACTGCTGTCCCTTTTTTTTTGCCTTCCATTTTGTCAGGTTGAAGATGCTTTGTCCTATCTTGACCAGGTGAAGTTGCAGTTTGGAAACCAGCCCCAGGTTTACAATGATTTTCTTGACATCATGAAGGAGTTCAAATCTCAGAGGTAGGGTACAGGGAAATTCTCTCCCTTTGCTTCTACCACATAGATGGGTGTATAGACTGATCCGCTTTTTCACATTTTAAAAGAATTGTGACTTATATGTCAATTAATGCAGGAATCTTAAAGTCATTACTGTACAGAAAGAGGGCATTCAGCCTATCGAGTCCATGCTGGCTCTCTAGAGCAATACAGTCGGTTCTATGTCCCCGCTCTGTCCTTGTGTCCCTCAGTTTTATTTTCCTCAGTGCTGATCTAGTTTCCATTTGAAATCACTGATCATATTCACTTCCACCGCTCTTGTATGCAGTGAATTTCAGGTTATTATACATCGCCCTATCACTCTTGCCCAAAACTTCAGATCTGTGGTCCTGGTCCTTGTAAAGGCAACATCTTTTCTAAACTGGTCATAAAATCTTGTAGTAAGTCGTCTCACAACACTAGGTTAAAGTCCAACAGGTTTATTTGGGAGCAAAAGCCACTAGCTTTCAGAGCGCTGCCCCTTCAACAGGTGAGTGGGAGTTCTATTCACAAACAGGGCATATAAAGACACAAACTCAATTTACAAAATAATGGTTGGAATGCGAGTCTTTCCAGATAATCAACCCTGAAAGGTACAGTGTGATTGGAGAGAGTGTTAAGCACAGGTTAAAGAGATGTGTATTGTCTCCAGAAAGGACAGTTAGTGAGATTTTACAAGCCCAAGCAAGTCATGGGGGTTACAGATAGTGTGACATGAGCCCAAGATCCCGGTTGTGGCTGTCAATCTCTGCTCAGCGACTCTGCACTGTCATGTGTCATGAAGGCCACCTTGTAGAACGCTTATCTGAAGATCAGAAGCCAAATGCCCGTGATTGCTGAAGTATTCACCTGATGTGGAGATGCCGGTGTTGGATTGGGATAAACACAGTAAGAAGTCTCACAACACCAGGTTAAAGTCCAACAGGTTTACTTGCTAGCAAAAACCACTAGCTTTTGGAGCGCTGCCCCTTCATCAGGCGAGTGGGAGTTCTAGTCACAAACAGCACATAAAGACACAAACTCAATTTAAAAAATAATGATTGGAATACGAGTCTTTACAGGTAATCAAGTCTTAAAGTACAGACAGTGTGAGTGCAGAGAGCGTTAACCACAGGTTTTTGCTACCAAATAAACCTGTTGAACTTTAACCTGGTATTGTGAGAATTCTTACTGTGTTACCCTAGTCCGACGCCACCATCTCCACATCACGACTACCATAAAATCTTGCACATAACTTCCTTTGCTTCAAGGAGAATGTCCCCAATTTCTCTGACTAGACATTATGTCTGTCAGGCAGTGAGCTGCTGCTGGGGCTCTGTCTCTTTAACAATGAGATCCTGCCCTGGAGACCTGACGGCACTTGGGACCTGTGTTCAATTCCCAGCCTTGGGTCACTGTCTGTGTAGAGTCTGCATGTTCTGTCCGCATGTTCTCCCAATGTCTGCATGGTTTTCCTCTGGGTGCTCTGGTTTCCTCCCACACTCCAAAGATGTGTGGGTTAGGTGGATTGGCCTTTCAGTTACTTTTATTACATAGACAGTTTTGGAGTCTACAAGAGTGGGAGGAGTGGCACTAATTGGATAACTCAGAGCTAGCACGAACATAAAGAGCCAAATGGCTTCCTTCTATGCTGTAAAATTCATTAATTGTAAATGCCACAGCTAATTTGTGCAGAGCAAAATCCAACAGACGCTAACAGGGGTATGTAACTAATTAAGGGAAGGTTGAGAAGGCGATTGCATTATTTGTTGGAATGGTAGAGACTGCATTCGTAGAATAGAATCATAGAACCCCTACAGTGCAGAAGGAGGCCACTTTGGCCCATCGAGCCTGCACTGACAATCCCAGCCAGGCCCTATCCCTGTATCCTCACATAATTACCCTGCTAATCCCCTGATATGAAGGAGAAATTTAACATGGCCAATCCATCTAACCTGCACATCTTTGGACTGTGGGAGGAAGCCCATGCAGACACGAGGAGAATGCACGAGCTCCTCACAGATAGTTACTCGAGGCCGGAATCGAACCCCGGGGCTCTGTCACTGTGAGGCAGCAGTGCTAACCACAAGAAAAATGAAACAAAATTATATTGTTTCTGGTCATACATAATAGGACATCTTGCTTTATCAGAATTGAAGCATGATTGCATTTTAATTTTCTCCTTCCATGATTCCCCCTTTATTCTTATTGAGTGATATCAGTGAAAACACTTCAGGCTCGGTGAAGATGTTTGGATAGTAAATGTATTGGTTTGTTTTGGTAGGGTGAGGTTACAGAGTTGAATTTTAATGACCTCTTTTTGAAATGTTGCAGCATTGATACCCCCGGAGTGATCAGCCGGGTTTCTCAGCTCTTCAAAGGACACCCCGACCTCATCATGGGCTTCAACACCTTCCTCCCTCCCGGCTACAAAATTGAGGTGCAGACTAATGACATGGTGAATGTGACAACGCCAGGGCAAGTGCATCAGATCACTCCTCAGCATGCAGCCCAGCCGCAGCCCCAACAACAGCACCAGCAGCAACCCCAGCAGCATGCTGCTCCTGCCCCAGCTCAACCAGCTCCACAACCACCTCCTGCCAAAATCCCCAAGGTGAGCAGGCTCAGAATAATCTCCCGGCATTCTCAGCATTGTATAACCTGGTTCACCGTTGCTGCTTTTCGGGCTTTACCCAACCTGTAGGACAGACGAGATCCTCTGCCATTCCCAATTGTGCAAACCTGAATGCCACCATATACCACCGTGCCACCTCTCTGTATCACCACAAACCTATTCTCCTAGCTCTCTCTCTCAATTGCCATTCTTTGAAGGTAAACTTCTGAGTTGTGAGCACTGTCCCTACTTTGATAGTGCTGTTTTAAAGATCCGAACAGATATGCATGATTGCTGCTGGCTAAGGTATCAACTGTCAGGTTTTGTGTAATGCCTTCCAATATTACAAACTTGACATCTCCCAATTGCTGAACGCAGATGGGAAAACATACAGGGTGAGATTCTCCGGTCTCCCAGCCCTGTGTTTCTCGGTGGAGGAAGGCAGTGTGCCGTTCACTAGTGATGGGATTATCGGTCAATGGAATTCTTTGCTGCTGCAAGTGGGCCCCAGAATCCTGGCCATAATATCCAGCATTAGGAATTGGACCTGATGACTGACTCAGTACTGGTGAAACTTTGCTAGTGTACTTCAAGGCATTGCTTGCATGGCGGGGACTAATACAATATTGTGCTTGCGTTGGTTGGATTTATTTGCTGGTACGGTGAGCACTAGGTTATTACTTGAATAATTGCAGAGTTGTCACTAAATTTAATAAGTACTTTTCTCTCAGGTGAATGGGTGGGTCTTGCTTTAGGAAGCTCATGCACTTCCATGGTCAGCTAGACTGCTGCATGAACCTAAAGCATCTGCTGATCGATAACTAACAGACACATTTTTCCACTTGAGTGTTCATTAGATTCCTAATTTTCTTTTGAGCGTTGGCAAAATTGGAACTAACTTCAACTGCTAAGCTTTATCAAAGCATTGGTCGTTCATCAGTGCAACCTTCAGAACTGTGACAGCATTAAACGTTTGCAGAATCAATATGTAATTGTTCCTTTACATGTACGTTTAATAGCGGATTCCCCCTCCCCATGTGGGAAGGGGTGAAAGGGTTTTCACCTTCTAACAGCTGGACTTTATTTAAAGTTAAAAAAAGCATATCATTTAATAAATAACTAGGTGAGCAGTGATTAGTTGACACTAAGAACATGTGATAACAGCTTCCATGGTCATGAAGTCCTGGGAATGAATCAACATGGTGAAATTACCATGTAGTCAGGAATGTTAGCTTTTGGTGTGCGGTATCAAAAGCGGTAGAAACTCGTCTGTGAAATAAAACAGATTTCACTGTTGGTGTGGTGAACAGCTCCCTTCAACAAGCCTGTCCTTTTGCAAAATATTCATCAAATCATAGATTCCCTACAGTGCAGAAGGAGGCCATTCAGCCTTTCAAGTCTGCACTGACCACAAGCCCACTCAGGCCCTATCCCCGTAATCTCTATTTATCCTCCCATGTCTCCCTGGCACTAGGAGTCACCTAGCCAATGAACCTAACCAGCATGTCTTTTGGACTGTGGGAGGAAACCGGAACACCCGGAAGAAACCCACACAGACACGGGGAGAGCGTGCAGACGCCACACAGGCAGTGAACTGAGGTCAGAATCGAACCAGGGTCCCTGGTGCTGAGGCAGTAGTGCTAACCACTGTGCCACTGTTATTATCTGACTTGATGCACAAACATTGTTTTTTTTAAAAAACAACAGCAACTGGCATTATTATATTACAACAAATGAGAGTTTATAAAGCAAAATTGCACACCAGGATGCAAAATGTCAAAAAGGTAAGTTTTGAGGAGTAACTTAGAGGAAGAAAGGAAGATTGTTGAGAGGTTTAGGGAGGGAATACCTGATCTTAATGTCTATGCAGCTGAAGGCAGGTCCAGTGATGTGGAGCAATTAAAATTGGAAATGCAGAAGAGGCCAGAACTAAATCAGTGTCAATATCATGGAGGATTGTGGGTTGGAGGAGACTGGAGAGATTGGGAGGAGAGAGGCCATGGAGGGATTTTAAAACAAGGATGGGAATTTTAAAATCAAGGCATTACTTGATCAGGAGTCAGTGTAGGTCAGTGAGCACAAGGGTGATTGGTGAATGAGACTTGATGCAAGTAAACTGTTTTGCAGCAGAATTTTAGATGACTTCAAGTTCACAGAAAGTGGGAGGCCAGATTGGAATAGTGAAGTATAGAGATAGCAAATGTCTGAATGAGCTTTCCAGCAACAGATGAGCTGAGGAAGGGATGGATTTGGGCAATGTTATGGAGGTGGGAATGAGCAGCATGAATGATGGCATAAGTATGTGTTTGGAAGCACATTTCATCATCTATGACTCTCAGGTTGTGAAGGTCTGGTTTAGTCTCAGATAGTTATCAGGGAGAGGGATGGAGGTCAAAACTAGAAAGTGGAGTTTGGAGCAGTGACCATAGACAATGGCTTCAGCCTTCCCAATATTTAATTGGAAGAAAGTACTGCTGCTCCAGGCTTGGATTTTGGATAAGCTTTTGATAATTTAGCAACAGTGGATGAATCAAAGGAAGTGGTGTTGACGTAAAACTGGATGTCAACAGCGTACTCGTGAAAATTAATTCTGTGATGTCACCGAGGAGGAGGCACCACGGATAATGGTATAGGAGCAGGAAGAGAAGCCATTACAGGCAATACTTTGGCTACAATTAGACAGATAAGGATAGAACCTGGTGAGTGCAGCTGGACAGTGGTGGAGAAACATTGGTGGTGGATTTGCCAATGATATGAAGGTAGGTGGAAGGACATGTTGGATGAGGATGTTTTGATTCTGCAACGATATAGATAGGTTGAGTAACGGGATGAGTTTAATGTGGGGAAGTGAGAGGTCATGCACTTTGGTAGGAGGAATCAAAAGTTTGATTATTATCTGAATGGAGAGAGACTACAGGTGAGCCAAGTACAGAGGGATCTGGGTGTTCTAGTGCACGACTCACAAAAATGCTAGTGGGTAGGTCCAACAAGTAGTTAAGAAGGCAAATGGCAATTTGGCCTTTATTGCAAAGGGGTTGGAGTTTAAAAATAGGTTTTATTACAATTGTACAGGATGTTGATGAGGCCTCATGTGGAACACTGCATACAATTTTGGTCCTCTTACCTAAAAAAGGATATAGTAAGATTAGAGGCAGTCCAAAGGAAATTCACCAGGTTAATTCCTGGGCTGAGAGGGTTGTCCTATCAAGAGATATTAAATAGCCTGGGTTTGTATTCCTTGGAGTTTCGAAGACTGAGGGCTGACCTTATTCAAGAATGTAAGGTCTTGATGCAGCTTGACTGGGCAGATGGTGAAATGTTTTCACTAGTCAGAATGTCTGAAACAGGGGCACATAGCAACAAGATAAAAGGCCAGTCACTTAAAATTGAGATGCGTAAAAATTTCTTCTTGCAGAATGTAGTGAATCTCTGGAATTCTCTGCCCCAAATGTAGTGGAGGCTGGATCACTGGAAGTATTTAAAGTGGAGGTGGATAAATATTTGAGAGATCAAGGAATAGAGGGCTGGGGGAAATGGCACAGAAAAGGAGTTGAGTCCGACATAGATCCGGGAATGTATTGAATGGCGGGGCAGCTTGAAGGGCCTGGAGGCCCACTCCTACTTCTGTTTCTTGTGTTTCGTGTGGTTGGTGTGATCAGTGGTGTCAAATGCTGCAGTTAGGTCAGGGAGGGATAGTTTATTTTTGTTGTAGTCAGATAGGAGATGTCATTCTTTGATCAGAGCAGTTTCTGTCCTGTGACGGGGGTGGAAACTTGGTTGGAGGGTTTCAGACCTGCAGTTCCGGCATAGGTGTGCATGGATTTAGGGGTGGGGAAAGGGTAGCGGCAACATGCCCAAGGATTTTGGATGGGAAAGGGAAATTGGAAATGGGGTGGGATCTGTGGTGGGATTGATAGTTTTTTTTGAGTAGTGGGCTGATAACAACATATAAAAGAGGGGAGAGTCTGAAGAGAGAATACTTAATGCTAATGTCAGTAATAATACGGATCATCATGCGCTGAACACTGATAATTTGTTTGGTTGCACTTTATCCAGTATGTATTTTTATAAAATAGTTGTTCCAGTCTCTGCAGTTCTCTTTGTCAAAATCAGTTTTGAGTTGGAATTATAAATCCCATGAATTAGTAAGTAGTAAAACTAATTTGCTTCATGGAAACACACTTTACAAGCCTGGATTTATTTTCCCATTTACTGCTGTCCAGAATAATGTCTGTAATGCTGTAGCCTTTTGTCAAACTGTTTTTCAAGTTTTGCTCACTATTCCAAAAGGTTTAAATGATGTCAACTTTCTGTTATATAAAGTCTGTGGAAATTTTTCCGAGAGTTGTGAAGTATACAAAATATACACCTCCCCTCGTATGTTTGGATAGTGTAATGTGTGTGTTGAGTGACAGTGATGGGAATCTCGTTATGCACAAATTGGTTACTGCCTAAATTGGAATTCCCTTAAATTAATCCTGTACTTGACACAGTAGTTAGCATTGCTGCCTCACAGCATCAGGGACCTAGGTTCAATTCCTGATTTGGGTCACTGTCTACATGGAGTCTGCCTGTTCTCCCCGTGTCTGCATGGATTTCCTCTGGGCGTACCGGTTTCCTCCTAAGTTTGAAAGACTTGCTGGTTGGGTGCATTGGCCATGCTAAATTCTCCCTCAGTGTACCCAAACATGCACCGGAGTGTGGCGACTAGAGGATTTTCGCAGTAACTTCATTGCAGTGTTAATGTAAGCCTACTTGTGACACTAATAAATAAACTTAAATGTACTAACTTCCAGTCCAGATCACTGCCAGGATTAGAACATTAATAATGTGCTTATAGGGATTCAGGTCAATAGAAAATGCATCAGCGTAAAATATTTGCCATTTGGGTTTTAAACTGAAAAAAGGTTAATATCTTCCTTAGCATACACATTACACAGCTGTAAAAAATCAGAGAAGGTGAATCATGCCTTTCCATAATGCAGAGTAGACATCAGCCTATAAATCAATTCCTTCACCGGTCATTGCAATGAATTGCTCAGTCAGAGCGACATTGTGGGGAAGCCATTCACAGTTCTTCCCATGTCTGACAAAGACAGGCAGGTATTAGACAAGCTATGGGTCCACATAGTTACTAATCACACAGTGCAAACATTTATAGATTTCAAGTGATAATTCATAGGCACAAAAACAGAAAATGCTGGAAAATCTCAATGTGCCTGACAGCATCTGTAGAGAGAGAATAAAGCTAATGTTTTGAGTCTGATGACCCTTCATCAGAGCTGAAGACAGTAGAAAATAGGGTGTTACTTATACCCATAGGGGGAGGACGGAAGGGGATCGACAAAGATGCCATAAACAAAAATACAAAGAGGATGTAAATAGAATCACCACAGTGCAGAATGAGGCCAATTGGCCAATCGAGTCTGCACCAACCACAATCCCACCCAGACCCTATTCTTGTAACCTCACATATTTACTACCCTGCTAATCCCCATGACACAAGGGTTAATTTAGCATGATCA
>NC_137355.1:7412444-7569944 GCF_965287045.1 Carcharhinus amblyrhynchos | reverse complement strand
AATAGCATCCATCTATATAGCATGTCTAACAGAAAAGAACACTCAATTTGATTTGATTTATTATTGTTACATGTATTAGTTTACAATGAAAAGTATTGTTTCTTGCGTGTTATACAGGCAAAGCATACCGTTCATAGAGAAGGAAAGGAGAGGGTGCAGAATATAGTGTTACAGTCATAGCTAGGGTGTAGAGAAAGATCAACTTAATGTGAGGTATTTCCATTCAAAAGTCTGATGGCAGCAGGGAAGAAGCTGTTCTTGAGTCAGGTGTTATGTGATCTCAGACTTTTGTATCTTTTTCCCGAAAGAAGAAGGTGAAAGAGGGAATGTCCGGGGTGCGTGGGGTTTGCTTTTGCAAAGTAGCGGGAAATGTAGACAAAATAGACATATAGAGGATTACACACAGGCACAATCAAAAGAATACTGGCTCAAATGTGTTGATGTGGAGAAAAGTTTGTTGTAGCAATGTTACACCGCACCAATATGCTCCAGCATAATTTCTGAACAAGATGGCGTACGATGTTTGCTAAATGTGGTCTTGCTTGTTGTAAATCCAATGATATCTTGTTTTATAATGATAGGGCAATTATACTGTCCTAACACTGGGATGCCTCACAGGGCAGCACGGTGGCATGGAGTTAGCACTGCTGTTTCACAGCGCCAGGAACCTGGGTTCGATTCCCAGCTTGGTCATAGTCTGTGTGGAGGTTGTACATTCTCCCCGTATCTGTCTGGGTTTCTTTCGGGTGCTCTGGTTTTCTCCCACAGTCCAAAACACATGCTGGTTAGGTGTGTTGGCCATGCTAAATTCTCCCTTGGTGTATCCGAACAGATGTCAGAGTGTGGCCACTAGGTGATTTTCACAGTAACTTCATTGCTGTGTTAATGTAAGACTACTTGTGACACTAATAAATTTTAAAAAGGCACATTATTCTGCCACCGATGATACTTGGTGTGCAGGTGCAGCATGTAATAAAAAAGGCAAATGGGATGTTGGCATTTAATGCAAAGGGACTGGAGTATAAAAGTAGAGAAGTGTTGTTGCAACCGTACTGGGTGGAGGTGAAAGACTATGGTAATGTGATCATTAGGTTACCTGAGTTTGCATGTTAAGCTGTTACAATGAGCGTGTGTCTTCATTCTGCAATTATTCTGAAAGACCAAGGTATAGAATAGAGTGGAGAGGTTGTGCTGGAGCTGTATAAATCACTAGTTAAGCGACAGCTTGAGTAGTGTGTGCAGTTCTGGTCACCTCATTACAAGAAAGGGTGAATTGCATTGAGAGGGTACAGAGAAGATTTACGAGGGTGTTGCTAGGATTGGAAAATTGCAGCTATGAGGGAAGATTGGATAGGCTGGGGTTTTTCTCCTTGTAACAGAGGAGGCCGAGGGGAGATTTGATTGAGATGTACAAAATTGTAAGGGGCCTGGATAGAATGGATGGGAAGGGCTATTTACCTGAGCAGTGATGTGGTGGCTCAAAAGTGATTGGTAGAAAGATTACAGTGGAGATGAGGATTGGTGAGGTCTGGAACTCACTGCCTGGGAGGGTAGTAGAGGCAGATACCCTCAACTTATCTAAAAGTGGGGTTGGAGGGGGGGGCGCAGGGGGCTCATTTTTTGCCTGGTGCAGACATGATGGGCAAAGTAACCTCTTTCTGTGCTGTAAACTACTTCATCTGCATTAAACAAGAACCGTCAGTGACCGCAACTTCCTCTTTTCTTTTGTAGAAGAAACCAAAAATATTAGGATTGAAAGACCAGTCCTTGGCAGAAGCCAGTAAGCATGGAGCTGGAACAGAAACCTTATTCTTTGACAAGGTAAGTGAGATTGATTCCAATCAGAGCATTAAAGGAATTTGGTTGCAGGCTCTTCTTTCCAAGTCCTTCCTCTTTGTGGAAGGTGGTGCTTAACATTACTGGACTAATAGAGAGGGTGGCAGTGACATGAGTTCAAATCCCACCTGGGGCAGGTGGAGAATTTAAATTCGGCTAATGAAATAAATCTGCAATAAAAAGCTAGTCTCAATAATAGTATTCCATGAAACAATTTCGTTAAAACCCATTTGGTTGACTGCTGTCCTTGCTCAATGTAGCCTGTATGTGACTCAAGACCCACAGCGCTGAGATTAATTCTTAACTGCCCTCTGAAGCGACCGAGCCTGCAACTCACTTGCACCAAACAAGTTATCAGTGACTTGCTGCCAACTTCTCTTGGACATTTAGGGATGGGCAATAAATGCTGGTCCTGCCTGTTTTTAAAAACAAAACTGTTGCAGATACCAATTTTTCAAACCTCTGATGTATTGAATCGAAGCTGTGTCGTCTTCTGAAGAAGCTTATTACTTATTGACTGTTTGATTATGGACAACTTTGAGTGGAAAAAGCCCTTAAATCAAGTTTCAAAGTATTTTTAAAATGCCCTTTTCCCTTCCAATCCCCAAAAGATTGATTGCTATTTCTCCTACTTGTTGAGATATCAAAACAGTAAATGTTAGAAATACTCAGCAGGTCAGACAGCATCTATAGCGACAGAGAGAAATGGAGTTAATGTTTCAGATCGATTACCTCTCATCACAACTGCAACAAGTTTGAGATATAGTGGGTTTTAAACAAGTACAGAAACAGGGATTTTGATTTAATTTGAATTATTAATGTCACATATGTACACAGTGTAGAGTATTTTTTCTTGCACTATACAAAGTGTACAAAGTGTAGTGTTACAGTCATAGCTAGGGTGTAGAGAAACATCACCTTAATACAAAATAGGCCCATTCAAAAGTCTGATGGCAGCATGGAAGAAGCCATTTTTGAGTTGTGTCCTCAGATTTTTGTATTTTTTTCCTGATGGGAGAAAGTGGAAGAGAGAATGTCCGGGGTGCGTGGGGTCCTTGATTATGTTGGCTGCTTTTCCGAGGCAGTGGTAAGTGTAGAGTCAATGGATGGGAGGCTGGTTTGCCTGATGGACTGGGCTTCGTTCACAACCCTTTGTAGTTTCTTGTGGTCTTGAGCAGAGCAGGAGGCATACCAAGCTGTGATACAACCAGAAAGGATGCTTTCTATGGTGCATCTGTAAAAGTTGGTGAAAGTCGTAGCTGACATGCCAAATTTCCTCAGCCTCCTGAGAAAGTAGAGGCATTGGTGGGTTTTCTTAACTATAACGCCGGCATGAGAGTCCAGGACAAGTTGTTGGTGATCTGGACACCTAGAAACTTGAAGCTCTCAACCATTTCTACTTTGTCCCTATTGATGTAGACAGGTCCTCCTCTCCACTTCCTGAAGTCAATGACTATCTCCTTCATTTATTGACATTGAGGGAGAGATTATTGCTGTTCCACCAGTTCACCAGATTCTCAATCTCTTTTGTGTACTCTGTCTCATCACTGTTTGAGACCTGACCCACTAACGTGATGTCATCAGCAAACTTGAAAATTGAGTTGGAGGGGAGTAGGGAGCTGAGAACACAAGGTTATAGGGCGTCAGTGTTGAGGATGATTGTGGAAAAGGTGTTGTTGCCTGTCCTTACTGATTGCGACCTCTGGGTTAGGAAGTCTAGGATCTGGTCACAGGGAGCAGCCAAGCCCCAGGCCACAGAGTTTGGAGATGAGTTTTGTAGAATAATGGTGTTGAAGGCTGAACTGTAGTCAATAAATAGGAGTTTGACATAGGTGTTTGTTATGTAGGGAAGGAAGAAGGAACAAGATGAGAAAGCCTATGACAGGGTGGAAGGCAGGAGACATTAAATGACAAAAGGGATGATGGTGCAAGGCAGAAGTGGATGATAATGGGATAAGTAAAGAAACAAACCATAGATCCAGAGGAACTATAAGAGTCAACATCAGAATCATCATTCACACCTGGTAATGGGAACAGTGACCGTGACATGAAATTGTTGGATTAGTGATTAGTGCTGCTGCTTCACAGCGCCAGGGACCCAGGTTCGACTCCGGTCTGGGGTGACTGTCTGTATGTAGTTTGCACATTCTCCCCGTGTTTGCACAGGTTTGCTCCAGTTTTCTCCCACAGTGAGCTGAATAGGTTCTTTCTGCATCGTAGGGATTCTATAGTTCTAAAAGCAAAACGCCAAACAAAACAGAAAATGCTGGAAATACCTGGTCTGGCAGAATCTTTGGAGAGAGGAGCAGAGTTAATGTTTCTGGTCAGTGACCTGTGACTATCTGTTTTGATGTGAGGTCACAAACCTAAAACTCTGTTCCTCTGTCCATTGTTGAACTTGAGTTCGGAAGGTGGTAACGTGCTTAATGAAAGATGAGATGCTATTCCTTGAGTTCCGTTGAGCTTCATTAGAATAGCGTAGGCAGTGGTGGGCCACATGTGACCTATTAGCATTCTGAGTGC
This sequence comes from Carcharhinus amblyrhynchos, assembly GCF_965287045.1. Classification (NCBI taxonomy): domain Eukaryota; kingdom Metazoa; phylum Chordata; class Chondrichthyes; order Carcharhiniformes; family Carcharhinidae; genus Carcharhinus; species Carcharhinus amblyrhynchos. The sequence continues at coordinate 7,565,585 of NC_137355.1, read as the reverse complement.
GCCCAATAGACACTATATTGACTGTTGCCCATGCACAGAGTCGCCACATTCCATTGGTTTTCATTATGCGGCTTTTTTCCTACAGGTGTGACTGAAATAGTTTGCTCATAAAGCAAGGGCAGGTGAAATTAAGGTGCGTGCTGATTGCTCACAACATTGACTGTGAGAGCTGTGCATTCCTCTCTCTGCGCCCAATCAAACATAAATATTTGTCTTTACCACTTGAAGTTGTCAGTTCTATTAATCTATGAATGATTAATCATTATACCTTGCTATGAAATATTTGGTGTGTATTACAATGTATTCAATCTTATTCATGGGGTCATAGTTAGTGAACAAGCCCAATTTCAATCTTGCAGCCCACTGAGATGAAGGAGGGTCACTCATGACACACCAGTCTAGGTTGCCCATTACTGGCTTAAGATGTTGCAGACAGAGTGGGAGTGGGCCAGAGAATTAAAATGCTGAGCAGCTGGAAGCTTGCGGTTGGACTGGAGGCCTTCCTGTGAAGGAGATACAAAATAAAAACAGAAAATATGGGGTAAAGCATCGACGGGGACAGGATTAATGTTTTGAGTCCATAGGACTCTTCTTCATATGGACTTGAAATCATTGAATCCTGACGGTGTAGAAGGAGGCCATTCAGCCAATCAGCCTGCACCGACAACAATGCTACCCAGGCCCTATCCCCGTAATCCCATATTTACCCTGCGAATTCCCTTGACACTAAGGGGCAATTTAGCCAGTCAACTTAACCCCCACATCTTTGGACTGTGGGCAGAAACCGGAGCATCCAAAGGAAACCCACCCACGTGGAGAATGTGCAAACTCCACACAGTTGGTCACCCAAGGCTAGAATTGAACCCGGGTCCCTAGTGCTGTGAGGCAGCAGTGCTAACCACTGTGCCCCCATTCTGCTTTCTTCACTCTGTTTCTGTCTGCACAGACACTGCCAGACCTGTTGAGTTTTTCCAGCATTTCCTGTTTTTATAGTAGATTTCCAATATCCACAGTATTTCGCTTTTATTATTGTGAGGGAGATATGTTGGCTTGTGTAGATCTGACACAGCCGCAGGTAGTGCTGGCCTGTGTTTAACCCTGGGCTTGCACCAAGGGTTGAGGAGGAAGCTGCACTTCATTGCTATAAACAAAAGTAAATCCGTGACCAGTCTGCTGGATAAAGCATTTTGCCAAGTTCTTACGAGATGCCAAGGGTTTTAATTCCTGCATAGAAATGTTTCTTGATGAAAAGAAAAGCTGTATTTGGTGATGGTATAACAGCAGTGTACACCTCCCAACCATGTGCAGATAAAGTGCCTATATTAATGATATGGCCCCCATACTCTAATCTATTTGTTGCATTAATACTCATGGAATAGGCTCTGGCTGCCCATAGACACTCAGTGAGGACAGACAGACAGTGATTGTTTTCGCTGTGGGAGCCAGCTAGTGGCATCTGCTGTTTGATTCTACACATTGCAGCAAAATGTTACACTTGGCTCAGTCTCAGTTTCAAGATTGCTCTTGGGTCTGATCTGTACTGAGCCAGTGGAAGTTAAATTGGCTGATTTAAAACAGACACAGAAGTGAGTGCGCAAGCTCAGATTTTGAATTGATTTGATTTATTATTGTCATATGTATTGGTATACAATGAAAAGAATAGTTTCTTGCACGCTATGCAGACAAAGCATACTGTTCAGAGAGAAGGAAAGGAGAGAGTGCAGAATGTAGTGTCACAGTCGTAGCTAGGGCGTAGAGAAAGATCAACTTAATGCAAGGTAGGTCCATTCAAAAGTCTGATGGCAGCAGGGAAGAAGCTGTTTTTGAGTTGGTTGGTACGCGACCTTCCTGACAGAAGAAGGTGGAAGAGAAAATGTCCGGGATGCATGGGGCCCTTAATTATGTTGGCTGCTTTTCCGTGGCAGCGGAAGTGTAGACAGAGTCAGTGGATTGGAGGCTAGTTTGCGTGATGGATTGGGCTACATTCACGACCTTTTGTAGTTCCTCGTGGTCTTGGTCAGAGCAGGAGCCACACCAAGCTGTGATATAACCAGAAAGAATGCTTTCTGTGGTGCATCTGTAAAAGTTGGTGAGGGTCATAGCTGACATGCCGAATTTTCTTAGTCTTCTGAGAAAGTAGAGGCGTTGGTGGGCTTTTTTAACTATAGAGTTACAGAAGTTTACAGCATGGAAACACTCCCTTCGGCCCAACTTGTCCATGCCACCCTTTTTTTTAAAACCCCTAAACTAATCCCAGTTGCCTGCATTTGGCCCACATCCCTCTATACCCATCGTACCCATGTAACTGTCTAAATGCTTTTTAAAAGATAAAATTGTACACGTCTCTGCTACTATCTCTGCCAGCTTGTTTCAGACACTCACTACCCTGTGTGTGAAAAAAATTGCCTCTCTGGACACTTTTATATCTCTCCCCTCTCACTTTAAACCTATGCCCTCTAATTTTAGACTTCCTTACCTTTGGGAAAAGATATTGACTATCTACCTTCTCTATGCTCCTCATTATTTTATAGACCTCTATAAGGTCACTCCTCAGCCTCCTACGCTCCAGAGGAAAAAGTCCCAGTCTATTCAGCCTCTCCTTATAACTCAGTCCATCAAGTCCTGGTAGCATCCTGGTAAATCTTTTGTGCACTCTTTCAAGTTTAATAATATTCTTTCTATAATAGGGTGACCAGAATTGCGCACAGTATTCTAGTTGTGGCCAATTGTGTACAATGTCAACAAGATGTCCCAATTTCTGTATTCAGTGTTCTGACTGATGAAACCAAGCATGCTGAATGACTTCTTCAACACTCTTCCACCTGTGACTCCACTTTCAAGGCACTATGAACATATACCCCTAGATCTCTTTGTTCTGTAACTCTCCCCAACGCTCTACCATTAACTGAGTAAGTCCTGCCCTGGTTCAGTGTACCAAAATGCTTTATCTCACATTTGTCTAAATTATACTCCATCTGCCATTCATCAGCCCACTGGCCCAATTGATCAAGATCCTGTTGCAATTGGAGATAACCTTCCTCAGTGTCCACCATGCCACCAATCTTGGTGTTATCTGCAAAATTACTAACCATGCCCCAAAAATTCTCATCCAAATCATTAATATAAATGACAAATAACAGTGGACCCAGCACCCTGAGGCATACCGCTGGTCACAGGCCTCCATATAGTGTCGGCATGGGGAGACCAGGACAGGTTGTTGGTGATCTGGACACCTAAAAACTTGAAACTTCCAACCATTTCTACTTCACCCCCATTGATGTATTTAGAGTCATGTTCTCCACTATACTTCTTGAAGTCAATGACAATCTTTTTTGTTTTGTTGACATTGAGGGAGAGATTATTGTTGCACTAGTTCACCAGATTTCCTATCTCATTCCTGTACTCCGTCTCATCATTGTTTGAGATCCGACCCACTATTGTGGTGCATTCAGCAAACTTAAAAATCGAGTTGGAGGGGTATTTGGCCACACAATCATAGGTGTATCAGGATTATAGTAGGGGGCTGAGAACACAGTCTTGTGGTGCACCGGTGTTGAGGATGATCTCCAAGTCAGCTTCAGGTTGTGCAGTGAAATAAGCAAGATGTGTTGTATGGTGATTTTCACAACCACTGGACATTTTAAAGCACTTTACAGCCATTGAAGCTTTTTTTGAAGTGTAGCCACTGCTGTAAGTTAAGAAATGCAGCAGCCAATTTGCAGACAGCAAACTCTCACAAACAGCAATGTGATTTTTTTTTTGTGTGATGTTGATCACTGGACAAATATTGGGTAGGACACCAGGGATACCTCCCTTGTTCATCTTCGGAATAGTGCCATGGGATTTTTTTACATTCACCTGGAACAGACGACTGGGTTTAACATCTCACCTGGACGATAGCATCTCTGACCGTGCAGCACTCCCCCAGTACTGCACTGGAGTGTCAGCCTCAGTTTTTGTGCTCGAGCTCTGGAGTGGGACTTGAACCCGGAGCCCCATGAGTCAGGTGAGGTTGCTCCCAGCTGAGTCACAGTTGACACGTCAGTGTAAAAAAAAAGGACTTGGGATGAACGTGATTTTCTTTGGGCTTTTCTGTGTGTGGGATAAACTTTTTCTGATTGTCCCCTCAAGGTATTTCTATAGAAAATAAAGAAATCCAATTCTTGAACTGTTCCTTTGCAATAGTTCTCAATAAATCAGCTCACTTCAAGCATTTGTGAGTTTTGATAGATTTTTTTACATGAAACGATCTAATAACCTGACCAGTGGTTGGATTGTATTTTAACATGTATTGGGAAAAGCAAATGTCAGCCAAGCCAGTGAAGCATTAGACAATTGCTATACTGATGAGACACGTTTGCTGTTAGTGTACCAACAAGTTCCTTGGACTTCTGCTTTAAATATACCCCTCTCTCCAACCCCAACCCCGTGTTATGGATTAAAGGAATGAAAAGTGCAATCAAGCATTCCTTATTTGTCTGACTTTAGGTGCGGAAAGCTCTGCGGAGCACAGAGGCTTATGAGAACTTCCTACGCTGCCTTCTCATCTTTAACCAGGAGGTGATCTCCCGTGCAGAGCTGGTCCAGCTTGTGTTTCCTTTCTTGGGGTAAGTGAACACCGAGAGAGAACGGGGTCTGATTCCTGGTCAGGGTTCTCAAACCTCTGAAGACTTCAGCAGTCCAAAGTAAAGAAAGGGTTCATTGCAGCCCTTTTTTTTGTTGTGAACAAAGAAATACTCTGTCATTCAGTCTATTTCCGTGAGTCAAAGATTCAGCATGACCAATTTCCAGACTATAATGACGTGTGATGCAGGAAGCTGGAAGATTAGAGGCTGATTAGGAAATGGAACATTGAGATGTAAAGCAACTGGGCAGTTGTCATTTTCAAAAAAATAATAAGCCATAAAAAATTGCACAGTATGTGTCATGTGTTGGGAAGATATTTTTTGGCAACTCACCTCCAAAAGCTGCATGGCAAAGGTTTCTGGTGACATAATCTGATTTCCGCACTACTATTCCTTTTCACTTTTCACAAGCTGAAGTGATGAGGATCTAGTGACTCTTTCCTGTTCATGACAATGACTGGCGACCAGGTTATGTTTGGAATTATGGAGCTATGTTAACATGGTCCTAACTCATCAGAATACAATTGTTGATGCAACCTACAAATTGGGCATGTCCATTTGTGCACAGAAGTAGTATCACTCTCACCCAGTGGGTTTTATAACCTGATACAAGTAGAATTTTCAAAAGTTATAGCCTTTTAAAATTGATTTTTGTCAGCCAAGGTAGCCAGTTGGAGATGGTTTGATTAGTGTAAGGATTACCTATTCGACCTCAGAACTAATGCAAGTATTTTATAGGGGGAAAAAAACTGTATGCCTATAAAACTAAACAGCAAACACCTTTCTTGTGGTTTTTTTGGCTTCAGATAACAAGTGCCAGTACTTGGGGTGGGCTGTCTTTAACTTACTGCTGATCTGCAAGCTGTTTAATTTGGACCAAGCCATTTGTCCTGCCTGCTCTTACGATGTTACATCAATTACTCAAGTAATCCATTAAAAGTAACGCTTCCCCCGAACCTAAAAGAAGAGGGTTGTACATGCAATTAGTAGTTTACCAGTTTGATTCCAAGATTAAAGAAAGTAAAATAAAATTTACAGTGTATTGTTTAAAAATATTAGACTTTGTTGTATGCCTGCTGATTTAAATCTAGCCTTGGATTTATGCAGCCTATAGTATGGAACTTGTTACTGTTTAGTTGCACATATGAATGTACTAGACAAACGTATTGTAGAGCTTTTAGTTGATTGGGTTTTGATTTGATTTATTACTGTCACATGTATTGATATGCAGTGAAAAATATTGTTTCTTGCGCACTATACAGGCAAAGTATACCATTCATAGAGAAGGAAATGAGAGTGTAGAATGTAGTGTTACAGTTATAGCTAGGGTGTAGAGAAAGATCAACTTAATGCAAGGTAAGTCCATTCAAAAGTCTGATGGCAGCAGGGAAAAAGCTGTTCTTGAGTCGGTTGGTACGTGACCTCAGAGTTCTGTATCTTTTTCCCGATGGGACAAGGTGGAAGAGAAAATGTCCGGGGTGCGTGGTGTCCTTAATTATGCTGGCTGTTTTGCCGAGGCAGACGAAGGCTATAACTTCTGAAAATTCTACTTGTATCAGGTTATAAAGTGTAGACAGAGTCAATGGATGGGAGGCTGGTTTGTGTGATGGACTGGTCTTCATTCACGACCTTTTGTAGTCCTTTGCAGTTCCTGAAGTCGATGACAATCTCCTCCGTTTTGTTGACATTGAGGGAGAGATTATTGTTGCTGTGCCAGTTCACCAGAAGTGCATTTTTGGACACTGTGGGTACAGTTTGATTGGGAGAGGGTTTGAGCCTGAGAACCTCCATTTCTGTCAACTTCCCGAACAGAAAGCAAGGAAAATGTTGAAAGACAAACCATCCTGTCGACTAGGTTAGGCAGGTGACTATCAAACCAGAAAGACAATGAACCAAATTTACTTTTTTAATTTTTCCATATTTTCTTGCAGAAAGTTTCCGGAGCTCTTTGTCTGGTTTAAGAATTTCCTGGGTTATAAGGAGTCTTCCCACATTGAGGCATTTCCTAAGGAGAGAGCGACAGAGGGTATAGCAATGGAAATTGATTACGCTTCTTGTAAGCGACTTGGTTCAAGTTATCGAGCACTGCCCAAAAGCTTCCAACAGCCCAAGTGCACTGGCAGAACTCCCCTCTGCAAAGAGGTAAGGACATCAGTATGAAGTTATTTCACTGAAAGTTAAATTCCATTGCAGCTGAAGAGGAGACTAACTTTGAGGCTGATTTCTGACTTTGCTTTAACACTGTTGTCTGGGGTAGGTGACTTTGAGACTTGTGGAAGAGTTGCTGGTATAAAGTATTACACCCTCTGATTTTATTGCCCAAACAGTTCCTACTGCAAGCCACTATCTGGTAAATGATTGTGCGGATCTAATCACGCGCCACAAAAAGGAAATTATTTTATTCTGAAGGGGGAAGATTAACTTTGCACTCCTACACAATTGGTAAAATGTGAATGTGACTTCTAAGAAGTGAGAAATGGAAATTTATATTTGAGTCATGTTTTATTGGTAATGAGTTTCGTTGTTTATACTGAGCCTGGTCATAGCCAAAGATACTGGTGGTTTATACATGAACATTGGTAGTTTATACTGGGACACTGGCAAGGAATTTGTAGCTAAGGTGGGTAAATAGAGTTGAATTGCAGATCTATCAGAAACATCTTGAGAAGTAGGAGCAGAAGTAAATCTAATGGCCCTTGAGCCTGCTCCACCTTTCAGTAAGATCATGGTTTAACTGATTGGCACAGTGGTTAGCACTGCTGCTTCACAGAGCCAGGGATCCAGGTTCAATTCTGGCCTTGGGTGACTGTGTGGAGTTTACATGTTCTCCCTGTATCTGTGTAGGTCTGCAAAAATTTGCAACTCATAGAATCCCTCCAGTACAGAAGGAGGCTGTTCGGCCCATTGAGTCTGTATGGACCACAATCTCACCCAGGCCCTATTCCTAATACCCCACACATTTATCCTGCTAATCCCCCTGACATGAGGGTCAATTTGGCATGGCCAGTGAACCTAACCTGCACAACTTTGGACTGTGGAAGGAAACTGGAGCACCTGGCGGAAATCCACACAGACACATGCAAACTCCACACAGACAGTGACCCAAGGCCAGAATTGAACCTGGGTCCCTGGTGCTGTGAGGCAGCAGTACTAACCACTATGCCATACGTGATCATCCTCGTACGTATCCAATGACCCAGACTCACTGTTCTCTAGCGAAAAGAATCCCAAACGCTAACACTTATGGATAGATTCTGCTTTCTTACCTCTTTGTTGCTTTGTAATTGTTACTGATATGTTTACTACAGGTTCTGAATGATACGTGGGTGTCCTTTCCCTCTTGGTCTGAAGACTCTACCTTTGTTAGCTCAAAGAAAACGCAGTACGAAGAGCACATCTACAGGTGTGAAGATGAGAGGTTTGAGGTAAGCAGATGTGTTTTTTCGAAAAAATATACATTATTCATAAAAATGTGTAAAAATTACATTCCATAATAGTTCAAAGTGGACATTGCCTAAGGTGCAATACAAAATCTGTCCAAACAGCGTGTGGCACTCTGGGATGCTTCAATAAAATTGCAATTAAACACGATATTTAGAGGGTACATTCCGTGACAAAGATATCAGACGAGGGGTTTCACATGGTTTCTCACCCTTCAGTATAACAATGCAGATGAACCTTAGAAAGTGTCCTTTCCCAATGTCGTTGGCACTGGCTGCCTCAAATTTTAGTGCATCCTCCAGCACATAGTCTTGGACTTTGGAATGCACTAGAATCATAGAATCCTACAGTGCAGAAGGTGACCATTTGGCCCATCGAGTCTGCACCGACCACTTCCACCCTGGCCCTATCATAACCTCATGCATGTACCCTAGGCCCCCCAATTTAGCATGGCTAATCCACCTAACCTGCACATCTTTGGACTGAGAGGAACCCGGAGAAACCCATGCAGACACGGAGAGAATGTGCAAACTTCACACAGACAGTGACCCAAGCAGGAATTGAATCGGGGTCCCTGGTGCTGTAGGCAGCAGTGCTAACCACTGTGCCACCATGCTGCCCAAAGTCTCCAATATTCAGCTGTGGATAGCTCTTTGCACTGGAAAGACCATGGCGTTTTGGGCAGACCAAAGCAAGGATGTTGATGTTTCTTCAGCAGCAATTTCTCTTTGCCTCGGAAGGTGTCCCCAGTAAGCAGGCGTGCTGAACAATCCTGTAGATACAGGCACCTACCCACACACACACAACACTGAAATGGCCACTAGCATGTTGCAAGTATGTTACCCATTGGAGCGTGGTTAGTTTATATTCGTGTTGGGGAGATCTATGGGTTGGAACTATTATTGAAGAGAAGGTGCAAGCCACTATGCCATCTAGTGCTCATCCCTGAATTGACACATTTTACAAGTTGCAATATTCTGACTGGTGAAGAATTGATGCAAAGTTTTGAGTTTTCTGTGCTTTACTGACTGGTTACATTTTTCTTCTGTATTGAACCTTTGTCAATAAAATAACATTCTGGGGGAATCACATGATGTCAGTGCAGGAACGACTGTATTTTGTGAACTCATTCTTTTAATCCATTTTTTATCATGATGCACAACCCTTAATTATCCAATCCAGAAGTGTATAATCTGTACTATGATCCTGAAGGATCCAGGCTCCACTTTGGCAAAGGGGAACCAACTTAAGTCAAAAAGATCCTTGTTTGATCGATGCTGATTCCTGGGATGGCAGGTCTGTCGTATGAGGAGAGACTGCGTCGGTTAGGATTATATTCACTGGAGTTTAGAAGAGTGAGAGGGGATCCCATAGAAACTTATAAAATTCTAACAGGGTACATTCAGAAAGAATGTTCCCAATGGTGCGGGAGTCCAAAACTGGGATAAGAGATTATTCTTTTAGAACTGAGGTGAGAAATTTCTTCAACCAGAGAGTGGCCAATGTGTGGAATTCACTACCAGAGAGAGAGTAATTGAGGCCAAAAAGTTGTATGATTTCACAAAGAAATTAGACATCACTCTTAGGGCTAAAGAGGTCAAGGGATATGGGGGAGCGGGGTGGGGTGGAAATCAGGATATTGAATTTGATGACCAGCCATGATAATGAATGGCGGAGCGAGCTCAAAGGTTGAAAGGCCTACTCCTGCTTCTGGTTTCTACGTGTTCAGGGACGGCCGGGGTGAGGCTTGGTTCACAGTGGCGGTGAGGGGACTTATTCGGTGATGCTATTGGTGTTGAGTGAAGGTGTGGACAACAGTCTTGGGTCCCCGGCACAGATTTTTGGTGCTCATTTTGATGAACTGCGAGATATCCTAAAGAAAATGGACGATTGGAGACGAGAATCCTGTCAATGGAGAGGGCAGTTTCTTCAGTAAAGACTCAGCTTTGGTCCGTGGAGATCCTACTGCATGGTGTGTCATTTATCCTAGCTGACTCGGGGAGATGGGGCCAGAGAAGGGGTATCCATGCACCTGGTCTGCCGAGGAGTGCTGAGGATGAATCCCCCGCCAAATTTGAGAATTGATTGCCATGCTTTCACGATTTGAATGTGAAGACCGGGCGTCTTGAGTTCAATGAAGCACGTTGGGCAGGATTTTATGGCCCCTCTTGGGCGAGACTGGAAATTCCCACCCGAGGTCAACGGACATTTCCATTGTCTGCCCATTATGATTCTGTGTCAGACGAGCTGGTAAAATTCCAATGATTGTATCCGGTTTGCAAGGCCTAGGGCCGGTTGAAGACTCCGACCACCATTCTTGCGTTGTCTTGTCCTCAAGAAGGGTTGGAGGTGGCAGGACATGTTGGGTCCTTGCCACCCGTGGGGGCCTAGGCTTCTCTTTGCCAGGACGAAGGTCCAGAGGCTTCGGTGAAACTCTGGATGGATCACGGATGCAGTTCGATGATCCAGTCATGGCTTTGGCCTTTTCGAGCTCTGTTTTTGATTATATTACCCCGCAGTTCATCAGTAATCCTCAACTTTGTTCCCTTGAGATTATAATCCTGATGTTGTGATTCTGTCTTTTACCCTGACAAGGATGTATGTGTCACCTATTATCCAGTCATATTGAGAAAATCAGATTGTCTGTCTGGTTTTTTTGACTGTATTGGTCCACTGGCGTGCTCCAATGGTGAAATGAAGGAGGCCCTATTTAATTGTTTGCAGGTCTCCTTCTCTTCGTGAGGAATGTATGGGGTTACTGTATAACACAAAACTGGTGTGGTATTTACCTGGTTTGTTGATTTTTTTTTATGTGCTGTAATCCATGCATTTACACTGAAGAAGACAACATTTAGTACCCTTCACTTTGCCCTCCCCTCTTCAGGGGCTTCTGGACTGCGCTCTCTCTCTCTCTCTCTCTCGAGACTTGGATCCACTGAGGATGTAATGTCCTGTTATTTGCAGGACCTAAGTGCGAGTCTGTGGACTTTGGTTCACTGTTGTTGGAGTCTCTTTTTGGATGTAGATTAGGCTGTTTGGGGGAGTAGGTCACCTCCTCCAAGTGCTGGTAGTGGTGGGGCTAGTGTCCTGTTCCTTGTGAGGTTGGGCTGTTCTATTCCTCGTATCCTTCCTGTAAAAGTGTATGTGGAAAAACTGCATCTGGTGTCAATTGGATAATCCTCTCTCCTCTCTCCCTAGGTTTTCCTTCCTTTATCTGGGTGGGTGGGATGTTGATATAGGCCCTGATTTGTCATGGGTTAATCCTGGAGGGTTTCACTTGTCTTGTTGGAAGGAGGGTCCTTTCTCTCCCCAAGATACCTTGTTCATGGGTGTCTTGATCATTCTTCTTAGTGATTGAAGTTTTCCAGTGTTGGGGAGCTTGATTGGTACCTCTCATACAGCTGGAGAGGAGGGAGGTTAGTAATGTTCCAAGCCTAGGCGAGGTGTACGAATTCTTGGCTTACTGGTTCCCGTACATGAGAACATGTACTGCCAGGGTACAACCTGTACCAATGGCAATATCCTGAGGTTCCCCATTTTCCGGGTTATCCTTGCATTGCTTGGAGAACCTGGGATGTTGAGTTAGACCCTGGCTGGCTATAGATTATCCCACAAAGGATCCTGTATATTGTATAGTTCTGTCTCTGTTATCCTGTGGAGAAGAGTGTGCACCATGGGGCCGTGTGCAGATAATGTTATCCTGCGATCCCCCCGGTCTCCTTGTATCCTTTCTTTACCCATATGAGAGGAGGAGACACTGACTACAACCATTGCAGTGATTAATAATTGGAATCATTTGTATGAATGTTTGCTGGCGTTTTCTGTTTGTTTATGTGGAGTAATGGGGACTCTCTATTGGACTTTGGGGATTTGTGATGTTTTGTGACAATTGTCAAATGGAAAACCTCTCTTTAAAAAAAAATAAAGTCTGAGAAACTAAACTAATTTACTGCCAGTCATTAACTAGAGGTTAGCGTCCTGACTTGCCCCATGGACAACCCTAAATCATAGAATCGTAGAAATCCTACAGTGCAGAAAGAGGCCACTTGGCCCTTCAAGTCTGTACAACCAGGCCTGACCCCCTTATCCCTACATATTTACCCACTAATCCCTCTAACCTACTCATCTCAGGACACTAAGGGGCAACTTTAGCATGGCCAGTCAACCTAACCTGCACATCTTTGGACTGTGGGAGGAAACCGGAGCACCTGGAGGAAACCCACGCAGACACGAGGAGAATGTGCAAACTCCACACAAACAGTGACCCAAGCCGGGAATCGAATCCAGGTCCCTGGAGCTGTGAAGCAGCAGTGCTAACTACTGTGCTACTGTGCTGTCAAGTAAAGTAGTTTATTTATTCGTCACAAGTGGGCTTACATTAACACCGCAGTGAAGTCACCATGAAAATCCCCTAGTTGCCACACTCCAGCACCTGTTCAGGGACACTGAGGGAGAACTTAGCACGGCCATTGCACCTAACCAGCACACCTTTCAGACTGTGGGAGGAAACCGGAGCGTCCGGAGGAAACCCACACAGACACGGGGAGAACGTGCGGAGGAAACCCACACAGACACGGGGAGAACATGCGGACTGCACACAGACAGTGACCCGAGCCGGGTATCGAACCCGGAGCCCTGCTCTCTTCTAACACACTCTAGCTCCATGATAACATGCACACTTCATTTGTCGTTAGCTGATCAATCTTTTGAAGAATAGTAGCATGTTACAATTCTTCATAATTATACAGTTAGAACCAATTATTGGTATATAAAACTAAAGATCACTTACCTTTGCCTGAGAACTGGTACATACGCTGTGCATTATTTATCACTTGAAATTGGGGTGTTTTAAGGGAAATGATGATTATAGAAGTTTTGGTGATCTGATTAAGGTGTTTAAAATGTTCAGACGATAAGAAATGGCAGCCGGAGTAAGCCTTGCAGTCCCCCTTTGCCATTCATTTGGATCCTACTTACCCACCCAATCCCTACATTCCATAGTTTTCCCTGGAGTTCAAAAATCTATCGATGTCAGTCTGGAGTATACTCAGTGACATCATCTACAGCCCTCCAAGTGGAGAATTCTGAAGATTCACAACCCTTTGAGTAAGAAATTCCTCCTCATCTCAGACTTGAATCATCAACCCCTTGCCCTGACACCAGAACCTGAGTTCTGGACTCTCCAGAGAGGAAAACAAACACAGCATCCACCCTGTAAAGTCCTCTCGGCACCTTCTATCGTTCCATGCAATCACTTTTTATTCTTCATAACCACTTGTTAATAATGACATACTCATTCGAGATGGGCAATAAATGCTGGCCAGTCAGTGATGCCCATGTCCTACGTTCGATTAAAAAAGAGTACAGGCTAATTCTACTCAATAGGATTAGATATGGTACGTATGAAAAAACTTTCTTTTGGTTGATGAATGACAAGCACTTGAGACATGATCTTAAAATTAGAGCTGGGTGTGTTTTTGTGTCTAAAGTTTATGCTTTTGTGAAAAAGACATTTTAGTTAAAACAAAAAGTTCTATATAGAAACCTGTCAGTAGGGTTTCATAACTGACCTGTAGTTTTCTCTTTCATGCCTCCTTTCTTGAATAGCGGTATTACATTTCCAATCCACTGGGCCCATCACAGGATTGTAGGAATTTTACTATCACTGCATTCACTATCTCTGCAGCTACTTCATCAGGTCTGAGGAACTTTTCAGCCTTTAGACCATTAATTTTCCTAACACTGCTGTTTCAGAGGTTGCGATTGTTTTAAGCTCCTTCCTCATTCTTTTGCCTCCTGCTTTTCTACTATTCTTGGGATGTGTGTTGTGTCTTCAACTGTGAACTCAGATGCAAAAGTTCAAAATCTCTGCCATTGAGGGCGGCACGGCAGCACAGTGGTTAGCACTGCTGCTTCACAGCGCCAGGGACCCGGGTCGATTCCTGACCTGGGTCACTGTCTCTGTGCAGTCTGCACGTTCTCACTGTGTCTGCATGGGTTTCCTCCACCCTGTGCGGGCGCTCCGGTTTCCTCCCACATTCTGAAAAACATGCTGGTTAGGTGCACATTTTCAATCTGAACAGGTGCTGGACTGTGGTAACTAGGGGAATTTCACAGTAACTTCTTTGCAGTGTTGATGTACTTGTGACTAATAAATAAACTTTAAAGTTTTCCTTGTTTCCCATTGTTAATTTCCTAATCTCGCCCTCTAAGGGACTAACCCTCACTTTCACTACACTTTTCCTTCCTCTATACTTGTAGAAGTTTTCATTATCTTTCTTATATTTCTTATTAATTTTCTGTCATACTCCATGAGGGGCTGAATGGCCTTTTCCTGATATTCCCATGAATGGTTAGTGATTGGTGACTTAATGCTGAGCTGTTGTATTTCTGTTGTACTGATTGGCTGTAGTAGATTTTCAGTTCAGCGCATTGCACACATTCCGGCTGCAATATTTTTGAAGCATAACACATGGGAGCTGGATTAGGTTTCACTGTATAGGATCTGTTGACTGACCTATAAGGGGTATCAACTGTTACAAACTCTGAAGTTATTGTCGTTTCAGGATTAGGATTCCTATACCTAGACTACTTTCAGTTAATAATTCATGCATTTTAGATCATGTGTAATTTCACTATTAGAATCAAAATGATCAGTTAATATTTTACCTTGATCCCTTACAGGCCATTTTGGCCCTTAACTTGCAACTATTCTTTAAAACAAACAATTGCTTCGATATCTCTGCCCATTGAAATGTAATCCTGTATTAAGGTATTTTTACAGTCTTCTTACTTTTTGTTATCCCTTTAATTCAATTTTTACAGAGGAAAATATGAACTTTATGCGTTATGCCATGTACCATTTTTGGCAGCACAGTGTTTAGCACTGCTGTCCCACAGCGCCAGGGACCCAGGTTCAATTCCCGGCTTGGGTCACTGTGTGGAGTTTGCGTGTTCTGTGTTTGCGTGGAATTCCTCAAGGTGCTCTGGTTTTCTTCATACTCTGAAAGATATGCTGGTTAGGCGCATTGACCATGCTAAATTCTCCTTCAGTATACCGGAACAGGCGCCGGAGTGTGTCGTCTAGGGGATTTTCACAGTAACTTCATTGCAGTGTTAATGTAAGCCTACTTGTAACACTAAAAAAGAAACTTCTAATGAGTGAACTGAAATTTGCTCATAGACCAACAGTCACCAGTCATTTATGGACTGTGCAGGGCACAATAATTTAGATTCTATTTAAATAAAGTCGCATCCCCTTTGTCCCAGGAACAGATCATGTGGGTCATACCATGATCTGGTGCAGTGGGTCTCTCTGGAAAAGTGGATGCTAAGAATCCGATGTCTGACTTTGCTTTTCGAAAGTTCCTTAGCAATTATTTTTTACATAGGAGTTGAAAACTTTATTTCAGAACAAAACCCAATTCTTGTATTTTTTGGCACAGCTCGACGTTGTCTTGGAAACGAACCTAGCAACGATCCGTGTCCTGGAAACTGTTCAGAAGAAGCTGTCACGGATGTCAGCGGAGGACCAAGCTAAATTTCGTCTGGATAACACCCTTGGTGGCACTTCAGAAGTCATTCACCGTAAGGCCATTCAGAGGATATATGCAGACAAGGCTGCGGACATACTTGACGGCCTGAAAAAGAATCCTGCAGTGGCAGTTCCCATTGTGCTGAAAAGGTAGATTCAATCCTGCAGTGTATTAGAAAAGTATTTTAAATGCAGTATATATTGAAATCCAGGTACTATTGTTGTAATGTGTGCATTGTATATATTTGGCACTTGTGTAATAAGATTATTCATAAGATTAAATGAATGCAGGTATCTCTGCAACAGTTTCTATACTGTATTAAGAGTTTGTCTTGATGCATAAATGCCTTGACCTTAAGATGTTGGCAATGTTGATGAATTTGAATCCTCTGTTTTTGTAATGCAGGCGCTACACCCATCTAGGATAAATGGGTTAACACATGAAAATAGCAGTCACAGGCACGCTCGGCAAACATATTAAACATTTGTTTGCTGATGTTTGCCAACATTTAAAACTAAGTTAGAATGTGTTCTCAGTTATACAAAGCAGCTGGTTGCAGGTTGAATCTTTTGTAACTGAGGTGACCAGTCCCAATTGAGGAAGTAGCTGTGTTATGGTACTGTTCTTTCGTTCATAGAATGGTTACAGTCCAGATGGCCAAACAGTCAGTTGTGTCCGTGCTAGCCTTCCATAGAAGCAAGTTACGCTGTGCTATGCCTCTGCCACAAATATATCCATGTATCCCTGTAGCCCTGCAATGTTTTCCTTTTCAGGTGATAATCCAATTCCCTCTTAAGTGCCTTGATTGACTCTACTTCTATCAGATGTTGGGTAATACATTCCAGATGCCTGCCACTTGCTGTGTGAAAATGTTTCTCCTCGTATCTCCATTGCTTCTTTTACCAATTACCTTAAAACTGAGCTGAACTGGTCTCAATTATTCCACCAGTGGGAACTGGTTTTCCCGATTTACTTTGTCCAGACCACTCTATCAAATCTCCTCACAGTCTTCTCTTCTCCAAGGGAAATATTCATCCTCTCTCAGTCCCTATTTCAGCATCCTTCCGATAAAGGAAGTGGTTTTCATTCTTGATCATTATCCGTTGACTGTGTATACCTATGATTCTCCGGAAACTACTTCCAATTAAAGTCAGAATTAGGGAAAGAGAGGTTGTGTTGGTGAAGTGAAGACAGGGCTGAAGTGGTCAAAAAAACTCACTGTCATTTTTCGTTGACTCACACATGAAGAAAGGCAACTTGGGTGAGGTACTAAAACATTGTTACTACCCGTGGAACCAGAGCCATCAGTCTTCATTTTCAGGAGAGAGGGGGGAAGCAGTAAAGGAAATTTGAAGGGACTAATCACACTGTGCAGGACACTGATTCTGAAATAGGGACTACTTTTTTGACATTCAATGGCATTGCCGTCGCTACAACATGCTGAGGAGTGTTAAATACTGTGGCTGAAAGAACAGGTCAGAGGTTGGGAATTCAGCAGTGAGTAGCTCAACACCTGACTTCCCAAAACCCATCCTGTCAGGAGTATGATTTCTTGTCTGGATGAGTGCAGCTCCAACAACACTCAAGAAACCCGGCACTATCCAGGACCAAGCAGTCCCCTTGATTGGCACCCATCCTCCATTAAACATTTACTCCCTCCATCACTGATGAAGCTTGGTAGCAGTATGTACCATCTACAAGGCATTGCTGCAACTCGTCAAGGCTGTTTCCACAGCACTGTCTAAACCTGTGACCTGCAACACCTGGAAGGACATGAGCCAGAGATGCTGGGTCAAAAACCTGGAAATGTCTTCCTAACGACACACTGGCATAGCTGCAGAAGTTTAAGAAGGATAAAGCATGGTATTGGAATGAATGATTGTAACTTTAATCTGCAGTTCTATCTTTTCCCCCTTTCTTTTGCCTTCCTTTCTTTAATCTGTCTTTTTAATCAGGAGGTCAGCAAAGTATTGTCACATGGACCGCTCTGAAGGTGGCTGCCAGGAGCTGTTTGATAGTGCCTGACTTTCTCCAGTTTTCGACATGACCCACTGCGAGCAGTTTTGTGATTGGAAACTGGTTCTGGATGTTCATGTATATCTTAGCTAGAATTTGCTGGCCATTCATGTTGGCGGGATTCTCCGGTCCTGCCAGCAGTGCACCCCCGCTCATGGGTTTCCCGCCAGCATGGGGTGACATCAGTGGGAATTTCCATTGACAATGGCAGGACATGAGAATCCCACCACTAGCAAACAGCACCCCAGCTCCCATGGCTGGGAGGCCAGAGATCTTACCCATTATCCTTGGTGACAACACAGTGCGGCGCCAATACTTTCCCTCTCCCATCATTTCACCAAAATTTGCTTTTTGATTTGCTCTTTTTGCTCCTTTCTCATTCACTTGAGTGAATTGTAACTTGGAATCCTTCATTAAATTGTTCTTTTGTCTTCCCTCTTTAGATTAAAAGCAAAAGAGGAAGAGTGGCGAGAAGCACAAAGGGGTTTCAATAAGATTTGGAGAGAGCAGAATGAGAAATACTACCTGAAGTCTCTTGATCATCAGGGAATTAACTTCAAGCAGAATGACACCAAAACTCTGCGCTCCAAAAGTTTGCTGAATGAGATCGAGAGCATATATGACGAGGTACATCGCGCACTTGTTGGTTTGTTTTGGGAGAGGTGAAAAATGTCTACTGATTTCTAACTGGTGACTTTGAGGTATAGTGGGAAAGACCTACTACTAACATTGATGGGATGTGTCAGAATTATTTATTGACCACTACAGTTTTGACCTCAGTTTTCCAAATTTTGCTTCTTGGACGGATCATTCGCTGAGAAACGTGAGCCATTTCTGTTTGCCAATATGCAAGCTAACTGAAAGATTGTGACTACAGTCAGTTTGCTGAGATTTCCTCACATATTTGCTGGCTGTTGCGGAAATGTGTTCATCAGTTGGAACTGGAAATGACAGAGTAGGTCAAGGTGGCAAACAGCACAGGCAACTTTCAGCAGCCGGAGCAAACATAGTCTAAGCATCACTCTGTATAGCTGTAGGAAAATAGGAACAGCAGTTCGCCATGCAGCCCTTCGAGCCAGCTGCACTGTTCATCATGATCATGGCTGATCATCCAATTCAGTAACCCATTCCCTCTTTCCTCCCACAGCCTTTGATTCCTTTAGAGCTATATCTAATACCTTGAAAACATACAATATTTTGGCCTGAACTGCTTTCTGTAATAGAGGCTACCACAGGCTCATCATTCCCTGGGTGAAGAAATTTGTCTGCATCTCAACCCTAAAGGTTCTACCCCTTATCCCCAGACTGTGACCCCTGGGCTCGCCTGCCATAGGGAACATCCTTCCTGCATCTACATTGTCTCGTCCTATTAGAATTTTAAAGATTTCTGAGAGATCCCCCTCATTCTCCAAAACTCCAGCGAATGTAATCCAACTTAGTCTCTCATCATCCATCAGTCCTGCCATCCCAGCAATCAGTCTGGTAAACCTTCACTGCATTTCCTCTATAGCAAGAACATCCTTCCTCAGATAAGTAGACCAAGACTGCACAATGTTCCAAATGTGGTCTGACCAAGGTCCTGTATAAAAACAAGAAGCAAGACATCCCCGCTCCTGAACTCGAAACATCTCACTATGAAGACCGACATACCATTTGTCTCCTTTACTGCCTGCTGCATCTGCAAGCTTATTTTCAGTGACTGATGTACGAGGACACACAGATCTCGTGACACATTACATTCTCTCAATCTATTGCCATTCAGATAATAATTTGCCTTAGTGTTTTTGCTACAAGTGGATAATCTTTTATCCACATTATGCTGCATCGGCTTTGCATTTGCCCACTCACTCAACTTGTCCAAATGACATTGAAGCATCTATGCATCCTCCTTGTGTAATTGTAATTTCTGCTTCCATTAACACTGCTTACAATCTTGTCTATCTTTCAGTCATTGGAAAATTTGGAAACGTGGTTTTCTGTCTCTTTAT
The DNA here is from genome assembly GCF_965287045.1 of Carcharhinus amblyrhynchos. Lineage (NCBI taxonomy): Eukaryota > Metazoa > Chordata > Chondrichthyes > Carcharhiniformes > Carcharhinidae > Carcharhinus > Carcharhinus amblyrhynchos. Next base: position 7,545,980 of record NC_137355.1, on the reverse strand, counting down.
CTAAGCTGTTATCATATACAGCAAATAGTTGAGGCCCCAGCTCAGATCCTCATTGAAGACCTGTTGCTGCATTCTACCCATTTGAATACATGCCCGTTATCCTGACTCTGTCTCCTGCCACTCGGCCTGGTTCCCAACCAGCTCAGTAATTGCAATTCTACAAGCTTCAACTTCGGCTACAGTCTCTTAAGAGGGGCATTTTCAGTTTTCAGGTAGCCGTTGAGGTTATGAGTCTTACGTTGTTTGGTATGGTAGAACAGTAGGGCGCTTGTCTTAGTGTTTAGTAGCAAAGTGATTTCATGCCTTTGGTTCCTTAAACGTTTGTGAATTGGGCTATACCCCACAGGGGGCTACTACCTGAGGTTTAGGCACTTGCTCTGTGAAATTGCTTAGCAATAACTTTTCTGTAGCTCCTGCCAGAAACTTTTAACTTGTGTCTTTGTGTCCAGTTGGTGTTATCCATTCGTGTCTACTAAGCATGTCCTTCACAAACATTGGATTTGGCATAGTTTTCATTTTTGTTTCATGATGGGTGTTTGTGCATCATTGATTCTAATACACTACCTGCAGAAAGAAACCGCACCTTGTCTTTGCTTTGTAAGTGCACAAACTGAACCCCTTACACAGTTTTAGTTTGGAGGACTATCAGGGGAGATTTAATGGTTGGTTCCACAGATGGGCCAATATCGCTGAGACTGAAAAATTCAAATCAAATCTTTATTGGCAATTTGAAAATAATTGAATTCAGGAGTGTTCTAATCTCTTACAAAACTGCACCAATTTGAATAGCATTGCGTGTCAGTTGTGGCATGCTCACCTCTGAATCGGATGTTTGGTGGTTGAATCCCCTTTCCAGCAACTTGACCACATAAAGCTAAGCTGACACCCCACTGTAGCCGCAAGAGATTGCTACTGTATTAGAGGCGCTATCCTTTGGGTGAGAGTTTGGACCTCTCAGACAGATGTGATCCTGTGTTGTTATTTTTAAGAGAACCATTTGAGTTCTTCCTATAGTGCTATCCCTCAACCAACATACATGATCTGATCATTATCTTATTATTGCTGTGGGCTCTTGTGCACAAATTGCCTGCCTACATCACAACAGTGGCGTACTTACTGGCATTTTGGGACGTCCTGCGGCAGCAAAAGGTGCTTTCTAAATACAGGTCTTTCTCTTAAAATGACAAGTACATCAATCCAGCACCTTTAACGCAACAAAATTGGAAATGCATAAAATATACATCAACTGTTTTAATTGATCTAATTTTGATTTCATTTGATTCATTATTGTCACATGTATTAGTATACAGTGAAAAGTATTGTTTCTTGCACACTATACATACCATTCCTAGAGAAGGAAAGGAGAGGTTGCAGAGTGTTGTATTACAGTCATAGCAAGGGTATAGAGAAAGATTAACTTAGTGTGAGGTAGTTCCATTCAAAAGTCTGATGGCAGCAAGGAAAAAGCTATTTTTGAGTCGGTTGGTACGTGACCTCAGACTTTTGTATCTCTTTCCCATCGGAAGAAGGTGGAAGAGAGAATGTCCAAGGTCCGTGGGGTTCTTAATTATGCTGGCTGCTTTTCTGAGTCAATGGATGGGAGGCTGGTTTGCATGATGGACTGGTCTTAATTCACAACCCTTGGAGTTTGTTGCAGTTACTGTTATTTATTTAAAGAGTTTTACATTGCTTTTTCAATGTATGTCTAATCTTTCTTCCCCTTCTGTTTATTTGTGGCGTTTTAGCGACAAGAACAGGTGTCCGAAGATCACACGCACGTCACATCCGGTTCTCATTTAACCTTTGTTTACGAAGACAAGCAGATCATGGAGGATGCAGCCTCTCTCATTATCCATCATGTGAAGCGGCAGGCTGGGATACAGAAGGATGATAAATACAAAATCAAACAGATCATTTATCACTTCATCCCTGATCTGTTGTTTGCTCAGCGCGGCGAGCTTTCAGACGTAGAGGATGAGAAAGAGGACGACGAGGATGAGGAGATGGACATTGACGAGAGCACAGGGGCAACCAAAAAGCACAATGGCATTGGCAGTAGCCCTTCCAAGCCAAAACTGATGTTCAGTAACACCGGAGCCCAGAAGCTGCGGGGCTTGGACGACGTGTACAACCTGTTCTTTGCGAACAATAACTGGTACATTTTCATCCGGCTTCACCAGATTCTGTGCTCACGACTCCTGAAGATCTACAACCAGGCGGAGAAGCAGATTGAAGAGGAATGTAGAGAGAGGGAACGAGAGATGCTCACAGGAAAACGGGACAAAAACGACAGTCCTGCTATTCAGCTACGACTGAAGGAGCCAAGTGAGTATACTCAGGAGCCTGAGAGCTCCTATCCTATTAGGAAATAATAAATAACAGTCACTTTATTTTTCCGCCATTAACACAGTCTGACAGGATCTTTGTAATATGTTTTGTATTTCTGAAAAGAAAGATGCTGCAGAAGATTTTCACCTTGCACTCATGAGAAAAAAAATGCAAAATAGGGGAGGCAGATGGCCTCGTGGTATTGTCACTAGACTATTAATCCGGAAACTTAGCTAATGTTCTGGGGATTCAGGTTCGAATCCCACCATGGCAGGTGATGGAATTTGAATACAATTAGGAAAAATATCTGGGATTAAGAATCTACTGATGACCATGAAACGATTGTCGATTGTTGGAAAAACGCATCTGGTTCACTAATGTCCTTTAGGGAAGGAAATCTGCCGTCCTTACCTGGTCTGACCTACATGTGACCCCAGAGCCACAGCAATGTGGTGAACTCTCAACTGCCGTCCAAGGGCAACTAGGGATGGGCAGTAAATCCTGGCCAGTCAGCAACGCCCATGTCCCACGAATAAATAAAACAAAATGCCAAATTTCAAATAATCACAACAATTTATACTGCAGAAGAAAGGTCTGCTAATTAGTTGGCAAGTCAACTTTAATTCGCTGAGTTGTTGCCATGGAGAAAGCAAGGTTGCTCCATGACTCCCATGTGTTTCAGCCAATCAGTCAACTTGCCAATGGGGAAAGTTTTCACAAATTTAGTTTTGAAAATTCCTAGGTGATGAAGGTTTACTTCTTCGTGGACTAAGCAGTGTAGTTTGTTAACTTGTCTCATGATCAGAAAATACCTCACGTCCGTTGTGTTGGAAAGCCTTTGATGGTTTTTGTGCTGATGAACTAAGAGAGTTTAAATAGGATCACACTGAACACAAGAAACAGATCCATGCTGGTGTTTTCTTTTATTCCATCATGGGACAAGGGCATCACTGGCTGGCCAGCATTTATTGCCCATTCCTAGTTGCTCTTGAACTGAGCGGCTTGCTACGCCACTTCAGAGGGCAGTTGAGAGTCAACCACGTTGCTGTGGTTCTGGAGTCATAGGTAGGCCAGACCAGGTAAGGATGGCAGAGTTCCTTCCTTAAAGGACATTAGTGAACTAGATGGGGTTTTTTTTCATGGTCATCAGCACATTCTTAATTCCAGATATTTTTTATTGAATTCAAATCTGCCATGGTAGGACTCAAACCTGGGTCCCCAGAACATTAGCTGGGTTTCTGGATTAATAATATAGCAATAATAGCGCGAGGCCATCACCTCCTCCACATGAGCCTGAATTTGTAATAGTGATGCCGACTCTAACTCAATGTTTGAGTGTTTTGTGCAGAACATATTTGTAACTACAGAATCCCGCAGTGCACAGACTGCTCTGACTGGAGGTGTATTGGCTCCACTGCCTATATGAAATCTGTTGTCATCATTGTGATTCCCCAGGAAACTGCAATTCATTTTGAATTTTATTTGGCATTTTTTTTCACTCTGATACATTGATATTTAATACTGTGATAACACTTCTGAGATAATGTGACTGGGGAACGTCTCCCTGCAGTATGTGTAAAATGATTAAAAACAGCAAATTGTGCTAAGGAGGAGAGCCCACTAGTATCCATGGTAAGGCTCTCACCTCTGAGTCGAAAGATTCAAGCCCACGGTTGCATGACTTGAGCGCATAATTCCAGCTGCAGTTCAAGTCTAGTAATGGATCTTGCAACGTTGAAGGCTGAATCCACTGGATTAAGGCATTAAAGTGAGATCCCAAGGCTGGGAAATCCTGCCCAACGCATGGGTCCGTCTCCCACCTGCTACGATTCCTGTGGTGGGTGAGATGGGAAAATTCCAGCTCCTGTTCTGCTAATTCAGGTGGATGTGAAAAGTGACTAAGGCACTATTGCAGGAAGTACAGGGAGTTCACTCACTCTCCTGGTATACTTCCCTTCTTCAACCAGTACCATGGAAAATGGATAGATTGGTCATTCGCGTCATTGCTGTTTGTGGGATTTTGCTTTGTGACCAGCTACACAACGATAACAATTTCACAACTTATTCATTCTGCATGAAGTGCATTGAGATATTCCTGAGACAATTCCTTCCCACCTGCACTGTTCTGGTACCAAGAGCGACAAATAAAGTGAAAGTTTTATTGTTGTAACTAATCCTGTCAAACAATTAATATCAGCCTCTGCCTTCTCAACGTCACATTCTGTTTTGGGCTTGTCAACATTGTAATAAGTCATTGGAGGCAGAAGTCTCGTCACCAAAATCCCTTTATTTACAATTCCAGCAGCAGTGCACAGAGCGCTATCACTCAGCAGTCTACCCTCGGGAGTGCCAGAGGAACCGTAACTCCTAGTTAATACAAGGAAAAGATTCCTTGATTGGCCCATCAATTGAACTCCTTAATCAGTGAGTTCATATTCCAATAGGCCAACCTCAAGGGCCTGATTGAAGTCATTACAAATGTAGGGATTAAAATAATGTGGCAGTGCTAGGAAACAGTTTTCAGATTAACAAAGAGATACTTGGAAACATCATCAATAAAACCTGAGGAAGTGGGGCCTGTAGTTTCATAGAGTCATAGGGTTCAACAGCACAGAAGGAGACCCTTCAGTCCATTTTGTTTGCATTGGCCATCAATCCCCAACGATCCGAATCCCATTTCCCACCACTTGGTCCATAGCATTGTATTGCTATGGCGCTTCAAGTGCCCATCTAAATGCTGCTTAAATGATGTGAGGGTTCTACCATCCTTTCAGACAGTAAATTCCAGATCCCCACCACCTTTTTATTCCCATTCTTGCCTTTATTTATGCTGGATTTGACTATTCCAACTTACTCCTGACAGGTCTCCACATCCTTCCCTCCAATACCTTGAGGTCATCCAAAACTCTGTCCATGTCTTAACTTGCGCCAGGTCTTGTTCAGATATCACTCTCATGCTTGCTAATCTACATTGACTCCCGCTCCAGCAATGTCCTGTTTTAAAAATTCCTATCTTTCAAATTGCTCCATGGCCTTGCCCCTCCCTCTCTGAAATCTCCTTCAGTCTTTACCTCCTTTAATCCCACAAGGATGTGACTCATTGGAGAGAGTGCAGAAGAGGTTTACAAGAATGGTTCCAGGCATGAGAAATTTCAGCTCTGAAGGTTGATTGGAGAGGCTGGGACTTTTCCCAAAAGAAAAAATGCTGGAAAATCTCAGCAGGTCTGGCAGCATCTGTAAGGAGAGAAAAGAGCTGTTCTTTCAAGACTGTTCTTGATGAGAGAAGGGGATTTGATATTCAAAATTATGAAGAGGCTGGATAGAGTTGACAGGGAGAAACTGTTCCCGTTCGTAAAAAGATCAAGAATGAGAGGGACACAGATTTAATTTGATTTGCAAAATAAGCAAGTGTGATCTTAGAAAACACATTTTCACATATTGAGTGATTATGATCTGGAATACACTGGATCTGGAAGTGTGATGGGGGCAGGTTCAACTGAGGCATTCAAGATGTATTTGATGACTATTTGAATAGAAATGACATGTAGGGGACAGGCAAATGGCACTAAGTCATAATGCTCATTTGAAGAGCTGGTGCAGACATGATGGGCTGAATGGCCTCTGTCTGCACTGTAATCATTCTATGATTCTGGGTGATTTGGAAACTCTCTAAGTCTCCTGCTCCTTACCGTAAATCTATGTCCCTTGTTTATTGACCCCTCTACTAAGGGGAAATGTTCCTTCCGATCAACCCACTCTATATCACACACAATTTTGTACGCCTCAATGAGATCCCCCCCCTCAGTCCTCTCTGCTCTAAAACAACCTGTGTCTATCCAGCCTCTCATCATTGCTGAAACGCTCCAGCCCAGGCAACATCCTGGTGAATCTCCGCTGCACCCTGTCTAGTGCAATCACATCACAGGTTATAGTAACTCAATCACAAGAGGATATCCAGGATGCCTCAGTACAGCCAGAACTATGTGATATTTTGACACGTTATTCACGCTACATTTCCCAGGAAAATATCTGCTTTTGGCAACTTTGATCATTTACTGCGATCTGTAATTGATATGATTAAATAGAAAAGTAAATCTGTTAGCTTTTGGATAGAATTGTACAATGCGGATGGAAGCTATTTGGCCTGTGTTGATGCTTTAAAAGAGCCATCAGTTAGTCCTTTTCCCCTGTGCTGAGAATCTTTAAATTCCCTTTTGAGTACAAGAAGGCGAGGAATCGCAGCAGGAGTAGACCACACAGCCCATTAAGCCTCTTTTGCCACTCAATAAATCATGCCTGCTTTTGGGTTCCAACTCTATTTCTTGCCCCGTTTCCCTTAATTTCTTGAGAGACCAAAAGTCTGTCTATCCCAGCCTTAAAAGTATTCAATGATGGAGTATCTCAAACTCTCTGGGGTAGAGAATTGCAAAGTTTGCAACCCTTTGAGTGAAGAAATTTCTCCTCGTCCCAGTTCTAAATGATCAGCCCTTATCTTAAGACTGTGCTGCTGTGTTTTGCGTTCCCTGATCAGTGCAAACAATCTCTGTGTCTACCTTTATCAAGCCTTAGAGTCATAGAGGTTTACAGCATGGAAACAGGCCCTTTGGCCCAACTTGTCCATGCTGCCCTTATTTTTTTTTAAAACTCCTAAGCTAATCCCTCTATACCCATTGTACCCATGTAACGATCTACATGCTTTTTAAGAGATAAAATTGTAACCTCCTCTACACTACCTCTGGCAGCTTGTTCCAGACACTCACCACCCTTTGTGAAAAAATTGTCCCTCTGGATACTTTTGTATCTCTCCGCTCTCACCTTAAACCTATGCCCTCCAGTTTTAACTCCCCTACCTTTGGGAAAAGATATTGACTATCTATCTTGTCTATGCCCCTCATTATTTTATAGATCTCGATAATTGGAGTTTTCAACAAGATTGCTTCTCATTCTTCTAAACTGAAGAGAATATAGGTCCAATTTACTCAGTCTCTCATCATAGGACAATCCCCTCATTCCCAGGACCAAGTTAGTGAGCCTTCATTGTACTGTCCCCACTGCAAGTATATTCTTTAAATGTGAAAACCACATACAGTACCCCAGATGTGGTCTCACCAAAACCTTGTACAACTGTAGCAAAACTACTTTGTCCTTGTACTCCAATCCCCTTGCAACATGCCATTTGCTCTTTTAATTGCTTCACCTGAATACTAATTTTCTGCGTCCCTTGTACAAAAGCATGCGCAAGTCTCTTTGGAAGTCAATACTTACAAGTTTCTGACTTTTCAAAAAACACCTTGTTTTCTTAATGTTATTATTGAATGTTTATTATAGAAGTGTTTGCATTCCAGATCCCACTTGTAATTTTCTTATACACAAGGTGGGGGAGTGGGTCTGTGAGGTCTGTTCATGCCTGATGTCACAGATGGTACTTTGTACGTATGCGAGAAATGGATTGTTTTACCCGTGGCAGTAGATGTGAAAGACTTTTCTCTGTGTACTTGTGGAACCTGTTTACTTTGGGTACTCTAACTGGTACTTTCTGCAAGAGATAAGACATGCTAGGAATTGTTTTACAGTTGTGCAAGGTTTGATGGGTGTAACCTGTTGTTTTATCAAATTTCAGTGGATATTGATGTGGAGGACTATTACCCAGCATTCCTTGATATGGTGCGGAACCTTCTGGATGGCAATATGGACTCCTCCCAGTATGAGGACACACTTCGGGAAATGTTTACTATTCATGCATTCATCGCTTTTACAATGGATAAACTCATCCAGAGTATAGTCAGGCAGGTAAGATACAGCCACTCTGAACGCTTACCATTCCTTCCTAAGCCTTGATTTCAATTTCACTTGGTCAGATATTTCTATCCACTTCACTCCCTTCCCAAATAAAATATCCCGGTGTGGCTATCGGGATATTCGTACAAACTCAATGTACAGAAAAGTTAGCAGTTGAGTGCTTTCATCAGAAGGGCTGTGTATTTGAAGCATCAAGTTATACTTGTGTAACCCCTCTACTATTACGGAGTGATCCAAGGAGCTTCTTAGGGTTAATTGGACAGGAGCAGAAATAAGATGAGGTGGGAATGGATTGACTGGTTAAACACATGGGTCTTGAGAGGGGATTTGAAGGCAGAGACATGTAGGAAGAGAATTCCTAAGTGCAGTGCTATGATAGTTGAAGGCTGTCTTGCCAGTGCTGGGGGAGAGCTGTACTATGCTAAAGTTAGAAGGTTTAAGTTGCGGACAGAGTGCTTGGAAGAGGTTTGAAAACCAGGCGGAGGCAAGTTACAAAGGCTGATGTGAAATATTTTTGAAATCAATACTTCAGGGAGTGTAGGTGATGGATGAATGGCTCTTGGCCCAGGTTAATGTTTGCAGTGAGCGATGTCTACTGTCCTGAAGAGGCAGGCACAAAATGTGGCAAACAGCTGTGGAAATGTGAAAAATGAAGATATTAGGTGTCTCTGGAGTGCATTAACAGAGCTCCTTCCTATTGGATGCAAGGTAAAGACTTCTATAGGAAGGAAGAGAGAATGAAATGAAGCATTTTTCTGGACAGTGGGTGGCGAGGGCTGTCGCTCTGGACAGTGGGTGGCGAGGGCTGTCGCTCTGGACAGTGGGTGGCGAGGGCTGTCGCTCTGGACAGTGGGTGGCGAGGGCTGTCGCTCTGGACAGTGGGTGGCGAGGGCTGTCGCTCTGGACAGTGGGTGGCGAGGGCTGTCACTCTGGACAGTGGGTGGCGAGGGCTGTCACTCTGGACCGTGGGTGGCGAGGGCTGTCACTCTGGACAGTGGGTGGCGAGGGCTGTCGCTCTGGGCAGTGGGTGGCGAGGGCTGTCGCTCTGGACAGTGGGTGGCGAGGGCTGTCGCTCTGGACAGTGGGTGGCGAGGGCTGTCGCTCTGGACAGTGGGTGGCGAGGGCTGTCACTCTGGACGGTCACGGGAATCGGTGAGGAAGTAACCGTGTCTCAGATTTGAAACATCTGAAGCAAAGGAGAGAAATGAAGAATGGGGGTAGGAATTTGTGGAATGATCCTGTAAAGTTGACTTTGTTAGACTGAGGAGTTACATTTCTCATGTACTTTGTGAATTACTTCCATAAAATTCTACATGCTGAAGAATCTGTTCTTAATACTGTTGGACAGTGCAGCCAATAATCTGGCGGACAACAGCCAATTTAATTACTCTGAAGCATATTGTAACCACATTAATATTTTCATAGTTGCCCTTACACAGAATTAAGAGCTTCTCTTGATTGAAGTATCAATGCGTGGTTGTGCAGGTTGCTTACTGGTGGTTAGTTAATGCAGGCCAGCTGGGAAGTGGGCAGAAAAAATGTTCTTCAGAGATTTGTTTAATCCGTCAAACCAGATCTTCACCATTGCCTGTTCAAGGGTACTGCACTATAGCTGTTCCTATGGGAGTTGGGGGGGACACAGATTTATCATCACGTTAAGTCATGCTGTCAGACTGCTCTGCCCTTAGTACTAGGGGCTAGGGATCACTTCATCTGCTGAAAAATTAGGAGCTTCGGGAAGGCTGAATGGATGGCATCGCACTTTATAAACCTCTGTAAACCTGAGGTCATCCAAAACTCTGCTACCACCGTCCCAACTCGCACCACATGTCATTCAGCCATCACTCCTGTGCTTGCCGACCCCTTCTGAAACTGATTTCCGATTTTAAAATGCCTGTCATTATTTTCAAATCTCTCCTTAATTCTGTAATCTCATGCAGCCCCACAACCCTCTCGAGATATCTGTGCTCATCATCAGCCATGATCAAAATGAATGGTGGCGCATGATCAAAGGGCCGAATGGCCTACTCCTTCCTCTATTCTCTACTTTTCTACCTAATTCCGATATCTTGAATATTCCCAATCCACCAGTCTTGGTTATGTCTTCAGTTCCCTGGGCTCTAAGCTCTAGAATTTCCTCCTTAACTTCTCTGCCTCTCAACTTCTCTTTTGCTTTTGACCAAACTTTTAGTCATTTGCTTTAATATCTGTTTAATGGTTCAGTATCACAGTTTATTTATAGTGCCTCTAAGAAATGACTTGGAACATTTTATTAAGTTAAAGATGGTGGATAAGTACAAGTTATTATTGTTGTTTGGCATGATCTGGAGAGTGTATTTGAATTGTCCTGTAATGACACACCAGTGGAAACATTCTATTATCCATAATATTTTCGTATAAAATATTTTTAAATGATTGCTTGAAATCCAGTGCCATTATTAGAAGTTTTGCCTGTGACTACCTGTGGCCTGTAATCAATACTCTGGCCCATGAAACATGGGCAATTTTATTTAGCCAGTGTGTTTTTATTATTTTGTTTACACGGTTTGAATTGACAGGCTGGAAATTCGTGACACTATTGGTCGGGAAACAACATTTGTTTGGAATTTTTATACATGGTCAGGATGGCTTCAGGGTTCCCAATCTCAGCCACGATAATGAGAGGGGAATGTGAGTTGAGGCTAGGTCACTACCCACAAAGAAGGGCCAGCTTGGCTGTTCCCAACAGTGGCAAAAAACTTGGACACTCCTGCCACAGTCAACATGTTTTAATGTTAAAAGATTGAAATATTCATGTAAACCAGAACTCTTCTGTTAAATCGGGGAATTAGATGCTTCTCAGAGTGAAAAGTGTATGCCCATATTACACTTCTGTGTCGGTTCGTGGCATTGGGCTATAAGAGTGATAAATATCAGTGAAGCGAATGGTCTTCTCAAACATGACTTCTGTTTTTATATATATATATTTTTAAGAAATTGCTGCAAACCAGGCTTTTCTCCAGACTTCTTTACATATTGGATTCCTGATCCCAGTCATGCACAGGCCATTGATTCAGCCCCAGCCCCGCCAGGCATCTGCACACAGCTTGCCTGTCCTTCCCTCTCCTCATCAGAGGAACTTTGTGAAATTAGCTTTAACCAGAGCTGGTTATCTGACGCTAACAAATGTCTCCTGATTTACTTGTTTGCAACCTTTTCTTTAGAACATATTATGTGGTTGAATATCTGTTGTTCAGACAGAACTGCTAAAATCCATCTGAGTTTCTTTTCCCGTTCAGAAAGGGAAAAACTCAACCTCAAACTTTAGTGAGCTCCATTTATTTTTGTGTTTATTTTGTTTGGGGCAAACACAAGAGTGGGAGGAATAAAACGCAGAATGAGAGTACTGGAAGGTTAAATGTAGCTTGTGGTATGTCTGGTTTTGTAATTCCTTTTTCAGGATAGTTGGAAACATTGGAATTGGCAGCAGAAATCCATTATTTGTGACCGTTATGAGTTTGCTGCAGTTGAACGTTTCTATAATTGTCTCTCATTGGACGTACATCGCCCAATATATTTTACTTTTAAAGGCGTATTCTTTCCTTGAGCCTCCTCATGTTACATAGCAGCTGAACAATTCCCTTCTGGGAAGTTAAGAATAGCCATGCTGGCCCTTCTTTGTGGGTACTGATGTAACCTCACCTTGCGTTCCCCCCTCATTGGCATGGCTGAGATTGGGAATCTAGAATGGAGAAGTTACATGTGTGAGCATGGGTAAATGCAGAAGTTGTTTCCCCTTGTGGGAGGAACAGAGGGCATCATCTCAGAGTAAGGGGCCACTCATTTAAGACAGAGACGAGTAGGAATTTCTTCTGAGGTTGTGAATCTGTGGAATTCTTTGGGATGCAGAGGCTGGGTCATTAACTATGTTCAAGGTTTAGAGTTTATTTATTAGTGTCACAAATAGGCTTACATTAACTTGGCGATGAAATTACTTTGAAAATCCCTCGTCGCCACATTCCAGCGCCTGTTCGGGTACACTAAGGGTCAATTCAGCATGACCAATGAACCTAACCGATATGTCTTTCAGATTGTGGGAGGAGACCCATGCAGATGTGGGGAGAATGTGCAAACTCCACACAGACAGTCACCCAAGGCCAGAATTAAAACCCGGATCTCTGGCAACTTTTAATCAATAAGGGAATTAAGAGTTATGGGATATGGTGGGAAAGTACAGTTGAGGATTATCATATCTGATCAGTCATGATCTCATTGAAGGGCAGAGCATTCTTGATGGGATGAATGGCCTCCTTCTGGTCCTATGTCTTATGGCCTAACATTCGCCCCAGTTACTGGGGTTTCATTATATTTGTGCTGTGGTGCCTCCATTTAATGCCAGTCATTTTATTAGCCTTTCTGGAGCGAACATGCTTGCTCAGCTTGTCTAATGCTGAGATTCGGACAGTTACTCACCAAGCTGTTAAATTCCCAACATAATCTTAAATCGAAAGATCTGCTCAAACTGCTGACCTTTTCCCTGTGTTTTGTGTTCTTTACAGCTGCAGCATATTGTGAGCGATGAAATCTGTATACAGGTGACCGATCTGTACCTAGCAGAAAGTAATAACTGTGCCACCGGAGGTCCCTTGGCAACAATTTCCTCCCGAGCTGTTATCGAAAGCAACTACCAGCGCAAAGCTGAACAGCTCATGTCAGATGAGAACTGTTTTAAGGTAAGTGTGGATCACATACTGATTCTTCAACGACACAAACCCTGTTTGGATCTCATTTCAGGGAAGTGTGAGCAGGAGTCAAGCGTGGTGGAAAATAACTTCAGTTTTACTCAGCGACTCTTGAAGATGCAGGTTTAGCACATTGTGGGGTTCCATCATAACACTTATGTTGTTTTGATTCTTTTAAATGGAATTCAGTACTGCATAAGTGACATTGAAACAATGCCTAATGCCACATGTTCTGAATTTGGTCTTCTGTTTGGAGCGCACTATGTGTGATGGCTTCATATTTTTGAGGAAAACAACTCTAAGAACCCGTGTGTTAGTTGGAGTGGTAAAATGGTCACTGCAGAGAGAAAAAAATAATGTAACGGGGAGAGTATTTTTTATATTCATTCGTGGGACATGGGCGTTCTGGCTGGCCAGCATTTATTGCCCATCCCTAATTGTCCATGGAGGGCAATTGAGAGTCAACCACATGTGGCGACGAGGGATTTTCAAAGTAATTTCATCGCAAAGTTAATGTAAGCCTACTTGTGACACTAATAAATAAACTGTAAACCACATGTGGCTTTGGAGTCACATGTAGGCCAGACTGGGTAAAGATGACAGATTTCCTTCCCGAAAGGACATCAGTGAACCAGATGGGTTTTCTGACAATCGACAGTGGTCATCAGTAGATTCTTAATTCCAGATATTTTTCTATTGAATTCAAATTGCACCATCTGCTGTGGCGGGATTCGGACCCGGGTCCCCAGAACATTAGCTGAGTTTTTGGATTGATAGTCTAGCGATAGTGCCACTAAACCATCCCCTCCTGTGCAGTTGTAACAATTCATATACATTTTAAACATTACCAACTATAAAAGACTGTCAGACATTTTGGGTTTGGAATGCGCAATTGAGGAAATCCCCCATTCCCCCATGTACATACGCAGCGCAATCCACTGTTGTTAATGAGGATTAAACTGCAGACTGCACAAGCCTGACATTCTTCCACTCCCAGTTCCCTTCTCTTAGAACAATAGAACTTTGCAGTTCAGGAGGAGCCCAAGTGGCTTGTTGTGTTTCTATTAACTAACTCATTGGGCATTCAGGCTCCATTTGGAGTCAGAGGAGTGTAGTTTTGCCCTGTGAAATATAAATAAAAGGGCTGAACTGTTAATGAAGCCAAGGGGAAAAATGATACCCTCCTCCCAGTCTTGCTCTGCTTTTTTCACGTTCCAGTCGGGCCCTAACATCAGATAAAGTGTCTTTATGCACTCATTGGTGAGCAGTAAACTGCAGTGTATCAGAGCAACAACTGTAATACAAATATAACTTCAATTAGTCTTCCATTTTGTCCCCATTTTTACATACTTTTAATGCACTGGATTTAAAAATGTAATAACTTCTAATCTCTCTGATTTATTGGCAATGATCTTAAATCAATGGTGTCTACTTATGAATTCATCCACCACTTTTCCTTACTTATATCAAAACCATCATTTTGAACACCTCATGTTCTAGATTCTCTACTCTCTTGCAGCTGAAACCTCTTACTTTCAGGATAGAAACACAGATAGAAACATAAATCAAAACCAGAAGCAGGAGTAGGCCACTCGGCCCTTTGAGCCAGCTCCAACATTCATTATGAACATGGCTGATCATCCGATTCAGTACTCTGATTCCGCAATTGTAGTGAATCTCTACTGCACCCCTTCCATTGCATCAATTGTAAAGAACACAAAACCAGGCGCAACATTCCACTTCCTGTTTATTTGATGATTTGTACCAGTGCTTCTTGCTTTCTTACTGAGTGCCTAGTTATACAACGTACAATCCCACACGCTCTTGTTTTAATAGCTTTAGTAATGTATACAATTTCAAAGAGTTTATATTTGAACTCTCAAGTCCCTCAACTCTGACTCCTTTTCAAATTATATGATTTTAGTGCATTTGTCACATTTTTGGGAAATTTTTTAACCTTTTTTTTACAAAAAGCATTTGGGGAAAATCAAAAGTTGTATTTTGAAGTGATGTGTCCCTTAGTGTCCCAGTAGGTTAAATGGATTAATGGGGTGGGGTCTGGGTGGGATTGTTGGTGGTGTGGATTTGATGGGCCGAATGGCCTCTTCCTGTACTGTAGGGATTCTGATTTGCCCATTTTACCTCTTTCAAAATTGCTTTTGGGATGGATTTCAATTGGCTCATCCAGGCGTGTTTTCAGCGCGAGGCGAGTGGGCATTGCAATTGGTAGTCTGCCCACCATTTTAAAATAAATAGTCATTGGATCAATCAAGCTTGTTAACAAGCGGATAATACTCTGCCCATGCCATAACAAGCCAATTAACCCTGATAATTCTCTGCCCGTGCCATAACATGATTGGAATGGGCAGATGTTTTTTCCAAAAGGGTGGGAAGAAAGGGGAGGGTACTATCTTTGTGCATGGGGGCAAGTTGGTACCCCTGCCTTTCTTCCTAATTGCCTACTCGACAGCCCTCTTTTCCTGTCTCCAGTTGGTATGGCCAGCAGCTTCCAAGGGCAGGACTTCCTTTCCATGCAGGGGCAGAAATCCCACAGTTTGCCCACCCACGGTGCATTATGACTATGGGTGGGCTGGTGTGCAGTGAATTGTCTCCCACGGGTCTGAGTTAGCTGACTGACCTGTAGTATGCAGCACTCGATCTTTTTAGCTCATTCACTCCTTTAAGTTTCAATCTATATCTTGAGGGAAAGGAGATTGAAAAATATTGGAAGGTGGTTAATGTTCATCCAGAAAAAACTTTTCAAATGTAGACAACAAAAATATAACAAAACTTACTCCAACTTATAAATCAAAGAAAGGGTTTAATGAAGAAACTTCATTACTCCAAACTTGGGGCCTCACCCTGGGCCACTCCAAGCTCTTCACAATTCCCAACAGGTTCTTATTTATACTGCATTAGCTTGTCAGCTGATCATCACATCATTCTGACATTGCTTACATGGTTTACTGGGTCAACTGACCCTTACAGCTTGTTACCATTACAACAGATCCAATGATTACATTCTAACAGTTAATAGATGAAAACACATTTAGCGAGACAGATGGGCTTGGCTGTATCTTATGTTTTTATATAATTAATGTAAATATAGCTTAATAAAATTATGCTGCACTACCTCCATGCGAGTTGAAAATAATACTGTAAAAACAAATATTGAATGCACTTTGGAGCCATTCAGATTTATTACTTATTTTCTTCCTCCCTAGCTTACGTTCATACACAGCCGAGAGCAAGTGTCATTAACCATTGACCTGTTGGACACTGAAGAGGAAAACTCAGATGATCCTGTGGAAGCAGAGGTGCGCTTGACACAAAACTGAAGTTGAGGTTGCTGAATGATGAGGGGTTCTCCCGGCCTGTCTGTGTGACAGGATAGTCTTATTTTGTCAGAACCACTTAGATTTGGAGAATCTAGAAGATCCGTTTTAAATTTAACGTATGAATAAAAGTCTTCTCCGAAATATTACATATAAGAGCAAAGGGAATACACAGATTTTCCTCCACACAATGTTGTGATCCCTATATTGTATTTCTTTCTGGACTCTTGCCTTCATTATAGCTTGTGCCTTTATTGGTTTGATTTGATCTATTATTGTCACGTGTATTAGTATACAGTGAAAAGTATTATTGTTTCTTGTGCACTATGCAGACAAAGCATACCATACACAGAGAAGGAAAGGAGAGAGTACAGAATGTAGTGTTACAGTCATAGCTAGGGTATTGAAAAAGATCAACTTAATGCGAGGTAGGTCTATTCAGAAATCTGATGGCAACAGGGAAGAAGCTGTTCTTGAGTTGGTTGGTTCATGACTTCAGACTTGTATATCTTTTTCCCAATGGAAGAGAGTACGTCCTGGGTGTATGGGGTCCTTAATTATCCTGGCTGCTTTTCAGAGGAAACAGGAAGTGTAGACATTGGTGGGAGGCTGTTTGAGTGATGCACTGGGCTTCGTTCATGACCCTTTGTAGTTTCTTGCAGTCTTAGGCAGAGCAGGAGCCACACCAAGCTATGATACAACCAGAAAGAATCGTTTCTATTGTTTATGAAGTTTATTGAAGCTCAGGTGTTTTATTGCAATAACACATCCAACTCACATCCCAGACAGAAGTGATTGAACGCAGTATTACTGAGAGCTGATTTGCACATGGTCAGAAAAATGTTGGCTTTCACCAATAGACTTGGCTATCAAAGAGAATGGGGTATGAGTATCTTGGTGCCGCTCAATGTTTATTTGTTAATGCAATTAATGTCCCTATCACGTTTGTCCAGAAGTTAGCAAAGTGTTATGTGGAAGTGTGCCCACATTTTGTAGCATTTAATTAAATAATGGGCATTGTAGTGCCATTAATTCTGTGGGTTCTTGTACTCTTAGGCATTTCTATATTTGGAATTGTCCCTTTGCTCTTGGTCCAGCATGTAGGGTCTGTGACTTTACAAAGTTATTATAAATCCACTGTAACTTGTTGGGTACCACGACAGAGGAATTCTTTGCCCTGTTAAGTTTCTTCAACAGTTGTTTTGAGTTGGTAAGAATGATGGAGTGAAAGACTTGCATTTATATCGCGACTTCCTGATTCCCCAGAAATGTCTCAAAACACTGCACATGCATCGAATTTGAAATACAGGGACTTCAGGCGCAAGAGCTGCTTTGCACACAGCAAGATGCCACAAAGAGCTGAGAACTGAACAACCGGTCGATCAGTTAGTGGTGAAGTTGATTTATAAAGGAATATTGGCCGCTGGAAAAGCACTCTGTTTATCTTCGATTGCTGCTGTACAATTTTTAACTATGTTCCTCTGAACCACTAGAAACTGGCTGTTTAATGTCTCATTTGAAAGTTGCTATTCCCTCAGTATTCTGCTTGGTTTTAGATCTGACTAGGATCTGGGTTGTGGTTTAAACCAAGCTAAGAGATGAGCTACTAGATGAATCAAGTTGGCATCTAATTTATCTTAGTTGGGAGTGATTTACGCTGAAGTTTTATCCGCCTCGTCTTTTCTTCTATTGAGAGGAAGGATGATTTTCACAGAGCATTGATCAATTAGATGAATGACACAAACACACCTTCACTGGTGCAGGCAGCTCTCTATTTCCCTTGAAAGTAAAACATTGGAAAAACCCAATATGTGGTAAGTTACAAAATGTAGGTCTTGTTAACTCTCTTCTCTTACTTATTGATTTATTCTCAGGATATGGACAATATTGACAAGAGTCCATTTATTGCCACTCCTAGTTTCCCAAGGCAGGCAGTGATAAGTTTTCTTGAATCACCACAGTCGTGGTGGCGAAGCTGATAGAGAGGAAATATGCGAATATTAATGCAGAGATGACAAAGGAACAATATATATCCAAGTCAGAATGATATGGCTCTTGGGAGAGAACTTTGAAGTGATGACGTTCTCAACATTGCTGATGTGATTCTTAGCAGTAGTAGTTTAGATTTGTCTATTTGTTAGTGTCACACGTAGGCTTACATTAACGCTGCAGTGAAATTACTGTGAAAATGCCCTAGTTGCCTGTTCAGTACACTGAGGGAGAATTTAGCACAGCAAACGCACCTAACTAGCACGTCTTTCAGACTATGGGAGAAAACCGGAGCACCCGGAGGAAACCCACGCAGACAGTGACCCAAGCCAGGAATCGAACTGTTGAAGGCCATGGAAGATGGCTGGGCTTTCTTTGGGACTGTCATTATCTAACACTTGGGTGCCATGAATAATGCCTGTCACTTATCAGCTAAATGCTGGATTCTAATTGGCATGGATTGCTTTGTTATCAAAGAAGTTGTAAGTATAGCTGAACATTGAACTGATAGACAAAACAGAACCATTTGTTACTTATTAATGGAGTATGAGCAGTGATGAAGAGCTGAAGATGGTTGGATCTTGAGAAATAGTGACATCCTTCATTTGATTGGCTTCCAACAACTACAAACATCACTTTATGTATCAGATATGAGTCTAGCACTGAAGGGTTTTCTCTTGAACCGGACTTCTACCCATTAACCCAACTTTTATTAAGGATATTTTGAGCTATACTTGCCCAAATTTTGCTTTGATATTGAGGGTGGCAAGGCTTCACCTCTCTCTCCTGATCTGCAGATCTTAAGCTTATAGTGATGATATCAAGTGGTCTGGAGCTAAAGTGCTTCTAGTGGAACTAGATGTGAACATTGGCAAACAGGAGATTGGTGAGTCAGTGTTGATGATTCTATTCCATTGGGCACAGCCTCAAGATAAGGGAGGGACAGTTTACTTCAGAGTTGAGGAGGAACTTCTTCATTCAAAGGGTGCTGAATCTCAGGGATTCTCTGCCCGTTGAAGTGGTGGAGGCTACCTCGTTAAATATATTTAAGTCACAGGTAGATAGATTTCTGATAGACAGGGGAATTAAGGGTTATGGGGGGAAAGCGGGAAAGTGGAACTGATCCACTTCAGATCAGCCATGATCTTATTGAATAGCGGGGCGGGCTAGATGGCCTACTCCCGCTCCGATTTCTTATGTTCTTATTAGTATTGATTAGAAGGAGGTTGAAAGGGTGTAATAGTTGAGGTTAGTTTAATCCCATTCTTTTTGAATTTGGGAATTCTTCCACATTATTGGATGTCTCTGCCATAACTATTTTTGAATTAGTTTAGCTGAGGGAGCAGTTAGCTGTGGTGTGCAGGACTCCAGCTTTACAGCCAGTTTGTTATCCTGGACTGTGTCCTTAAATGTGTCCCGTGCTGTCCGATTCTCCTTACTATCACTGGCATTTACAATATTGGGACCTTCATGATGTCCCATGTAGAATTGTTTACTGAGCATAAAGATATTTACAAGCACTTAAACTTCTTCTTTTACACTTGTTTGCTTCACCCCATTGGTTACGGGAATGCTCATGCAGTCTTTTCCTCATGGTTGTTTACTTGGCAGTCCACAGCCATTCTCGATTGAATGTGGTAAAGCTTTATTGTACTCTCTTGTTTCAGGGCTTGCTTAGCTCTGACTATATCCTGCGCCTCTGGTGTTCAACATGTAGTAACTTCACTAAGTACCTCATTCAACAATATGCTTGGCACGCCTTTACACTTTCTGTATTGTCCTGTAGCTTGATGAGCATCAAGGTGAGGTATGTGACGAGCTATGAAATCACAGATTGTCCTTGTATGCCACTAGTTCTTCTCAGAGCCTCATAGATGCTGATGCTTTGGGTGCCATTCTACCCCATGGAGATTGTACTTATTGTAGAGGTGGGACTTTGTCCTCACAAGGATTGTATGGTGATCATTCCAATGCTTGTCTTTACGTTGGTTCCCTAGCAACTTGATGCACGACCTTGGACTGGCTGCTCTGTATGTCAGGACTTGGCCAGTTAGTCAATGGCGGTACAACTAAGCCACGTTTTCTAGTAGCTGATGGGTATACCCCCATTCAGGATACATTCTGTGAACTTACTTCCCTCAGAGCTTTCTTCGAAATTTTTGAATCTAATTTGTGCATTGAGAGGTACAATATGGAACGATCAGGATATTTTCTTGACCCTATTTGAAATTTCATTGAATTAGGAGTAAATGTTGACAACTGCGAGGGTTATTTGACTACATCACGATTCCCTCACCTAGTGGGTCTAACCTGCTGGTAGAACAAGCCCAGGAAGCACATTGAGAGTTTGTGATACTAACTGATAGGTCTATTATTCAAGTTTCTTCTTCTGATGTTGGACTAGCGAGATGGACATTACAGGGATAACTGTACTGGGACTGCCCTAATACAAGGCTTAGATATTTGTCAGATGTTTTAACTTGTTTTTGAATCTTGTAGCAGTTGTCTACAGCTGAGTCAGCCTGGAGCCACATGTAGACCAGACTGGAGAGGAAGGGTAGGCTCTCAGAAGTATTTGATGACAACTCAGAAACTAGCACCAGGCCACAAATGACCAGATTTAATCAGTTTGGTTTCATTACTTGCTGTGGTGCTATTTGAACACTTGGCCTCGCACCAGTGCCAGTCTGCACTCGGCTGCCATATCCTGGTAAAACTGGAGACATGAACCAAAAAATCAAAGCTCACTCCACTTATATTTTGGTCACTTCTTGAGCTGATATGTTCAGGTTTCCTCTGGGGGCTAGCTTTATGACAGCTACCGACGTTATTTTCCAGGTGTTCAACTGTGAGTGGCTTTTATGATATTGTTATACTTCAGACATTAATCTAGTCTGGATGCTAATTCCCAATTCCTGGCAGCTGCACAAGATGGGCTTTAACAGAGGCCTGTGAACATGATGCCCATCCACTCTCTTGGCAACAGCTGCTTGAGTTCAAGTGGATTGAAGAATGAGGATGACTTGCAAATCTTTGGGGTGGTTAAAACAGAGGTAGCTAAAATCTTCCTTAATTTTGATTCAAGCTCAACCCCTACGTATAACTCAGCCTCTGGCTGATCCCTGGTTTATTACAGGTTAGGGATGTGTCGCATTAATTGCTTTATTGGGATTAGGATTTCTACCAGTGTGGAGGATAAAGTGTTGACTGACTAGGCCACATAGCCATTTCTGCCGTGTACATTTTTGGATGGATTTATAATCAGTTCTTTATTGTTACTGTTGCTTTATCATTTTAATGAAGCTTGGATGTGTCAACATTAACTTACCCCTGACTTATCCATGCCATGTTGCAGGTGTCACCCTTTTAGGTGTTGGAGGTGTCGTCTTTCGGATGAGACATTAAACCGAGGCCCCGTCTGCCCTCACAGGTGGACGTAAAAGATCCCATGGCACTATTTCGAAGAAGAGCAGGGGAGTTATCCCCGGTGTCCTGGCCAAAATATTTATCCCTCGACCAGTACTTTTTTTAAAAAAAAACAGATTATCTGGTCATTATCACATTGCTGTTTGTGGGAGCTTGCTGTGCACAAATTGGCTGCCGCGTTTCCTACATTACAACAGTGACTACACTGCAAAAGGACTTCATTGGCTGTAAAGTGCTTTGGGACGTCCTGAGGTCATGAAAGGCGCTATACAAAGGCAAGTCTTTCGAGATTTTCTTCTCTTTTGTTGGTCTCCAAGATCTCACTGTTGAGCTTCTGCCTTAATGTGTGGATGTGAATCAGCAGAGAGGGGAGAAATTTTATCTCACACACGTGCAGTTTTATTTAAAGGAACGGTGTCCCTAGGTGATTTTTTTTTTCCTAACGCCACCCCAAACCAAACACATTGGAAGGAATTTATAAATGTATGTAGAGGTTGAACTTCAACATAGGAAAATAAATTGTACATGTGGCAAGTAATCTACCATCTCCCGGTGACTGATCATGTTTAAGTGACACTTGTCTGTTTGATTGCAGCGCTGGTCAGACTTTTTGGATCGTTATATGAATTCCGATTCTACCTCTCCTGAACTACGGGAACATCTAGCACAGAAACCTGTGTTCCTGCCTAGGTAAGGCTTGTCCAGTTACTAAATCATGGACCTTGCTCATAGCTTTTTAACATTGAATCGGTGTAAATAATATTTAAGGGAAAGGGCCATGGGAGTTTCCAGCATAGAAGGAGGCCTTTTGGCTGGTCGTGCACAGTGGTTAGCACTGCTGCTTCACAGCTCCAGTGACCTGGGTTCGATTCTCGGCTTGGGTCACTGTCTGTGTGGAGTTTGCACATTCTCCTCGTGTCTGCATGGGTTTCCTCCGGGTGTCAGGTTTCCTCCCACAGTCCAAAGATGTGTGGGTTAGGTTGATTGGCCATACTAAAATAGCCCCCTAGTGTCCTGAGATGCGTAGGTTAGAGGGATGAATGGGTAAATATGTAGGGATATGGGGGTAGGGCCTGGAAGGGATTGTGGTAGGTGCAGACTCGATGGGCCAAATGGCCTTTTTCTATACTGTACGGATTCTGGATGCCTGTTCTGGTTTTTTTGGAAAATTAATAGGTTCAGATTCCCATTTTTGCTCACAACCCAAATTCTTCATGCTCAAATTCATATCCAACTCCCTTGAAGATTATTTATGAAATCAGCTTTCACAACTTGTTAGGAGTGTGGCCCACATCCCAACAACTTTCTTGACTGATAACATTTCTCCTCATCTCCCTTCTAAATCTTTTGTTGATGAATTTAAGTTTACAACCTTTGTTGTTGACCCATTCACCAAACGGTTGTTCCCTCGATTGAAACTTCGCATCATCTTGAAATCTTCTGTTAAGTACTTTGTTCCAAGGAGAATAGTACAAACTTTTCCAACTTCAAAGTCTCTCATCCCCAATAATATTCTGTTAAACCTCCTCTATACCCTTTCAAGGGTCTTTTACCAAGAGATAGATGAAAGATGTCAGTTTCCAGTAACCTCCCTATCACCAGAAACAGTGAACATTTGGACAAGTGTGAGGTGATTAGAGAGAGAGTTGGGGTTATGAAGGGTAAGTCTTTCTTGAATAATGTAGTTGAACTTTTTTCAAATGGTCGCTGATGAAATGTACAGGGGAATACTACAGATCTTGTTTCTGTGGACTTTAGGAAAACAATTTGATAAGATTCTGCACATTAGATTAACAAAAATTAGCATGTGTGAAATTGGAGGTAATCTTGGGAAATGGATCGGATAATTGGTTGTTATAGAATAAGGGAGTTTTCTTGATTGAATGTGACATGTAGTGCTTTGGGGATTTGTTCTCAAGCCTCAAGTTTTCACCACGCATTTAGGGCCAGCACGGTGGCACAATAGTTAGCGCTGCTGCCTCAAAGCACCAGGGACCCAGGTTCAAATCCGGCCTTGGATGACTGTATGCAGTTGCACGTTCTCCGTGTGTCTGCATGGGTTTCCGCTGGGTGCTCCGGTTTCCTCCCACAGTCCAAAGATGTGTGGGTTAAGTGATTTGGCCATGCTAAATTGACCCTTAGTGTCCCAAGATGTGTGAGTTTGGGGATTAGGGGACAGCATGGTGGCATAGTAACTTAATTGCAGTGTTAATGTAAGCTTACTTGTGACACTAATAAATAACTTTAAAAAACTTTAGCTGGGTAAACACATAGGGTTACACGAAGGGGGCCTGGGTAAGATGCTCTGTTGGAGAGTCCATGCAGATTCAAATGGTCTCCTTCTGCACTGTAGAAATTCTACATATAAATGAGTGGGTAGAGTTGTATATTCGGGTTTGCAAACAATAAGTTACAAGAAAGAACAAGTTTGAAAATGAGAGTGAGAGGGCAGCATGGTGGTACAGTGGTTAACATTACTACCTCAGTGCCAGAGACATGGGTTTGATTCCCAGCTTGGGTCACTGCTTGTGTGGAGTTTGCACGTTCTCCTCGTGTCTGCGTGGGTTTCCTCCTGGTGTCCAGTATGGGTTAGGTTGATTGGCCATGGTAAATTGTCACTTAGTGTTAGGGGGACTAGCGGGGTAAATATGTGGGGCTATGGAAATAGGGCCTGGGTGGTATTGTAGTCAGTGCAGACTTGATGTGTTGAATGGCCTCCTTCTGCTCTGTAAGAATTCTGATTCTAAGAAGCTACAAAGGGACACAAATAGTTTGAGTGGAGGGTAAACTATAGCAGATAAAGTTCAATGTGGAGAAAATTGACTTATTCAGAAAGGTAAATCAGAATATTTTCTTAACGGCAAGAGACTAGAAACTGGAATGGCAAAGTGTTGTGTGTCCAGGCACACACATTACTAAAAACCAGTGTGCAAGTGCAAATGGCAATGAAAATGGCTAAGGGAATGTTATTTCAAGATCTCTTGCATAAAAAGGGAAAAATAAATTACCCCTCAATTATGCAGAGTGTTGGTAAGAACCCATTTGGTGTAAAGTTAAGTTGATTTATTATTGTCACAAGTAGGCTTACATTAACACTGCAATGAAATTACTGTGAAAATCCCCTAATCACCACACTACTACGCCTGTTTGGGTACACTGAGGGAGAATTTTTAGGTCAATGCACCAGCATGCCTTTGGGACTGTGGGAGGAAACTGGAGCACCCAGAGGAAACCCACACAGATACGGGGAGAATGTGCAAACAGACAGTGACCCAAGCCATGAATCAAACCTGGGTCCCTAGAGCTGAGAGGCAGCAGTGCTAACCACTGTGCCGTCCTATTGTGTTCAGTTCTGATCACTGTACCTCAGGAAGGATATATTGGTCTTGGAGGAAATGAAACAGCAGTTTAAAGGATAAATAATGAAGATAGATGATTGAAACTTGGATTAGAGTATTGGAGTATTCCATATTGGAAAGCAAAGGTTAGTGGAAATGTGGAATTCTCTTCCCTAAGAGGCTGTGGTTGCTGGGTCAATAGAGATTCTCAAGATGCAAGACAAAAATGAGAGTGTCATAGAATCCCATTGAGTCTGCACCGACAATAACCCAGGCTCTATCCCTGTAACCCCATGCATTTACCCTAGCTAGTCCCCTGACACTAACGGTCAATTTAGCATGGCCAGTCCACCTAACCCGCACATCTTTGGATTGTGGGAGGAAACCGGAGCACCCGGAGGAATCCCATGCAAACAAGAGGAGAATGTGCAGACCCCACACAGACAGTGACCTGAGGCCAGAATTGAACTCAGGTCCTTGGTACTGTGAGGCAGCAGTGCTAACCACTGTGCCGCCCCATCAACTATGAAAGTATTAAGGTTTATGGAGCAAAGGTGAGTGAACAGAGTTGAGTTCTGTGATGTAATTGAATGATGGAACAGGCCCAAAGGAAACGAGTGAAAATCGATGAAAAGAGAAAATAAAAATAGATGGGGAAAAAAATGTGAAAAGTGAGACCAAAGTTTGAATCTATTAACTATTTGCACAAAATAACTTCTTCGGGGTCTGTATGCAAATCAGGTCCATCACATTGGATCTAAACTCCATAGCTCCAAATAACTGTAGTTCCTAATGCCGCAGTATTCCCTATTCACTCTTTTCTCTTGGTTGAATTTCACATTGCTGGAATTGTTTTGATGATGCAAACCAATTTTTTCTTCATAAATATACATAATTTTTAATCTTTTAAAGGGTGAACAAATACATGGAGCAGAAATTTACGTCCCTAAATGGGATTTGTCATTTGTCCCACTAGTTTCAAACTTGGTACCACTCTCACCTCTGTGTCAAAAGATGATTGGTTCAATTCCCAGTCCAGGGATATGAGCTCAAAATCTAGGCTGACATTTTAGTGCAGTACCAAGGTAGTGCTGCACCGTCACAGGTACGGTTTTCAGATGAGACATGAAACTTAATCATAGAATCCCTACAGTGCAGAAGGACTCCATTCAGCCCATCGAGAGTGCACCAACAACAATCCCGCCAAGACCCTATTGCCATTCGGTGCAGACTCGATGGGCCGAAGGGCCTCTTTCTGCACTGTAGGGTTCTATGATTCTATGTAACCCTGCACATTTACCCTGCTAATCCCACTGACACTAAGGAGCAATTTAGCATGGCCAATCAATCTAACCTGCACATCTTTGGAGTCAGAGGAAACTGGAGCACCCAGAGGAAACCCATGCAGACCCTTGAGGCTGGAATTGAACCTGAGTCCCTAGCATTGTGAACCAGCAGTGAGCCACTCTTAAGCCTCATTTGTCTGCCCAGGTGGACATAAGAGATCGCATGAATCTATTTGAAGAAGAGTAGAGGATTTATCTCTAGTATCCTGGCCAATATTGAACCCTCAACCAACATTGACAAAACTGATTATCTGGTTACTATCACATTGCTGTTTGTGGGAATTTGCTAATTTGTTGCCTGGTTTCCTATCTTAAAAAGAAAGAAGGGATTCTTGTATTTATATAGCATTCACTGGACACCACAAAGCACTTTATAGCCAATGGAGGACTTTGCAGTATAGTCACTGCTGTAAAGCAGGAAATAACAACTGTGACTGCACTTCAAAAGTATTTAATTGGCAATAAAGCACTTCAGGGCTATGCTGAGGTTGTAATAGGTGCTGTATAAATGCTAGTTTCTCTATTTCGCAGATCTTAGAATGATAGAAGCCGTAGTGTGCAGAAGGAGGCCATTCAGCCCATCGAGCCTGCAACCACAACAATCCTGCCCAGACCCTATCCCCGTAATTATCCCCTTAACCCCACACACATTTACCCTGCTAATCCTTCTGACACCAAGAAGCAATTTGGCATAGCCAATCCATCTAATCCGCACATCTTTGGATATCATTGCTTTTATGAATTGGTCATTTCACCCACATCATTGTGCACACAATTTCTGCTGAATTGATCTTTTGCAGAGCCTACTCGGTGTTGAAAACGTTCCTGCCATTAGTACAGGTCAGGTCAAGAACCCATTGGTAGAAAGAGAGCTTCATCCTGCACCTGAGGCTTGAAATATATTAGTCATATAATAATCAATATTTGCTAAGGGGGATATGGTACACCATTAACATATGGCGAGGGACAATTCTCTTTTTGGTCATCTGACCATATTTTTTGACAGCATGATCAGTCAGGCACTCCCTTTATTGGTACAGCATTAAAGCATTTTTTTCGTTTCCCTTTACTTGTCTTCATAAATTCTGCAATCTCAAGAACTTTGAACACCCTGTGATTTACAAATCACCCTCAGTTCTCCAATGGCAGGTCAAACCTGCAGCATCACAACTTCCACCATGGATAGGTCAAGGAGCCATGTCCCGAATCCACCCCAACCTGAAATGGGATCAAGCCCCATGATGTTAGCACCAATCTGATCCCGCATCAGCTATCCAGCCAACTGAGCCAACCAGTCCCCGCATGGAGTTGTTGTGGTAGCATGTGTTGAGGTCCAGAGCTATGAATAATGATGGTAGAAGCTCCAATGTTCTTTCCATTATGTGGCTGACCAGGAATCTCTCTCGCTCTTACCACTTGCCATTGCTATATGTTGGAATGATTCACAGGTTCATACTTCACCTGTTTGGCTATATAATGAACACATCTTTCTTGGTCATGAAGCTGAGGAGTGGGATATGAACCCAGAGCTTCTGGCTCAGAGACCAGGGACGGGATTTTAGGGCCTCGCTCATCCCTAAACCGTAATATCCCATTCGACGTCAACGGGCCTTCCCATTGTCTGCCCCTTGTCTACTCCAATTCCCATGACGAGCGGGATGGTAAAGTTCCAGCCAGAGGTTCTTAACCACTATGCTACAAGACCTCCCAATTTGTAAATAGAACCTATAAGTCAAAGGAAACTGAAAAGTAACTTCTTTCTCCACAGTTGAACATCACTGGCACAATCTCATAGACCAAGTTGCACAGTGATCTTCTATTGCACTGTGCATTATTAAATGGTTGTATAATTTTGATACAGTTCAAACTTAACAAGGTTTTGTGGTGTATTTCATAAGCAAAGATAGAACAAGCATTAGATCATAAGATATAGGAGCCGAATTAGGCCACTCAGCCCATTGAGCCTGCTCCACCATTCGATCATGGCTGATATTTTCCTCATCCCTATTCTCCTGCCTTTTCCCCATAACCCCCAATCGCCTTGATTAATCAAGAACCTATCTAACTCTGTTTTAAAGATACTCAATGACCTGGTCTCCACAGCCTTCTGGGGCAAAGGGTTCCACAGATTCTTCACTCTCTGGCTGAAGAAATTCCTCCTCATCTCTGTTTTAAAGGATCATCCCTTGGTTGTGTCCTCTGGTTCTAGTTTTAACAATTAATTCCTCTAAGCCGCATAACTATGCGGCAACCCAGGGGTTCCAGTGCAAGCCAAGAACGGATCAACCCCATTTATGTCACAGGCATGTGTGACAAAGTAAAACGAATTTAAAGGGCGCGCGCACTTAAATAAGTTTTTAATTCTTTCGCAAGAATGTGGGCATCGTTGGCAAGGCCAGCATATATTGCCCATCACTAATTGCTCTGGGGAAGATGGTGGTGAACCACCATCTTGAACTGCTACAGCCCATGATGTGGGTACACCCACGGGAAATTACAGCAATTTGACCTATGGTACAGTGAAAGTATGGCAATGTAATTCCAAGTCAGGCATAGAGTGTAACTTGCAGCCGGTGGTGTTCCCATGCATCTGCTGCCCTTGGACTTCTAGGTGGCAGAGGTTGTGGGTTTGGAAGGTACTGTCAAAGGAGACTTGGTGAGTTGCTGTAGTGCATTTTGTCTGTGTACACTGCTTTAACTCTTTATTGCTGGTGGAGAGAGTGAATGTTTAAGATGGTAAATGTGTTGCCAATCAAGCAGGGCGGCTTTGCCCTGGATAGTGTCCAGGTTCATGAGTGTTGTTGGAGCTGTGCTTATCCAGGCAAGTGGAGAGTATTCTTGACTTGTGCCTTATAGATGGTGTATGGATGGAGTATTCCTGACTTGTGCCTTATGGTTGGAGTATTCCTGACTTGTGCCTCATGGATGGCAGATAGGACATTCAGGAGTTGAGTCTTTTTTTTAATGCCTATGTGCATAAGAGGCTATCCAGCCCTTTGAATCTGCACTGACTCTCTGACAGAGTATCTCACCCAGGCCCTCTCCCTGTAACCTCACACACTCACCCCACTAATCCCTCTAACCTACACATTTTGGGACACTAACAATTTAATTTAGCATGGCTAATCCACCTAACCTGCACATCTTTGGACTGTGGGAAGAAACTGGAATTGTCCACCTCTGTGCTGTAAGATTCTGCCATTGTAATGGTCAGCTTTGAAAAGTTGCTGCAATGTTTTCTGAACAGTAATTTGACAGCAGCAATCTTGTGCTTGATTTCAATACAGTATATACCACCCAATACATACACGCACTGACTTTGAAACTTTCTGGCCATCAGTGCATTTGTACAGTTTGGTTAGCATTGTTCAAGGCTCATTTTTCCCTCCAAAAAGTGTGAATTTGAAGCTCTACCAGAATTGCTATTTGAAAACAAAACTAAATATGATGAGGGATGTCCTTCAGGAAAGGAAATCTGCCATCCTTATCTGGTCTGGTCTACATGCAACTCCAGAGCTGCAGCAATGTAGTTGACTCTTAACTGCCCACCAAGGGATAGGCAATAAATGCCGGCCCAGCCAGCGATGCTTCTCACGAATCAATAAACAAAAGGGGGATGGGGAGTGAGGTGGGGAAGACAATTAATACCAGGCTCTTCACAGGTCCTGCACATTTCTTGTAGATTACTCTCCCCACCTCCCACAGACAGACAGACACAGACACGTTTTTGTTTCATCACACTCCACTGGGTCTCTGATCTATATGTTCCCTTTTCTTTAAGGAATCTGCGTCGAATTCGCAAGTGCCAACGGGGTCGAGAACAGCAAGAAAAGGAAGGGAAGGAATGCAGCAATAAGAAATCTATAGAGAATCCGGAAAATTTCGATAAAGCGCAGTGTAATTTTAAACTCAACTCCTACAAGATGGTGTATGTCTTCAAATCCGAAGACTACATGTACAGGAGAACTGCGCTGCTACGGGCTCGCCAGGTCAGTATACTGTTCGCGATCACTTGTGCTGAGATTATAAAATGCAAAATACTGTGGCTGGATGCTGGGTATCTGACAACAGAAAATGTTGATAAACACTCAGCAAGTCAGAGAAACGCAGGATTAATATTTCAGCTTGATGACTTTTCACCAAATGGTTCTGAGCTGAAATCTTAAGTTTCTCTCTGCACAAATGCAGTGTTTCGAGCATTCCCTATATATGTTGAGATTTATCGATGAGCATCATTCGGTTGGTTCCGTTAAAGAGGGATTTGCACAAAGTCAAGAAAGAATGCCTCTTGAACAGTGCAGCACAGGAACAGGCCCTTTGGCCCTCCAAGCCTGCACTGATCATGATGCCTGCCTAAACTAAAACCATGCATAACTTAACGGAGTTCGTACCCTTCCATTCTCATTCTCTTCAAGTATTCATCTGGATGCCCCTTAAGTGCCACTATCATATCTGTTCCCACACCTACCCAGGGCAGCGTGTTCCAGATATTCACCATCCTCTGTATAAAAAAAAACTTGCCTAGCACATCTCCTCTAAACTTCCCCACGCACCTTTCCCTAAACCCCATAGGTTTAAAAAGAATTTGTGTGTGGTGGGGGGGGGCTGTGTGTGGGTGGGGTGTGGCATGAAAGAGACTACTTGTATGTTTTGTTCGGACCCTTTGTATGATTAATCTTTGGGGATTGAGACAGTGTCTTTCCTCGCCATATACTTTTTAATGGTTTCTCTTAGCAACACTTTGAATTTTTCTCATTGGTACTGAAGGTAAAAAATTTTTTTTACTTGGAATAGTTTGGCTATAATTGGATGGGTATGACAGAACATAAATGATATGTACAGCCATCAGCAAGAAATACTTGGTAAATCTTTAAAAAACAGAAGGCAGGGTTTAGTATTTTAGCACTTTAATAAAACCTGTACAATCTTCAGGATGGTGGCCAAGTCCTTTGATGAACTTACAGCTGCTTAATGTAAAGGACATTGTACATACTTGTCTTTACTCAGGATAAATTCTGTAGACAAAGTTCTGCCCTAAGGCATTGTTTCTAATTAAATTTAGTTTTCTTTAGAATTTGCTTTGTCTTTTCAGTGTTGATTTTGGATGTTGCTGGCCCTCAGTTCCTTCCTTGTTAAATTTGCAATGTATACTACGAAAATCAACTCCATCCTTGTTTAAACAAAAGCAAACCCAGATATTGTCTGACTGGCTGAATGTTTTCCAACATCTTTGCCGGAATTCTACCGTCCCGCCTGTCATGGAATCGGAGTGGGCGAGGGCTGGACAGCAGAAATATTCATTGACTTTGGGTGGGAATTTCCGATTTCGCTCAAGTGAGGCCATAAAATGCTACCCCTTGTGTTTTTATTTCAAGTTTAAACACTTCTACATGCTTCATTGCTCCTTCTGCCGCCCCACACATAATCTCTGTCTCTATTCTAACCCCAGTGCTTTTATCTCTACTGATTTAATTTCACTTTTATTTTTAGCAAAAAAAACTATTTCTATGTTTAATTTGCAACAACTAATGATAGTTAGGGAGGCACAGTGGCATAGTGGTTAGCACTGCTGCCTCACAGCGCCAAGGACCCGGGTTCAATTCCCGGCTTGGGTCACTGTCTGTGCAGAGTCTGTACATTCTCCCCGTGTCTGCATGGGTTTCCTCCGGGTGCTCCGATTTCCTCCCACACTCTGAAAGATGTGCTGGTTAGGTGCATTGGCCATGCTAAATTCTCCCTCAGTGTATCCAAACAGTCGCCAGAATATGGCGACTAGGGATTTTCACAATTTCATAGAAGTGTTAATCTAAGCCTGCTTGTGACATTAATAAATAAATAAACTACCAGTCAATCGTTGGAATGCTTTGTCCTGCATGGTGTCGAGTTTCTTGAGTGTTGTTGGAACTGCACTCATCCAGGCAAGTGGAGAATGTTCCATCACACTCTTGATCTTGTAGATGATACACAGTGACTAATTCTTACCCTGCTGAATACGCAGCAACGAGGGGAGATCTCATTGAGACGTATAAGATGATGAATGGGATGGATAGGATAGAGGTGGAGAGACTCTTCCCACTCAGAAAGGATAGCAGGACTAGGGGGCACAGCCTCAAGATAAAGGGGGGGCGGTTTAGAACGGAGTTGAGGAGGAACTTCTTCACTCAAAGGGTGGTGAATCTCTGGAATTCTCTGCCCGTTGAAGTGGTGGAAGCTACCTCGCTAAATATTTTTAAGACGCGGGTTGATGGGTTTTTGATAAGAGTGGGGATTAAGGGTTATGGGGAGAGGGCGAGAATGTGGAACTGAGCCACGACAGATCAGCCATGATCTTATTGAATGGCGGGGCAGGCTCGAAGGGCTAGTTGGCCTACTCCTGCTCCTATTTCGTATGTTCTTATGTTCTAACTTGAAAGAAGGTGTTTTTAAACTAACAACAGACATTTTAACAAGTTAGGGTGGCATAGTGGCATACACACACTGCTGCCTCACAGCGCCGGGGACCCAGGTTTGATTTCTGACTTGGGTCACTGTCTGTGCAGAGTCTGCACGCTTTCCCTGTGTCTGCGTGAGTTTCTTCTGGGTGCTCTGGTTTCCTCCCACAGTCCGAGAGACATGCTGGTTAGGTGCATTAGCCATGCTAATTTCTCCCTCAGTGTACCCGAACAGGTGCCAGAGTGTAGTGACTAGGCGATTTTCACAGTAACTTAATTGCGGTGTTAATGTGAGCCTACCTGTGACACTAATAAATAAAACTAAAACTATTAACTATTTATCTGAAGTTTCACGCCACTTTTGAAAATGGAGCTACATCAAAAAGCGCAACAATTAATACTGTGGAGCTAGGTTTGAGTTTTCTGAAGTCCCAAAGTTTTCAATTCAATGAGAATAAATTGTTGCAGTACAAAGGAAGCAGATTTTCAGTATTTTTTAGTTACTAAGCATCACTGCCATCTAGCAGCAGACTAACAATACTGCACTGACTTCGTTTCTTTCCCCCACTGATCGTTAAATTGGTCCTTGCGATGGAGTCTACTTGTAAAAAGTATACAAAATCTGGACTGAGGATTAAGTAGTATTTTTAATGTCTCAATAATCATTCCTTTTCATAATAGGTTTTTATGCATCTTTCTCTGCTCGAAAGCAGTTATTAAATATTTTTCTGAGAGTCTGTTTCAAAAAGAACATAAGAAATTAGAGCAGGAGAGGGCCATTTAGTCTTTGCAGCCTGCTCTGTTATTCAGTAAGATTATGGTTAGTCTTTCTGCTCTATTCTACCTACCGTTATAGTTAAAAATCCACCCAGCTCTATCTTGAAGACTGAGATAGAATAGAATCCCTACAGTGCAGAAAGACGCCATTCAGCCCATCAAGCTTGCACTGATAACTATCCCACCCAGGCCCTATTCCCATAATCCCATGTTTACCCTGTCACTAAGGAGCAATTTAGCATGGCCAATCCACCTAACCTGCACATCTTTCGGACTGAGAGAGGAAACTCACGCAGACACGAGGAAAATGTGCAAACACCGTACAGACAATCACCCAAAGCTGGAATTGAACCTGGATTCCTTGAGCTGTGAGGCAGCAGTGCTAAGCACTGTGCCACCTGATGAAGAGAAAGCTCTTCATTCAAAAATTGGCCAAACCCTTGTTTTGAGACCATGAATCCATCCCTTCACCCGCATCTTGTCTGATTTTCTTTGTCTTCAGCTCTTATGAAGGGTCATCCAGATTCGAAACGTTAGCTCTATTCTCTCTACAGATGTTGTCAGACCCGCTGAGATTTTCCAGCATTTTCTGGGCTTTTTTCAGATTCCAGCATCCGCAGTATTTTGCCTTTATATTATTGCTGAAGTTGATTGGTATGATTGTCATTGTTTCTCTCTTTGGATTTAGTCTCATGAGCGGGTCAGCACACGGTTACACCAGCGGTTTCAGGCTTGGGTGGACAAATGGAGCAAGGAGCACGTGACTCGCGAAATGGCAGCCGAAACCGGCAAGTGGCTGATGGGAGAGGGATTGGAGGGCATGGTGCCTTGCTCAACCACCTGTGAGACGGAGACACTGCACTTCATGAAAATCAACAAATACAGGGTGAAATACAGTGCTTTATTTAAGGGGCCGTGACCAACTTGCACAGCAGGTCCTACCCCCTTGCGCAATGTGCCCACGTTGTGGCATCTCATCCAATGCCATACACCAGCTCTCTCCCCACACACAAAAAAAAACACTGCTATGTTTTTGTAAATACTGTGTACATATTGTCAACAGACATTTTTTTTAAAAAAGAACCAATCTGCATCAATGTGCTAGCATTATCTACTAGCTTATTGTGTATCATAGTATGAGGTGGCTTGAAGTTAGTTAATATGGAACAATGAGGCACCATTATTAAAAGTTTTTACCAAAGGGATTTCAGAGTAATTGTAGCTTTCTTTGTGTGTGGATTTCTGTTAGTGAAAAGATATTTCATTATGTACAGAACACTTGTATCATTAAAGTGTCCCCTGTGCAGTATGCCATTACATAGTACATTTTGGCCTTTTTGTTTTTAAGTTTTAATTCAAGTTTGCTCGTCTAATAACAACTGGACCAAACTTCATGGCAGACATCATTGGAATTGTCCAATCACCTTTTTCTTTCGTTATGGAAACATTGAACTCTGGGTTTCTGAGGGTAATTTACCTGCGACCTGTTTTTTTAAATCTGCCTTTAGTCTTCCAAACACAATTTGCTTCCTGTTGGAAGTCTGGTAGACTGCTGGTTTCAGTTTTATGCAGTATTTGACCCTATTGATTAGTAGCTTCAGGTATTAAGAGATGTTAATGAGCAAGTGGTTGACTGACTGTGAGAGCGCTCTCTCTCTCTCTCTCTCACTAATATGGCAGCTGTCCATTCAGGTTATCTTCACCCTCCTTTTCAGTGGTTTCTCCAGAAGCGCATCAGCGATTTATTAGTACGGTCACGTTTTGACGCTGTCCCAACAGTTTTTCCCGCTGCTTTACTGCAGAAGTGCTTTCCACGGTTTGGTCATTTTATTTTGGGATGTTTTATAATAAAGCAGCTCGATTCTAGCATTTAAAATCTGTCGTGAATACAAAGAGACGCTATTGGAAGACGGTGGTGATGCTTGTTTAAAAAAGAGCGGGTCACACAAAAAAAAAAGCTTGGGAAGATTTTTCTGCGAACCTTCACTTTGTTTGGCTAGGATGTTCACTGCTGTCTGTTGTACATCGGAAGTGCTCAGGACTGTCTGAAGCGCAAGACTGTTAATTATAATGCCTTTGAAGTCTGTTTTTATACATTTAACAACACTTGCCCATCTGCCGTCTTGTTTTACAGCTCAAGCTGGGGTTTTTTTTTCACTCGTTGAAAGATGATCTTTTTATATTTCAACGATTCCCTTTTTTTTTATTTTGATGAGTCTGAACAGTGCACGTCACGGGCTTCATTTCATAACTTGATATTTCCAGCCCCATTCGAGCCTTGTTACAGCCCTCTCTGCTGACCACGGAATCCAATATTCTGCCTTTTATTTTTGACAACGAGCAGGCTGGTGATCTGGGCTTACCCTGGTCCGTGAAAGAACTTCCATTTTATAAATTTCTATGTAAATTCGTTAAATTATCTTCATTTCCCCCTCCCTCACCTCCCCCCACTTTTTCTTCTGTCCTTTTTTTCTAATGTCCACTGACCCAGGTTGCCCACCTCTTTTTTTTTTCCCCCCTTCCCCAGGCTGAGCTGAGCTGGGGTGGGGAGGGGGGGGGGTGTGGAGTGGTTTTTGCTGAGCCTTCAGAAGAACTAATCTAACCGAGGCAAGGTTTGACTAACGGCAGCTGGAAGATGTTGTAATTTGGGCTTTTTTTTAAAAGAGAAAATTCATCCACCCGACTGTCGGCATTAACCTCCAGATTGTCCAGTTAACGTAACTGCTTCTGTTCAGATAGCCACTGTGCTCATCAATATCATGATCAGACACTGTTGGAGACTGATTTGTACAGTTTTCCCCTGCGTCCTCTCTTTTTTCACTTTGTAAAGAATAAGAGGCAGGGCTTTTAAGCCAGCTTGTACAATGCATATATATTGCTTTTTGTATTCTGTACTGTGATCTATGGCCACCCACATGTGATTTCTATACAGAAGTTGTAAACTTGACTTGTAGTTCAGTATTTCCCATTAAAATATCGCCAGGGCTGAAATCTGGCTGTCTTGTGTGAAGTGTATTTGTTTTCATTAATCCCCTTTTCGGCTTGTTACTTGATTTGATTTATTACTATCATGTATAATGGTATACAGTGTAAAGTAAAGGGGCGGCACGGTAGCACAGTGGTTAGCACTGCTGCTTCACAGCTCCAGGGTCCTGGGTTCAATTCCTGGCTCAGGTCACTGTCTGTGTGGAGTTTGCACATTCTCCTCGTGTCTGCGTGGGTTTCCTCCAGGTACTCCAGTTTCTTCCCACAGTCCAAAGATGTGCAGGTTAGGTTGATTGACCATGCTAAGAAATTGCCCCTTAGTGTTTAGGGATGTGTAGGTTAGAGGGATTAGTGGGTGTAATATGTAGGGATATGGGGGTAGGGCCTGAGTGGGATTGTGTTTGGTGCAGACTTGATGGGCCGAAGGGCCTCTTTCTGCACTGTAGGGTTTTATGTATTGTGTCTTGCGCGCCATACAGACAAAGCATGCCCATTCATGGAGAAGGAAACGAGGGGTGCAGAGTGTAATGTTACAGTCATGGCTTGGGTATGAGAAAGATCAACTTAATGCGAGCTAGGTCCATCCAAAAGCCTGATGGCAGAGCAGAGAAGAGCATGGTTAGAGTTTAAAAGGGTTAGAATACGATTTTAGAAGCATCGAGCGAGAGTTAAAAGATAGACTTAGAAGGTATGCTGGGCACAGCTTGCAAGAAGTTGCCTCACTCTGGGGCCATCTTGAAAAAAAAGCCTAATTTCTGTAATTTTATAAAAATCTGTAACAAATAACTTTTTTTTTAAAGATCTGAGGGTATAAGTTGTTCTTGTGCTATCCTCTAGCGTTGAGGTAGAATCCCTACAGTACAGGAAGAGGCCACTCAGCCCATCGAGTCTACCGACCACAATCCCACCCAGGCTGCCTCCTGTAACCCCACGTATTTACCCTGCTAATCACTCTGACAGTAAGGGGCAACTTAGCACAGCCAATCAAGACGTGTGCATCTTTCGGGCTGTGGGAGGAAACCCAGAGCACCCAGAAGAAACCCATGCAGACATGGGGAGAAAGTGCAGACTCCACACAGACAGTGACCCCAAGGCTGAGATTCAACCTGGGTCCCTGGCGCTGTAGGCAGCAATACTAACCACTGTGCCTCTATGCAGCCCACATAGTTACCTACCAGATAGGTATGGTGGGTAACCATCTTATCAGGTAGGTAGTTAATAGATGAATTATAAAAGTGTAGACAGATCTAGTTCCATTCTTGTTTGTTTAATACCCAGCATATGTGCAAAATATTAGTAACTACAGATTCAGTATTAAAACTACATAATTGCATGATGACACAGTGGTTAGCACTGTTGCCTCAGGGTGCCAGGGACTTGGGTTCAGTTCCCAGCTTGGGTCATTGTCTGTGGAGTCTGCACATTGTCCCCATGTCTGTGTGGGTTTCCTCCAGGTGCTCCAGTTTCCTCCCGCAGTCCGAAAGACATGCTGGTTAGGTGCGTTGGCCGTGCTAAATTCTCCCTCAGTGTCCCTGAACAGACACTGGAGTGTGGCAACTAGGGGATCTTCACAATAAATTTATTGAAAGTGTTAATGTAAGCCTACTTGTGACACTAAGAAAGAAAGTTGAACAGCAATCATAAAATAGTTGGGGGGGATGAGGAAGAAAACAAGTTAGCACGAATTTTGATTCAAGTAGTGCCGCAACACTGCCTCCTGCCTTGGGATCTCTCCAGTTACGTAATTAAACAATCATTTGGGCCTCTAAAGAAGAAGCTAAGTGAGTGAGTAAACACTTGATGTTCTTTCATTGATATTGCACCGATAACAGAATGTGGGTGAACCAACAGCACATGGACTGCTGGGGTTCAAGAAGAGGGCTCACCATCATCTTCAAGGGCAATCGGGAATGGACAATAAAAATGTGCCAGTGTCACCCACATCCTATGAAACAATTACAAAACAGGACTGAGGCATTTGTTTATAGTATTTAGCTGTTGGTGCTTTGTTTGATCTGCATATCCAGATATTTGTACCTTCTGCAAAATTGTCAAGTTATCGATATCAGGGAATTTGCTAATGCAGTTTAAAAAAAAAAGTATGTGATGTTCAGCTTTGTAAAATACAATCATTCTGAATCAGGTACTGTGCCCTAAGAGGGTGATCGCAACCTTGGATTTCCATTGGGTTGGTCTATGATTATGCTTGGTAAAATGGTTTGCTGTTCCCTTCTACAGTATGGCTGACCAAGAAGCTTTCCTGGTCTTATTGCCCGTGATTCGGTGTACTGGAAGGATTTACACGCTGAAAATCAACCTGTTGGCTCACATAATGAGCACACCTTGTGAGGCCATCAAGTCCTGAAATGTAGAAAATAGGTGCAGGAGTAGGCCATTTGGCCTTTCGAGCCTGCACCACCATTCGATATGATCATGGCCGATCACTGCACTTTCGGTATCCCACTCCCTTTTTCTCTCCAAAACCCCTTGATCCCTTTAGCCACGTCCAGCTGCCTTTTCAAATGCATCTAAAGAACTGGCCCCAACAACTTTCTGTGGTAGAGAATTCCACAGCTCTTCCTCATCTCAGTCCTGAATGGCTTACCCAATAATCTGAGACTGTGACCCCCTAGTTCTGGACTTCCCCAACATCAGGAACACTCTTCCCGCATCTAGCCTGTCCAGTCCCACCAGGATCTTATATTTCTATCAGATCCCCTCTTATTCTAAATCCCAGTGAACACAAGCCCAGTCGATCCAGTCTTTCTTCATATGTCAGTCCTGCCATTCTGGGAATCGGTCTGGTGAACCTTCGCTGGACTCCCTCAAGGGTAAAAGGAAGTAGAAAGCAACAATACAAGACAGATAAAACATAAGCCAACACTAAATAAGGTCAGAATAGAGAATGAAGTTAAAACAGCAGAATTAAAGCCACTCAAGAATCACCGAAACCCTGCAGTGCAGAAGGAGGCTATTTGGCCCACTGAGTCTACACCGACCACAATCCCACTCAGGTCCAATCCCTGTAACCCCATATATTTACCCTCCTAATCCCCCTAAGGGGCAATTTAGCTTGGCCAATCCACCTAACCCATACATCTTTAGACTGTGGGAGGAAACCGGAGAACCTGGAGGAAACCCATGAAGATACGTGGAAAATGTGCAAACTGTACAGCCTGTACCGGAGGCCAGAATCCGGTGCTTTTGCATTTGCAAAAAAGGTGGATGATTGCACAAATTGAGTTAAATAGGTCTGACTTAATTGTCCTTATAGAGACGCGCCCAAGATTGGGAACATCCAAGGACATTCAGCGTTTAGAAGGGATAAGAAAAGGAGGTCAGATAGTGTTGTTAATAAGGGGTGAGATCAATACATTATAGGAGAATATCTTTGATTGAAGGTTCAAGATATTTGATTTATTGTCACGTATTACTATACAGTAAAAAGTATTGTTTCTCATACGCTATACAAAGCATACTGTACATAGAGAAGGAAAAGAGAGAGTGCAGAATGTCGTGTTACAATTATAGCTAGGGTGTGGAGAGAGATCAATTTACTGCGATTTAGGTCCATTCAAAAGTCTGATGGCAACAGGGAAGAAGCTGTTCTTGAGTTGATTGGTACGTATCCTTTTGTATCTTTTTCCCGACGGAAGAAAGTGGAAGAGAATATATCTGGGGGGTGTGTGGAGTCCTTAATTATGCTAGCTGCTTTTCCGAGTCAACAGGAAATGTAGACAGTGTCAATGGATGGGAGGTTGGTTTGAGTGATGGACTGGGCTTCGTTGACCATCCTTTGTACTTTCTTGAGGTCTTGGACAGAGCAGGAGCCATACCAAGCTGTGATACAACCAGAAAAAATACTTCCTACGTTTCATCTGTAAAAGTTGGTGAGAGCTGTAGTGGACATGCTGAATTTCCTTAGTCTTCTGAGAAAGTAGAGGTGTTGGTGGGCTTTCTTAATGATAGCATCGGCATGGAGGGAACAGGACTGGTTGTTGGTGATCTGGACACCTAGAAACTTGAAGCTCTCGACCATTTCTAATTCGTCCTCATTGATGTAGACAAGGGCAAGTCCTCCTCTACGGTTCCTGAATGCAATGAGTATCTCTTTCATTTTGTTGACGTTGAGGGAGAGATTATTGTTGTTGCATCAGTTCACCAGATTCTCTATCTCATTCCTGTACTCCATTTTGTCATTCTTTGAGAGCTGGCCCGTTACAGTGGAGTTATCAGCAAACTTGAAAATCGAGTTGGAGGAGAATTTGATTACACAGTCATTGGTGTATAAGGAGTATAGAAGGCAGTTGATGGCCTTCTAATTACTTGCTGCACCTGCATACTAACCTTTTACGATCCATGCACTAGGACACCCAGATCCCTCTGCATCTCAAAACTCTGCACACAGACAAGCTTGGAGTCAGAACAGCTTCCCAAAACACCAGGGAGAGAGAGGGAGACTCTAGGCAAGTCAACCACTAACAACAGATTTTCCACTCCAAGAAGAAGCTTTGCTTCAAGCTAACCGGCAGAATTTCTAATACCAGGGAGAGAGAGAGAGAGAGAGAAAAACACTGTTTTCAGTCTGATGTCCATTCCCCCTTCTAAACTAAAACTGAAAATTATTTTTCCTCCCCTGGGGAGGAACCACCTGACTGACTTGTCAGTCAATCAATCAATCTTCCCCCTCACAATGCGAGGTCATAAAACATCCCAGAGTCAAAATAAACATTTAAGAACGTAAGAAATAGGAGCAGGAGTAGGCCATCTAGCCCTTCGAGCCTGCCCCGCCATTCAATAAGATCATGGCTGATCTGTCGTGGCTCAGTTCCACATTCCCGCCCTCTCCCCATAACCCTTAATCCCCTCTCTTATCAAAAAGCCATCAACCCTCTTCTTAAAAATATTTAGCGAGGTAGCCTCCACCACTTCAACAGGCAGAGAATTCCAGAGATTCACCACCCTTTGAGTGAAGAAGTTCTTCCTCAACTCCGTTCTAAACTGCCCCCCCTTTATCTTGAGGCTGTGCCCCCTAGTCATTTAAGGCATTGTAGTAGCAATAAATGGACTTCTAGCAGATGGCCTGGCAATAATGAGAAAAAAAAACTGAAAAGGTCTGCTTACAACTGCAGAGAACATGATTTTTAAAAAATTTTAAAGATTTAAACTAACGTCACAACCCATCAGATTATCAGAATCCCCATACTTTTTTGACAAGGTCCCACTATTTCATCCCCATTCTACCATGTGATTATTATGGGAGTGGTGTACAGGCTCCCTAACGTGTGACCTCTTGCCTTTATCATCCCTCATCACTAGCTAAACCACTTCCATATCCTGATTTCTTGAACTTTGATCATTTCTCTCTGTTGTGCTAATGTTGTCTTCAATTGATGGAACCCTGAAAGGTTATCGGGATAGGCAGAAATGTGAAGTTGAGGTTAAAATTCAATCAGCCGTGATCTTATTGAATGGCGGAGCAGGTTAAATGTATGGGGTTATGGGGATCGTTTCTGGGTGGGATTGTTGTTCATGCAGGCTCGAAGGGCCAAATGGCCTCCTTCTGCACTGTAGGGTTTCTATGAAAACTTCTAACAAATTGGAAAGGAAGTGAGTTATTTAAGGATGTGGATTCTTTCTGTCGATGATTGTAAAAGTCTAAGTTTAATGAGATGTTCTAGTTGGGCTGGAAGTTGACCATTTAGACTGAGGTTGAGGGTCAGTGAGCAAGGTGGGAGGTCAGAAATCAAAAAAGAGAAAAAATGCTGGAAAATCTCAGCAAATCTGGCAGCATTTGTGAGGAGAGAAAAGAGCCGATGTTTCAAGTCCAGATGACCCTTTGACAAAGCTAAAAAGCACAGAAAATGGGAGATATTTATAACGTGGGGTGAGAGAATGAAAGATGAGTCATAGCCACAGAAACCAGGGGAAAGGCTGCTCATGG
This sequence comes from Carcharhinus amblyrhynchos, assembly GCF_965287045.1. Classification (NCBI taxonomy): domain Eukaryota; kingdom Metazoa; phylum Chordata; class Chondrichthyes; order Carcharhiniformes; family Carcharhinidae; genus Carcharhinus; species Carcharhinus amblyrhynchos. Next base: position 7,503,561 of record NC_137355.1, on the reverse strand, counting down.
CAGCCCATAGAGAGAATAGAAGGTGTGAATGGCCAAATGGCAAAGATGAAATCAGAGGGTAAACTGTGACAGATGAAGACATACGACAGCACAGAGTCGCTGAGCAGAGACTGATAGCACACATGAGGACGGCCTCAACCAGATCTTGGGTTCATGTCACACTATCTCTAACCCCTGCGACTTGCCTGGACTTGCAAAATCTCACTAACTGTCCTGGCCGGAGACAATGCACATCTCTTTAACCTGCGCTTAACCCTCTCTCCACTCACATTGTCTGAACCTTTAAGACTTGATTACCTGTAAAGACTCGCATTCCAATCATTATTTTGTAAATTGAGTTTCTGTCTTTAAATGCCCTGTTTGTGAACAGAACTCCCACTCACCTGATGAAGGAGCAGTGCTCTGAAAGCTCGTGATTCTAAATAAATCTGTTGGACTTAAACCTGGTGTTGTGAGACTTCTTAAGATGAAGATGTAGGAGGGTTGGGGGAACGGATGGGACAGAGGTAAAATTTGGAAAAGGGGAAGAGGTCAGAGTAAGGTGAGAGGTCAGGCAGGGAGCGGGGTGAGAGGTCAGGCTGAGGACAGGGTGAGAGGTCAGGTAGGGAGCGGGGTGGGAGGTCAGGCAGGGAGCGGGGTGGGAGGTCAGGCTGAGGACAGGGTGAGAGGTCAGACTGAGAGCAAGGTGAGAGGTCAGGCAGGGAGCGGGGTGAGAGGGCAGGCTGAGGACAGGGTGAGAGGTCAGGCTGAGGACAGGGTGAGAGGTCAGGCAGGGAGCGGGGTGAGGGGTCAGGCAGGGAGCGGGGTGAGAGGTCAGGCTGAGGACGGGGTGAGAGGTCAGGCTGAGGACAGGGTGAGAGGTCAGGCAGGGAGCAGGGTGAGAGGTCAGGCAGGGAGCGGGGTGAGAGGTCAGGCAGGGAGCGGGGTGAGGGGTCAGGCAGGGAGCGGGGTGAGGGGTCAGGCAGGGAGCGGGGTGAGGGGTCAGGCTGAGCAGGTACTCAGAGCCCCGGAACGGAGTTGCTGTGAGCCGGCTCCGGGGGGACTGTAGAGGCGGCTGCACCATGGCCAGCCTGGTGCTGAAGAACAGGCGGACAACCCTGGAACGGGGCGAGAAATTCACCTCGGAGCAGTACTTCACCCGCGCCAACCTGCGGGGCCGGTGAGTGGAAATACCGCCGGCCCGAGAGCCGGGGGAGCGGAGCCTGAAACCCGGGGCCCGGCACAGGAGCCGGAGCAGAGCCCGAGCCCGCTCCCTCACACAGACCCCCCCTGACAGAGTCCCCTAAATATACCCCCCCTAAATATACCCCCCACACCCCGACAGACCCCCCTAAATATACCCCCCACACCCCGACAGACCCCCCTAAATATACCCCCCACACCCCGACAGACCCCCCTAAATATACCCCCCCAAAATACCCCCCCCAAAATACCCCCCCTAAATATACCCCCCACACCCCGACAGACCCCCCTAAATATACCCCCCCAAAATACCCCCCCTAAATATACCCCCTACACCCAGACAGACCCCCCAAATATACCCCCCTAAATATACCCCCCACACCCAGACAGACCCCCCAAATATACCCCCCTAAATATACCCCCCACACCCAGACAGACCCCCCAAATATACCCCCCTAAATATACCCCCCACACCCAGACAGACCCCCTCTGCACCTCAACATCCCCCAACTGAAATACCCTCCCATACAGAGCCCGTTCCCTCACACAGAGTGCAGCCCTACACTCCCCAGATATACCCCCCCGAATATACCCCCCCGAATATACCCCCCAAGACAGACCCTGCTCCCTCACGCACACTGCAGCCAAACACCTCTAATGTACACCTCTGATATACCTCCCCCAACATCTATTAACTCAGGTACCCCCCCAATATACCCCCCCATAGCCAGACAGACCCCCCTCAGTGCACCTCAACACCCCCCAACTGAAATACTCTCCCATACAGAGCCCACTCCCTCACACACACTGCAGCCAAACACTTCCAATGTACATTCCTGACACCCAGATAGACCTCCCCAGTGCAGCCCAACACCCCCTAACTGGGATTCACCCCCCCCAAATATACCTACCAGACAGAGCCCGCTCCCTCACACACAAACCCAACACTCCCAGATATATCCCACGACAGAGCTCCCAAAATATACCCTCCACATCCAACACAACCCTCCTTCCAAACATACTCTCCACGTCCTACACAACCCTCCATCCAAACATACCCTCCACATCCAACACAACCCTCCATCCAAACATACCCCCACCCACCTCAGACAAGCCACCCTAAATGTACTCCTAAACCTGGACAGAACCTCCTCTGTCTCAGTGCACCCCAACACCCCTTCACATACCCCACTGACAGAGCTCCCCAAATGTACCCTCTACACCCCTGACACAACCCTTCATCCAAATATACCTCCAGCCACATATGTACCTCAGATAAACCACCCTAAATATACCCCTAAACCTGGACAAAACCTCCTCTCACTCACTCACACACACACTGCACCCCAACACCCTTAACTGCAATAGACCCCAAATGTACACCCCCCCAACACAATCCTCCATCCAAACACCCCTCCCACCCACATATGTACCTCAGACAAACCACCCTAAATATAGCTCTAGAACCCAGACAGAAATTCCTCCCCCAGAATACCCCTAAATGTACACCCCCCCAAACCCCCCCTTCACAATATATCTGTAAACTCAGACACCCCAATCCAAACATACCCCCCCCCACAACCTACCCCTAACCCAGACATATTTCCCCTTCCTGCCAAATATATATTCCAGGAAAAAACCCCTAAATGTACCCCAAAACCCAGTTGGAACAAACAAGCATCCTAACAATGTTTGGATGTTCTAAACTAACATCTCTCCCCCAGAATGACTCCCCAAAACCCAGACAATCCTCCCACTCCACCAATACAATTCCAACCTCTCCAACCCAAATAAACACCCCCCTAAACATTAGCTCCCCACTTTAACCCAGACTGAACCCCTTTCCAAACATAAACATCCCCCAGATAGACCCTCTCCCAAAACCAAGACTGACCCCCTAAATATATACCCTCCAACCAAAAAGATCCCTCCCAGCCCAGTGTTAGGGTACGAGCAGAAACCTCAGACTGTAACACCATACTTAACATCCTCTCCTCCTCCCCAGTATACCCCAAGCACAGTATTTTTTGTCTGTATAGTGCACAAGAAGCAATACTTTTCACTATATCCCAATACATGTGACAGCAATAAATCAAATCAAAGTATGTTATGGAACCCAACAGTTCTTTTCTAATTTGGTTTTAGTGTGAGAATAAGGTGTTTTACTCCAGGTGTGATTCTGTTGACACCCAAGGAAGCTTTTATCAAAACAAACTTTATTTAACAATACAGTTTAACTATAACAAATGAATTAGCTTAACCTTTACCAAACACAGTGCTTAAATATGATACAATGGTATTACATACAATTCTTAACTGCTAACCTTTTCGCAGTCACTGCAGAGAATAGGGTGCATTATTGACCCGAATAATCATATTCTAATTTGTTGTGTCTTAAGTTTCCTTTGTACTTTTGCTTTTGTTCGGGCTGTTCCCCTTCCTTTTGGGGAGCTGCCCCTTTTACTTTGTCCTAATTTAATTTGAATTTGTTTATTTGGTTTGACCTGAAAGACCCTTAAAAGAGGATCTCTATTAGCTTCAATTCAAGCGATATTCCTCTTACAGACTTAAATTTGTCTTCAAAATCAAAAACACAAGGCTTTCACATTTGTACTTGTTAACAGTCCTAGGGTCTTTGATCACCTCTAGAAACAGACACCGCTTGCTTCTTTCAGGATTAGGCAGAAACTGATTGTTTCAAAATCAAAGAGAACTCTGTATCTTCCAATCAAACTTAGCTCCTTCCATTCACATGATTTTGCCTCTGTTAATCAATCTAGTCCCTACTGTGAAACACTAGGGGAAAAAAATCAACAAAAATGCATTAGCTTAGATTAAAACACACACCTAGCTAATATCAGTCATTAGCCTGCATTTAGTCGTGGCATCACATGTAGGTCAGGGCGACAGATTTCCTTCACTGAACGACATTAGTGAACCAGACGGGTTTTTCTGACGATCGTTTCATGGACATCAGTGGATTCCAGATATTTTTTATTGAATTCAAATTCCACTATCTGCAGCAGCAGGATTTGAACCTAAGTCCCCAAACCATTAGCTGAGTTTCTGGATTAATAGTCTAGTGATAATATCACTGGGCCATCACCTCCCCTACCCACAGCTAAAAGCACAAATGGACCCCATAACCATAAACACTTATGTCCTTAAACACTGATGTCCCCAAACACACCCTTTCCTCAAACCCACCTCCCAAGAAGCAGCTCCACATATTCCTGAACCCCTCTTTCCCACCCCTTCTGACACACACACACACACACACACACACACACACACACACACACCCCCCCCCAACCACCAAATACTGTAGATGCTGGAAATCTTTCATCAGGCCTGGCAGCGTCTGTGGAGAGAGAAACAGAGCTATCGTTTCTGATCTCTAAACTTGCAGCAGAACTCATTAATGCACCTTTGAACTTGGTGTGTCCCGGTTAATAATCTAGCTCCCTGTGGGAGTTTAGACACAGAACACAAACAACACTTTATCAAGCTCCTCTACAAATAAAAATCCTGAGCTCCAGTCTCTAACTGTGGTTTGTATACGTATTGAAAACAAATACTCTTCCGAGCAGATCAACATGTGCCCATCACTTTATTTAAAGTCTCACAGTAAATGCCCTTCAAGAGGCTGAGTACTTTTGAAAATTTCAGTTATAATAAGCAGTCGCAGCAAAGTGGTTTGTTTGTATTGAGTGACCAGTTAGGGGTTGAACTCCCTGTCCGATGATAACTATACATGCTGCCTGTCTATACACGAGGAAAAGTCCATTTTTTATTGTTCCCATTCATTGGGATGCGAACATCGTGATCAAGGGCAGCATTTATTTCTGTCCAAAAGGCGGTGGCGAGCCATCATCTTGACTCGTTATAGCTCAGTGGTGGGTAACCTGTGGTCTGGGGGCCACATGCGGTCCACCTGGGCTCTGAGTGCAGCCCCACCAGATAGTTTGTTGGCTGTTGACCACACGTGGGGTTGCCACATTCTGCTGATTCCCGTCCATGTAGTTTTTTTTCCTATCGGTGTGACTGAAGTGATTTGCTTGTAAAGCGAGGGCGAGTGAAGTGAGGTGGGCTTTGATTGCTCACAACACTGACTGTGGGAGCCGTGTGCTCCCTCTGTGTCCAAACTGTCAATCTTTCTTCTGTTTTACTAATAAATGACGAAGCACTTCCTATGACTCATTATGAAATTTTAGGGGCATGTATTAAATGTATTTAATCTTATTCATGGGGTTATGGTCAGTGAACAAGCCCGATTTCAATCTTGTGACCCACTGGGATAAACGAGGGCCACTCATACAACCCACTCAGTTTAGGTTTCCCATCACTGCTGGTGTCTGTGTGGTGGAGCTACGCCCATAGTACTTTTTTTTTCCCGTTGTGGATTGATGCAACATATTTTAAAATCATTCGTGGGACGTGGGTGTCGCTGGCTGGGCCAGCATTTATTGCCCATCCCGAGTTGCCTGAGGGCAATTGAGAGTCAACCACATTTCGTGACTCTGGAGTCACGTGTAGATCAGACCAGGTAAGGATGACAGATTTCCTTCCCTAAAGGGTGTTAGTGAACCAGATGGGTTTTTCCGACAATGGTCATCAGTAGATTCTTAATTCCAGATTATTCTTATTGAATTCAGATTCCACTATCTGCCATGGCAGGATTTGAACCCAGGTACCCTAGAACATTAACTGAATTTCTGGATCGCTAGTCTAGCGGTAATACCACTAGGCCATCGCCTCCCCTCAGTACAATTGTTACGAGGCTTGATTAAATTGTTCTGCAGATGGCGTTAACCTATACAACAGCGACTAATCTCGTGTTGCCCTTGTGTCTCCTGTAGGCTGTTTGGTCCTTCCTGCCCAGTTGAATCACTCTCCTATTTTCTGACACCCTTGCGTACCTCATATGAGAAAGCAGTGAAAGAGGAATTCAAACCTGTTAAAGTTGGGGCTTCCTTTGGACCAACGTAAGTATAGATGGGAACACTGGCTGATTTAAGGAATTTTTATTTCGTTAAAAATACAGCAATGGTTGCAAATATTAGAATATTTTAATGGAAATGGTCTAGTTCAGCCCTGTTAACTCAAGCTATTTTGATTCACACTACGTTCTTCTCATAGAGCCCGACAGTGCAGAAGGAGGCCATCTGGCCCATTGAGTCTGCATTTACCATAATCCCGTCCAGGCCCTATCTCCACACCCCATGCATTTACCTTAGCTAGTTCCCCTGACACAAAGCGACAATTTAGCATGGCCGGTGCACCTAACCTGCACATTTCCAGTTTCCTCCTCCACTAAATTTAGCCAGAAAAAGCTGGAAATAACACAGTAGGTTTGGAAGCACCTATGGATCGAGAAACAGAGTTAATATTTTAAGTTCTGACAGGGAGGAAACTGGAGCCCCAGAGGAAACGCTTGCAGAGATGGGGAGAGTGTGCAGACTCCACACAGACAGTGACTCAAGCTGGGAATCGAATCTGGGTCTCTGGCTCTGTGAGGCAGCAGTGCTAACCACCATGCTCATTTTTCTGACTTTGTTGGCAGCGATCTCAGACTTCATTGATTACCATTTGAATTTTGATTTCTCTTGCCGTGAGGAACCGTGAGTTGAGGTTATCTGCGCACTGATTTTAAACTGACACCAATTCTCTCAATCTTCCAATTGGCCTTCTTGCTGTAGATGGTGGACATCCTGGTTCCGGGTGATGGTGACCATTCCAACAGCTTGGAAAGGCGAGGAGGTGCACTTTGTGTGGGAAAGCGATGGAGAAGCGCTGGTATGGCGAAATAGCATCCCAGTTCAGGTACGGTAAATTGACTGGACGCTGGGAAACCTGAAATGAACACAGAAACTGCTGGGAACACACAGCAGGTCTGGCCGCACTGATGGAGAACAAAACAGAGTTAAAACTTGCGTCAGAACTGAGAAAACTAGTGAAAGGTCAGAACCTAAAGTGTTAACTCTGTTTCTCGATCCATAGATGCTTCCAAACCTGCTGTGTCATTTCCAGCTTTCTCTGGCTAAATTTAGTGTGGTGCCAACATAGAACATAAATGAGAATTAAAACCTGTTGAAATGTGTGTTTTTCGTTTTAAGAGAAAGCTCACTATCAAATTAGCCCGGTGTAGTTTAATAATTGCTGATGTACGTAGGCATGGTTATGGAGACACTCCTTTAGTCATATGCACTAATGTGAATAACTCCTCAAAGCCTGTCCACCATCTACAGGGCACAAGTCAGGAGTGTGATGGAATACTCCCCGCTTGTCTGGATGGGTGTAGCTCCAACAACACTCAAGAAACTCCACACTATCCAGGACAAAGCAGTCCACCGATCAATCAGTCATTTTGTTTATTTATTAGTGTTGCAAGTAGGCTTACATTAACACTGCCATGAAGTTACTATGGGTATCCCCTAGTCGTCACATTCCGGCACCTGTTCGGGTACACTGAGGGAGAATTTAGCACAGCCAGTGCACCTAACCGGCACGTGGGAGGAAACCGGAGCACCCGGAGGTAACCCACGCAGAGAACGTGCAGACTCTGCCCTAAACCAGGAATCGAACCCAGGTGCCTTGCGCTCTGAGGCAGCAGTGCTAACCACTGTGCTACTGTGCTGCCCTCATTTGATACCCTATTCACTTTAAACATTCACTTCTTCCACCACTGACTCACAGGTGGCAGTAAGGTGTATCTACAAGTTGCACGACAGAAACTCACCAACTCCTTTGACAGCCTCTTCCAAACCCCTGACCTCAATTACCTGGAAGGACAAAGGGCAAGGAGATACATGGACAGAAGACACATGGGGAACTCCACCACGGACAAGTTCCCCTCCAAGCCACACACCATCCTGACTTGGAAATATATTGCTGTTCCTTCACTGGGTCAAAATCTTGGAATTCCCTCCCTAACAGCACTGTGGGTGTACTGAAACACCAGGGTACTGAGATCGGGTGAAGTAAGTGGCTCAGCACCGCTACCTCAAGGTCAGTTTTGGGAGGGCAATAAATGCTTGCCTAGCCAGCGATGCTCAAATCCCATGGACGAATACATCAATGTCAGATATCTTACACTGATGCCTATTTCTCAGTGTTTATTTGCTAATCAGCAATGAAGGTAGTTACATTTTGATTCCCAATGATCCAAACGGTTCATGTACTGATGACATTGACCTAGCATCATAATCTTGTAAAGCTTGGATTGTTCCTGTATTGTGATACAAAACCACAGGATTAAACTTTACTGATTTATTGGTCATTGTTAAATTGCAAAAGATGGCACAGATATTTGTATAATATGTTTCTGTGAGGGTGTCATTCACTGTGAGGGTTAGGTGACGTGTGTAGAATGGTTCAGGTTGAAGCTCATTAATTAGTGCTTTCAACCTGTGATCTGTTAATTCTGTATGCACGAGAAAGAATCACAGAATCCCTACTGTTGGGAAGAAGGCCATTCATAAGAACATAAGAAATAGGAGCAGGAGTAGGCCATCTAGCCCTTCGAGCCTGCCCCGCCATTCAATAAGATCATGGCTGATCTGTCGTGGCTCAGTTCCACATTCCCGCCCTCTCCCCATAACCCTTAATCCCCTCTCTCATCAAAAACCCATCAACCCGCGTCTTAAAAATATTTAGCGAGGCAGCCTCCACCACTTCAACGGGCAGAGAATTCCAGAGATTCACCACCCTTTGAGTGAAGAAGTTCCTCCTCAACTCCGTTCTAAACCGCCCCCCCTTTATCTTGAGGCTATGCCCCCTAGTCCTATTATCCTTTCTGAGCGGGAAGAGTCTCTCCACCTCTATCCTATCCATCTATCCATCCCATTCATCATCTTATACGTCTCAATGAGATCTCCCCTCATTCTTCTAAACTCTAACGAGTACAAGCCTAATCTGTTCAGCCTCTCCTCATAGCTCAACCCCCTCAACTCCGGTATCAGCCTAGTAAACCTCCTCTGCACTCCCTCCAAGGCCAAAATATCCTTGCATAAGTACGGCGCCCAAAACTGCACACAGTACTCCAGCTGCGGCCTCACCAATGCCCTATACAGCCGCAGCAAGACCTCCCTACTTTTATATTCAATCCCCCTCGCGATGAAGGCCAGCATCCCATTCGCCTTCCTGACCACCTGCTGCACCTGCAAGCTGGGTTTTTGCGACTCATGCACAAGGACCCCGAGGTCCCCCTGCACCGTCGCCTGCTGCAGTTTTTCTCCACGTAAGTAATAATCCTTCCTACCATTATTCCTACCAAAGTGGACCACCTCGCACTTGCCAACATTAAATTCCATTTGCCATTTCCTGGCCCATTCGCCCAGCCTATCTAGATCCTTCTGTAGACTCTCCCCACCCTCCGCACAATTTGCCTTTCCACCAATTTTGGTGTCATCAGCAAATTTCGACACCCTACACTCGGTTCCCTCCTCCAGATCATCTATATAAATGGTAAAAAGCTGAGGCCCCAGCACTGACCCCTGGGGCACTCCACTAGTCACCATCCGCCAATCCGAATAGCACCCATTGACCCCCACTCTCTGCCTCCTATTTGACAACCAGTCCTCTATCCACGCTAACACCCTACCCCCAACTCCATGCCCCCTGACCTTCTGTAATAACCTCTTGTGAGGTACCTTGTCAAACGCCTTCTGAAAATCCAGGAAGACCACATCCACCGGCTCTCCTCTATCCACCGCCCTAGACACATCCTCATAGAACTCCAGTAAATTTGTCAGACACGACTTCCCTTTAAGGAAACCGTGCTGCGTCTGCTCTATCAAGTAGTTCCCCTCAAGATGCCTCGCTATTTCCTCCTTGATGACGGATTCTAACATTTTACCTACAACAGATGTTAAACTAACAGGCCTATAATTCCCCGCCTTTTGCCTGGCACCCTTCTTAAACAACGGCGTAACATTAGCCGTTTTCCAATCTTCCGGCACTTCCCCGGAATCCAGCGACGTCTGGAAAATAACCACCAAGGCATCCACTATCACCTCCGCCATTTCTTTCAGGACCCTCGGATGCATTCCATCCGGTCCTGGGGACTTGTCCACAATCAGCCCCTCCAGTCTGTCGAGCACCGCCTCTCTAGTAACAGTAATGTCATTAAGACCCTCCAGTCCTACCACCTTTCCATCTCTAAAATCCGGCAAATTATTCACGTCCTCCTCCGTGAAGACCGAAACAAAAAAGTTAATGAAGACCGAAACAAAAAAGTTATTCAAGACCTCCGCCATATCCCCATCCCCTACCACTAAGTCCTCCTTCTCATCCTCTAAGGGACCAACATTCACCCTAGCCAGCCTCTTCCTTTTTATATACTTATAAAAACTCTTGCTATCCTTTTTTATATTAAGCGCTAGCTCAGCTTCATAGTTTCTCCTATCCTTCTTTATCAACTTCTTTGTCAATCTTTGTTGACATTTAAACCTCTCCCAATCCTCTTCTCGCCCACTACTCTTAGCGACTCTAAACGCCTCCGCTTTTAATTTAACACTTTCCTTCACCTCCTTCGTTATTCGGCCTATCGAGCCCATACCAACAACAATTCCACCCAGGCCCTATCCCAGTAACCCCACATATTTACCCTGCTAGTCCTCCTGAAACTGAGGGGCAATTTAGCACAATCCTCACAGTGTGAGTCTTAATCTATTTAATAATTTGTACACTGTTGCACTGTGCTATTCTTTTACGAACATCTATATGAACAAATGAACATGTAAATGAGTTAGGAGCAACAGTAGCCCATTCGGCCCCTTTGAGGCTGCTCTACCATTCAATAAGATCATGGCTGATCTGATTGTGGCCTGAACTCTACTTTCCTGTCTAACCTTTTCTCTACCCTTTGACTCCCTTGCTAATCAAGAATCTGTCTAACTCAACCTTGAATATATTCAATGACCATCATCCACTCCTCTCTGGTACAGAGAATTTCACAGGCTAACAAACAACCCTACGAAAGAAGAAATCCTCCCTGATTCCACCCAACTTAAATGGTAAAGCTTTTATTTTTAAGCTGTATCTCTGGTTCTGGTCTCATCAGTGGACTTTCTGGTGTATGTCACACTAAAAATGTGATTCTTTCCCTTTGGAACATTATTCTGGCATGCCCAAATCCTCACAGTGCATGAATGTACTGATGACTAAATAGATTAAAACCATTTTCTTGCATGCAGAATTAGCACGTTGTCTTAGTGAGAATCTAACACGATTACTTCCTGTATTTCTGGTGAAATAGTGGAACTGTTTAGGTCCAAATCAGTGGTTTTGGTTGAAATAGGAAATGTCCTTACCTGTTTTGATGTAGCTACCATATCAAAACCAAGGGTAAAATTTGGTTCCTGTTTTTATGTATTGTAATATAATGGGACAGGAAAGGTGAACATCGCTAAAAAGAGATATGTTGCTGAATCTTCTACTCTTTCACTCATCAGAACAAATGCAAGAATACCAAATTTCAAATGATCACAACTTATACTGCCAACCCTTGCTGAACAATCTGAGTGTGTTAGTTGTTACACTTACAACCAATTTTTAAGATAATAAGTGGTGTTTGTAACTTAGTTCATTTATACTTGCTATAAGCTAAATATATTCATACTCAGGGACTGGTTGCCTGCAAACAAAAGGTGATGCATTTTGGTAGATTGAACCAGGGCAGGACTTACTCAGTTAGTGGTAGGTTGTTGGGGAGAGTTACAGAACAAAGGGATATAGGGGTACATGTTTATAGCTCCTTGAAAGTGGACAAATGCTGATTGAGTGGCAAGTTGATTGTTACTTCAGGGACTGACCAAGGAAGGGGAGAAGATCAGCTACATCCTGACAGAGAAGCTCACGGATGAAGATCCTCACAGGTCAGAACTCATTTCCATTCAGCTTTGGGCTATTGTACGCTCCATGGTTATATAAATCCTCCAGTAAGGCGCGTCTCAGATTGGATGGATAGAGTCTTGGGAAAGTACAATTGCTAATCGGCATTCCCCTATAGAGTTCTTCCATCATTCTCACTTAGATTTTTTATAATGATCTCTCTCTGTCTCTTGTTTGCTCATATCCTCTCTCTCATTTGTTAATTTTATTTGTTTGTCACAAATAGGCTTACATTAACACTGCAATGAAGTTATTGTGAAAATCCCCTAGTCGCCACATTCCGGCACCTGTTTTGGTACACTGGGGGAGAATTTAGCATGGCCAGTGTTTTTCAATGCTAATGTTTTTCTTCCCAGGGGAAGGTGATGGCCTAGTGGTATTCTTGCTCGACTATTAATTCCAGAAACTCAGCTGATGTTCTGGGGACGCGGGTTCGAATCCAGTCATGGCAGATGCTGGAATTTGAATTCAATAGAAAAAAAATCTGGAATTAAGAAGCTGTTGATGATGTGAAACCATTGCCGATTGTCAGAAAAGCCCAACTGGTTCACTAATGCCCTTTAGGGAAGGAAATCTGCTGTTCTTATGTGGTATGCATATGACTCCAGAGCCACAGCAAAGTGGTCGACTCTCAACTGCCCTTAGGCAACTAGGGATGGGCAATAAATGCTGGCCAGCCAGAACGCCCATGTCTCTCAAATTAATTTAAAAAAAAGGAGAATTTGGGAAGCAAGTTTTGTTAATCTTGCCCTGATTAGCTAGCTGAAGGAAGGAAAGCAGTTCGGGGGAGGTGTAATGGCAGAATGATATTTTGTGCTTTGCACATATCCCAGGATTAGATGGTTTAGTAAATGATGGGGTTGCTATCCACAGACAGATCGATGTACTGGTCTTTCTACTTCCTGTGTCTGGTGGCTGTAATTTGCTGGTGGAGGAGATGACCTTACCACAGGCAGGTGTGTGTGTGTTTGTTCTCTGCAGCCTGGAGTTGTACGTGGAACTGGCTTGCAACGGATTGTTTGGTGCAGGACAAGGCTCCATGATCTCACCCCCCGACCCAAACCGCAGTTTCACTGTCCACAGGGCTGAGCTGGTCGTCTTCAACAGGGCTGTTCACGAACTGCTGATTGACTTCGAGATCCTCTCTGACATGGCAAAGGTACAGGCGGCTGTGTGTTCGATGTGTAATCAAATCATAGAATCCCTGCAGTGCAGAAGGAGGCCATTGGGCCCATTGAGTTTGTGTTACTGAAAATGTGGTCAGCACCTATCTAGTTCAGTCCTGTTAACTGAAACTATTTTGTGCTCAGATTATATACTTTTCATAGCGTCTTACAGTGCAGAAGGAGGCCATTCAGCCATCAGGTCTGCATCGATCACAATCCCGTCCAGGCCCTATCCCCATAACGCCATGCATTTACCCCAGCTAGTCCCCTGACACCAAGCAACTATTTAGCACGGCCAGTGCACCTAATCCGCACAACCCGGACTGTGGGAGGAAACCGAAGCATCCAGAGGAAACGCACACAGACACAGGGAGAACGTGCAGACTCCACACAGAATCTCTCATGATTGACCCCTCAACCAAGCTGCTTCCTACTCACCCTGTCCATACCCTTCATAATCTGATACACCTCAATCATAGAATCATAGAACAATCGTGTTCCCCCCACCCACCTTAGTCTTCTCTGCCTGAGAAAACAATCCAAGTCTATCCAGATTCTCCCTATAGCTCAAATACTCCATCCCAGGCAACATCCTGGTGAACCTCCTTCTTGTGCAGTCACATATGTGAAGTGACCAGCACTGCACACAGTACAGTGCTGTGGCCTAACCAATGCCCTGTACGAGTCCAACATTATCTCCTTGCTCATATATTCAATGACAACGACTGATCAAAGCAAGTGTCCCGTCCGCCTTCTTAACTGGAATGATCCTATGGTTGGTGAGACTGGGTTTGAATGACTTCCTTTGATCTTTTTAATCAAGGAAATTAGTTAAATTTTTTATCCCTGTAATGAAAGCAAAAATATTCCTGGTGTTGACTGTGGCTCTTCTCTGAGTCAGAGGGCAGGGAGTTCAACTCCCACTCCAGAGATTTCAGCATACAATCTAGACTGACACCTCTGCTGTGCAGAGGGAGTGCTGCACTGCTGTCGGTGCTCTCTTTCCCATAAATGTTACACTGCGCCTCCTATATAAACATACTTAGGGCAGCACGATAACACAGTGATTAGCATTGCTGCTTTACAGCTCCAGGGACCTGGGTTCAATTCCCGGCTCAGGTCACTGCCTGGGCGGAGTTTGCGCATTCTCCTCGTGTCTGCATGGGTTTCCTCCAGGTGCTCCAGTTTCCTCCCACAGTCCAAAGATGTGCGGGTTAGGTTGATTGGCCGTGCTAAAAATTGCCCCTTTAGTGCTGAGATGTGTAGGTTAGAGAGATTAGTGGGTAAATATGCAGGCATATGGGGATAGGCCCTGGGTGGGATTGTGTTCGGTGCAGACTTGATGGTCCGAATGGCCTCTTTCTGTACTGTAGGGTTTCTTTGAATAGCATTCTATGAATACTGGTTGTTACCATTGATGAGAAACTGAACTAGACTATAAGCATGTAAGCATAAGATGGGTGGTACGGTGGTCACTGCTGCCTCATGGCGCCAGGAACCCGAATTCAATTCTGGCCTTGGATCACTGTCCATGTGCAGTTTAAACATTCTTCCTGTGTCTGCGTGCTCCGGCTTCCTCCCACAGTCCAAAGATGTGTGGGTTAGTTGATTGGCCGTGTTAAATTGTCCTAATGTCAGGGGATTAGCTAGGGTAAATACATGGGGTTATGGGAATAGGGCCTGGGTGGGATTGTGCAGACTCGATGGGCCGAATGGCCTCCTTGTACACTGTTGCGATTTTATGGATACCGCAGCAACAAGAACAGTCAGAGGCTGGGAATCCTGTGGTGAGTAACTCACCTCCTGACTCCTCAAAATCTGTCCACCATCCACAAGGCACAAGCTAGGAATACTCTCCATTTGACTGGATGAGTGCAACTCCAACACTCAAGGAGCTCAAAACTATCCAGGACAAAGCAGCCCACTTGATTGGCACCCCATCCACCACCTTAAACATTCATCACGTCCAATACTGACGCACAGTGGCAACTATGTGTACCATCTACAAGGTGCACTGCAGCAACTCACCAAGACTTCTTCCTCAGCACCTTCCAAACCTTCACCATCTAGAAGGACAAGGGCAGCAGACACCTGGAAACATCTCCATTCCCCTCCAAACTCACCATCCTGATTTGGAAATATTTCACCGTTAGTTCACTGTCACTGGGTCAAAATCCTGGAACTGGAATCCCACAATTCTAGCACCGTGGATTTGCCTATACCAGGTAGACTGCAGCAGTTCAAGAGGCAGTTCACAACCACCTTCATAGAATCCCTACAGTGCACAAGGAGGCTATTTGGTCCATCTGCACCGACCACAATCCCACCCAGGTCCCACTCTCGTAACCCCACATATTTACCCTGCTAATCCCCCTGACACTAAGGGGCAATTTAGCATGCCGAAACAACCTAACCTGCACAACGTTGGACTGTGGGAGGAAACCGGAGTATCTGGAGGAAACCCACGCAGACACGGGGAGAATGTGCAGATTCCACACAGACAGTGACCCGAGGCCGCAATTGAAGCCGAGTCTTTGGCGCTATGAGGCAGCAGTGCTCACCGGTGAGCTGCCCAAATGCCATCCTAGACAGCAATTAGGGATGGGCAACAAATGATGGCCCAGTCAGCAATGTCCACATTCCGAGAACAAATGGTAAATTCATATACTATTGATTTCATCTGTTATGTTTTTATCCTGTGATCTGTTTGTTTCCTCCTTTAAACCACCTCCCTCTCTCTCTCTCTCTCTCTAGCTACTTGGCACTGACAATCAGCGTAGCTATCAAGCACTGTACACCGCCAATAAGATGGTGAATGTCTGTGATGTGGAAGATCCGAGCACCTTTGCCAAAGCTCGCAGATTGGCCGCTGATTTTTTTCAGCAGCAGAATGGCGCGAGCCAGCACACAGTGCACGCCATGGGACATTGCCACATTGACACAGGTTAGAGAAAGTTAGCATGCAGACCCTCGCTGAAGAGAAACTTATATTTACTCGTAAATGTAGATAAAACTGGAATCAATGGGTGTCAGGGGCAAACTCTCCACTGGTTGGAGTCATGCCTGGTACATATGAAGATGGTTTAGTTGTGGAGGGTCAGTCATCTCAGCTCCAGGACACCATTGCAGGAGTCCCTCAGAATAATGTCCTGGGCCCAACCATCTTCAGCTTCCCTCCATCATAAGGTCAGAAGGGGGATGTTCCCCGATGATTGCACAATGTTCAGCACCATTCGTGACCCCCTCAGCTACTGAAACAGTCCATGTTCAAATGATCGGGACAATACCTAGGCTTGGGCTGACAAGTGGCAAGTAACATTCAATCCACATAAATGCCAGGCAGTGATCATCACCAATAAGACACATTAGCCACCACCTCTTGACATTCGATGGTGTAACCATCACTGAGTCCCCCACTGTCAACATTCTTAGGGTTATCATTGACCAGAAACTCAACTGGACTCACCACATAAACACAACGGCTACAAGAGCGGGACAGAGGCTGGGAATACTGCGGCGAGTAACTCACTTCCTGATTTCCCCAAAGCCTGTCCACCATTGACAAGGCACAAGTCACGAGTGTGATGGAATACTCCCCACTTGCCTGGATGGGTGCAGCTCCAACAACACTCAAGAAGCTTGACAAATCAGGGTTCAAGAAAATCAGTGTTCAAATTGACCCAATGTTGACCTGATGTCCTAAAACACCCCTATTATCACCCTATTTGTTCCGTTTTTTTGCACATTTTCCACCTGGCAAGTAAATTACCTTTAAATTAAAGAATTTGTGAATAAATTGTTGTTACAGGAGAAATTAAAACACAAATTAATTTTAGTAAAGCCTTTTAATAAACAAAGCAAAACAACAAGATTATTTCTTAAAAAAGTCTTGGAGTGTTCCTTGCTTGAATGTAGCATTTCGCTGGCTACGAGCAAAATCTAGAATGCTTCTGAGTTGGAGGATTTTTATGTGGTTCACCCCCTGGGCGTCCAGCTGACGGAGGCTAGCCTTGAGGTGTTCAATGGCTTTAGACCCTTTTGGGGGCGGAGGCTCTTCATTATCATCTTCTTGTGGCTCGAGAACCGGTACACTTGCCTCCGTCAGTGCCATAGTTACGTTACGGACAATCTCGCCGTCTGCCAGATTATCATATATTGGGCATTCATCACCGGCCGCATGCCACTGGTGTAGCTCTTCTTTGCTGCATTCAGACAGCTTCTCTGCCTCACGCCAGTCTTCCTCTGTGAAGCCGTAAAAATCTGCCTCTTCATCATCTTGAGTTTAACTTTTAGTCTTGATCACATCAAGTGCATGAAGCTTATCTTTCACAGAAAAAGATTTTCTTTTCCTAGCGATTTGTTCCATTTTGATCTAAGAAAACATGAAATTAACTCATCAAAAACTTTTCAGTTCCCCAGAAAGAGCCAAAAAATGTCCAATGATTCATCGCGTTGTATCCGAATTTGCGCTAAATTGGGGTGCGTAAGATCGAGGTTTCACTGTATATTGGCCATTCCTTCACAGTCGCTGGGCCAATATCCTGGAATTCCCTCCTTAACGGCATTGTGGATCAACCCACAGCACGTAGACTGCAGCGATTCGAGAAAGCAGCTCACCACCACCTTCTCAAGGGCAACTAGGGTTGGGCAATAAATGCTGGCCAGCCAGCGATGCCTGTGTCCATGAATGAATAAAAACAAATCTTTGCTTTGTTGTTTTATTCCATTATTCCCCCTCTGACTAAGCCTTATAGTGAGTCTTGGGTATCCTTGACAGGTCTACAGTCTCTAGTGTATCCAAGATATTTAGTTCTTTGGTAAACTATCTGAATGATTCAGTTATGTTACAACCTGTAACTGAATCCCTAATCAGCTGAAATTGCTTCACTCCACTGCTGTCGTAGAGTCTGACTAATTAAAAATCCAGTTCACTGGTTCTGATGATCCATGTAGGCAGAATGAATATCTGGTGTAAATTACATGATCTATTGAGAGGATTGTGTGTCAAGCAATAACTTGCATTTATATAGCACTTCTTAACATAGAAAAAGATCCCACGGCATTTCATGGGAACATTGTCAAACAAAACTTTATTCCAAGTTACATTAGGAGATTGGAGGGCAGATAATCAAATGCCTGCTCCCAAGTGGGAGCTTTAAGAACCATCTAAAAGGTGCAAAGAGAAGTTGAGGGAGGGAATTCCAGAGCTTAGGGTCTCCATAGTCAAGGACACAGCCTCCAATGGGGGAGCAATTTAAATCAGGGATGCTCAGAAGTCCAAAATTGGAGGAGCACGGGTGTGTCGGTTCTAGGGCGAGAGGAGGTTACAGAAATAAATTTAAGTTTCTCTATTGGTGTCACAAGTAGGCTTACATTAACACAGTGGAGTGTCGCAATTTCAATCGATTAGGGATTGAGTGACAGGCTGCAACACTGTAAAATTACAAAGAACAAAGAAAATGACATCACAAGAACAGGCCCCTCGGCCCTCCAAGCCTGCACCGACCATGCTGCCCCGACTGAACTAAAATCCCCTACCCTTCCAAGGACCATAATCCCTCTATTCCCATCCTATTCATGTATTTGTCCAGATGCCCTTAAAAGTCACTATAGTAGCTCCTTCCACGACTTCCCCTGGCAGCAAGTTCCAAGTACCCACCACCCTCTATGTAAAAGGTTTGCCCCTCGCACCTTAAACCCAGGCTCCCTAGTAATTGACTTTTCCACCCTGGGTATAAAGCTTCTGACCATCCACTCTGTCCATGCGCTTCATAATGTTGTCGCTTTTTATCAGGTCACCCTTCAATCTTGGTCATTCCAGTGAGAACAAACCAACTTTCTCCAACCTCTCCTCATAGCTAATGCCTTCCATGCCAGGCAACATTCTGGTAACTCTCTTCTGTAGCTTTTCCAAAGCCTCCACATCCTTCTGGTAATGTGGTGACCAGAATTGAACACTATATTCCAAATTTGGCCTAACTAAGGTTCTATAAAGCTGCAACATGACTTGCCAATTTTTAAACTCATTGCCCCGGCCGATGACGGCAAGCATGCCGTATGGGTCCCTGGCACTGTGAGGCAGCAGTGCTAGCCACCGTGCCACCCCACAGCACTAATAAATAAACACTAATAATAAATGAACGTTTTAAAGGTGTGATCTTAAAATTAGAGTTGCGACAAGGATGACGACTGGAAGCACTTCTTCTCACAAGGGAAATCTGGAACTCTGGAAAGCTAGAACTCTCTCCTGAAAAGCTTTTGAACTGGGAACCAATTGAAAATTCTTCAAAACTGAGAAGAACAGGTTTTTGTTAGTTAAAAGGACACGGAATCAAGATGGTGTGAAGGTGATGGATTAGTTATGATCTGATGAATGGAGGAGCAGGAGTGAGCGGCTGAATGGCCCCTACCTGTTCCCCGCTACTCGGTATGATTACATCAGTATTTTAATCTTTCTTTTTGTTGACCAGCCTGGCTGTGGCCGTTTGAGGAGACGATTCGAAAGTGTGCTCGCAGCTGGGCGTCTGCACTGCGCCTCATGGAGAAAAACCCAAACTTCATCTTCGCGTGCTCCCAGGTGAGATATATGCCAATCTTGTTTGACCTTTGATGTTCTGTCTCCCCCACTCCCTCCCCACGCTGCAGTAATCAGAGTGCCAATCTTCCTGCCCTCCCCTTCACCCCCACTCTGTAATCAGCAAATAGGAAGTTCACATGAGTGAAATAAATTGGAAATTTCACTTTCTTTTAAACCAGTATTGCCTTCAGAATGGAGCAATAACTGCAATCAAAAGCCACCAGATTTATGTCCAAACTTGTGTGACTCTTTGGTCCATTTGTTAGCTTTGATTTGAGTTATTATTGTCACATGTGTTAGTATACAGTGAAATGTATTGTTTCTTGCTCGCTATGCGGACAAAGCATACCGTTCATAGAGAAGGAAAGGAGAGAGTGCAGAATGTAGTGTTACAGTCGTAGCTAGGGTGTAGAGAAAGATCAACTTGGTGCAAGGTTGGTCCATTCAACAGTCTGATGGCAGCAGGGAAGAAGCTGTTCTTGAGTTGGTTGGTACGTGACCTCCGACTTTTGTATCTTATTCCCCAACGGAAGAAGGTGCAAGAGGGAATGTCCTGGGTGTATGGGGCCCTTGATTATACTGGCTGCTTTGCTGAAGCAGCAGGAAGCGTAGACAGAGTCAATGGATGGGAGGCTGGTTTGCGTGATGGATTGGGCTGCATTCATGACCCTTTGTAGTTGCTTGCGGTCTTGGGCAGCACAGGAGCCCAGACCAGGCTGCTTGGTATGGCTCCTGTGCTGTCACCAAAGAATGTTTTCTATGGTGCATCTGTAAAAGTTGGTGAGAATCACAGCTCATATACCAAATTTCCTTAGCCTTCTGAGAAAGTAGAGGCATTGGTGGGCTTTCTTAACTATAGTATCAGCGTGGGGGGACCAGCACAGGTTGTTGGTGACTTGGGCACCTAAAAAATCTGAAGCTTTCTACCATTTCTACTTCATCCCTGTTGATGTAGACAGGGGCATGTTCTCCTCTACGCTTCCCAAAGTTGATGGCAATTTCCTTTGTTTTGTTGACATTAAGGGAGAGATTATTGTCTTCGCACCAGATCCTTTATCTCATTCCTGCACTCTCGGTCTGTTAATTTTGGTGGAATTCTGCAGCGAGAAGTAAAGTTGTTTAAGATGATTGAAGAAATCAGTAAGGTAGATAGCGAGAAACTGTTCCCTCCGTGGAGTTAGAAATCTTAGCTGTGATGTTTCGGATGGTAAGATGCTTCCCACCGACATGGGAGAGAATGTCCTCTGTTGTTCAATATGAACATAGCAATTAGGAGCCAGAGTAACTAATTCAGCCCTTTGAGCCTGCTCTGCCATTCTATATGATCGTGGCTGACCTCCATCCCATCCTAACTCCATTTCCCTGCATTTTCCCCATAGCCCTTTATCCTGCTTTTGATCAAATCTTTATTCATGCTCACCATTCTCCACGCAGATCATAGAATCGCTACAGTGCAGAAGAGGGCCATTCGGCCCATCAAGTATGCACCAACCACAATTGCACCCAGGCCCTATTTCCTCAACTCTACTTATTTACCCTGCTAATTCTCCCTGACACTGGTCAATTTTAGCATGGCCAATCCACCTAACCCACGTATCTTTGGAGTGTGGGAGGAAACCGGAGCATCCGGGAGGAAACCCACACAGACATGGGGAGAACATGCAAACTCTGCACAGTCACCCAAGCCAGGAATTGAACCCAGGTCCCTGGTGCTGTGAGGCAGTAGTGCTAACCACTGTGCCACCATATGGCAGGTTAACCATTGATCTGTGATGAATTGATGTTGGGTGGCACAATGGTTAGCACTGCTGCCTCACAGCGCCAGGGAGTCAGGTTCAATTCGAGCCTTAGGTGACAATCTGTGTAGAGACATGCTCCCCATGCTCCAGGTATTCTGGTTTCCTCTCACAGTCCAAAGATTTTTAAATTAGACAGATTAACCATGCTAAATTGTCCCTTAGTGTCCCAAGATGTGGAGGTTTAGGAGGTTCAGTAAATACGTGGGGTTATACAGCCTGGATGAGATGTTCTGTTGGAGAGATGGGTGCCGACTCGAATGGCCTCCTTCTGCACTGTAGGGGTTCTATGAATTTAGAACCACACAGTAATGCTGCATTATAATTACAATACTGACGTGAGTATTGATGTCCCTTCCTAGAACCCACTATCTATCGTCTGTACCTAATTGAACAAGAAAGAATCTACGGACGGGATTCGCATATCGGTTAATCCTTGACTATATTTATCAGAATATTGTTCAGTTGCCAGACTTCTAGTGTTCTGGAGGCTGACCATTTGTTTCCTGTTCCTTCTGATACAATAGAAATGGTTTTACTTTTAATTTGTTTTTTTTAACTCATTAAACTGGAGTACATTATTAGAGACAGAGGCTGGAATTCTCCCAGTCCGCCTGGCACTACAATTGTAGTGGGCGGACAACATGAAAACCTATGGCAGTCGGGTGGGAATTTCCAGCTTTTAGACCAGACGGTCGGAGAATTCCACCCAGAACATTTCAGTTAACAGGTTGTCACCACCCTTCGAGAGTGTGTGAAGCAGGCTTGCTTTGTGGAGCAGTTGGATTGCAAAACTCTTTTGACACTGCTCCGCTGGTTCTGATAGTGATTGTACCAGTCTTGATTGCTGACGGTTTTAAACCTTAAGCTTATTTTCAAAATATTGCACACTTTGTTTTATTAATTTTGCTTATATTTTATGTCGTTACAACACCATCCCAAGTGGTCTGACATAGGCATCATAGGGACAGAGAACAAGTCAACTGTACCCTTTATACCTGCTTTGTTACAAGAAATAGGGAGGGAATGTTTTTTAAAATAATATTTAAGAGTGACTGGTCACTTTAAAGTCTATATAAGCTGTCTCCCAGTACAGTACGTAATGGATCAGCCCCTATCGTCTGAATACTGCACAGGTCATTGTGGCTATAGCATTAATCTTCCTGTTCAGCCAGTTTAACAGAACCAATGTGAATGCCACAGAATTAGTTACTTTTGCAGAATGCTCCTATCTGTTTGCTTCACAAGGGTGAAAAATACAGCAAGAGAAATTTAGAGCTGTGATTCAGAGCTGAATATTCAAATTCACAAAGCCTCTTTAGAGGCAACACGGTGGCACTGTGGTTAGCATTACACAGAGGGTGGTACATGTGTGGAATGAGCTGCCAGAGGAAGTGTTTGTGGCAGGGACATCGACAACATTTAGAAGGCATTTGTACAGATAGGTATGGCTTAGAGGGATATGGGCCAAATGCAGGCAAATGGGGTTAGCTTAGAAGGGCATTTTGATCGGGCTTGGACCAGATAGAATCATAGAGGCTTACAGCATGCAAACAGGCCCTTCGGCCCAACTTGTCCATGCCACCCCTTTTTTTAACCCCTAAGCTAGTCCCAATTGCTCGCTCTTGACCCATATCCCTCTATACCCATCTTATCCATGTCACTATCTAAACGCTTTTTAGAAGACAAAATTGTACCCACCTCTACTACTACCTCTGGCAGCTTGTTCCTGACACATTGGGCTGAAGGGCCTGTCTCTGAGCCATAGATTCTATGATTCTACTGCTTCACAGCACCAGTGACCCGGGTTTGATTCCCAGTTTGGGTCACTGTCTGTGTGAAGTTTGCACATTCTCCCCATGTCTGCATGGGTTTCCTCCCACAGTCTGAAAGATGTGCTGGTTAGGTGCATTGGCCATGCTAAATTCCCTCTCAGTGTACCCAAACAAGTGCCAGAGTGCGGCGACTAGGGGATTTTCACAGTAACTTCATTGAAGTTTTAATGTAAACCTCATAAATACATTTTAAAGTATAAAATTGGCAATAGCTCTGACCACAGAAATATATGTCATTCTATTAGCATTTTTATGTTTTTTTTAAATGCAGTCCCATGCTGTTAGATGAGAGTTTGGACACTTGTCTCTTCCCATTGGTCTTTGTAATTAACCACCTGTAATGAATAAAATGTCACTAATTGAGTCATCATCTTAAATGTAATTCCTTCCTCTTGATAGCTGCCTTGTCTGACTTCTGTGTCTCCCTTAAACAGCCTCACCAGAATTAGGAAGGTACATCGGTACACCAATACACTATCCAACTATAGTTCTTCCATATTCTCTCTTCTTCCATCCCTTTGGAAGGTTTGTTTTGAATAAATTCACAGATACATCTCCCCAGTGACAGGCTGGATAGACTGGGACTTTTTTTTCCCTGGAGCGTAGGAGACTGAGTGGTGATCTTATAAAGGTCTATAACATAATGAGGGCCATAAATCAGCTAGATAGTCATCACCTTTTCCCAAAGTAGAGGAGTCTGAAACTAGAGGGCATAGGTTTAAGGTGAGAGGGGAGAGATACAGAAGGGTCCTGAGGGCAACTTTTTCACACAGAGGGTGGTGAGTATCTGAATAAGCTGCCAGAAGTTGTAGTAATAGAGATGGGTACAATTTTGTCTTTTAAAATTTGGACAGTTGCATGAGTAGGATGGATGTAGAGGGATATGGGCCAAACAAGGGCAACTGGGACCAGCTTAGTGGTAAAAACTGGGTGGCCTGTTTCCATGCTGTAAATCTCTAGGACTCGGTGGATATTCCTCTTCCTTGAGTTGAGCAATGTGTGTTACTGCACTCCTTACCATGAGGATGATAACAGCTCATAAAATGTACAGTATCCAAGGAGGCCCTTTGGCCCTTCATCCCTGTGCTCAAATTTAGCTCTTTATTTGGGATGATCGGGGTAAAATTGGTCTTCAGAAAACAGGTGCGATAGCCAGTTGCCAGCCTGCTTTCCACTCCACCAGTTTGTTTTCTTCCTGTGGCCTTATTTAGTTGTTACTTTGTTGTAGACGCTATCTGCTGTCACAGAGTCAATTTGATGATGGGCATTGGTTCCATCCCGAACACCCTGTCCTGTTTGATACTCAGGGTGCATCTGATCCGTCAACCTACCTCATCTTTACCATTGTCAAAACCTTTATTACCTGAAGATACAAGTCTCAAATGCTCTTGCAGGCGTCCTCCAAATCTCCAGCCTGCTTATCCAAACCTTCATAAACTATTTCAGAATCACAGAATCCCTACAGAAGGAAGCCATTCGGCCCATCGCCCCTACACTGACAACAATGCCATCCAGACAACAATCCCACCCAGGACCTATCCCCATAACCCTACTTCTTTACCACACTCATCCCACTGCTGCTAAGTGCAATTTAGCATGACCAATCAACCTAATCCACACATCTTTTGGAGTGTGGGAGGAAACCGAAGCAACTAGAGGAAACCCACACAGACATGGGGAAAACGTGCAAACTCCAAAGATGTGCAGGTTAGGTTGATTGGCCATGCTGAATTGACCCTACTGCCAGGAAGATTAGCAGGGTTAATATGTGGGGTTACAGGGATAGAGCCTGGGTGGTTGGTGCAAATACGATGGGCCGAATGGCCTCCTTCTGCACTGCACGAATTCTATGATTCTAAACAGACAGTCACCAAAGACTAGAATCGTATCTGGGTCTCTGGTGCTGTGAGGCAGCAGTGCTAACCACTGTGCCACCATGCCATCCTCAGAGATCACCCCTGCATTGCCTATCTTGCAATTTTCTGAATCTAATGCCAACCTACTTATTTAAGCGTCCCCTATGGTGACCACTATACTTACCCAGTGCTGGTCTTTCCTAATGTGCAATGCTGCCATTTCTAACCCCACTGTGGCTGATGTTTCTCAGTGCCTGACTCTTTTCATTGGTGAATCACCCTTGATGGGAAACCATGCTTTCTCTGACGCTTGTCACTGAGTTTGCACTTTTCAAAACAAAGGCTTCCTCTTCTGAAATATAATATAGCTTTCACTTCCGGCCAATGTGGAGCGT
The DNA here is from genome assembly GCF_965287045.1 of Carcharhinus amblyrhynchos. Lineage (NCBI taxonomy): Eukaryota > Metazoa > Chordata > Chondrichthyes > Carcharhiniformes > Carcharhinidae > Carcharhinus > Carcharhinus amblyrhynchos. The sequence goes on along the minus strand of NC_137355.1, from coordinate 7,477,861 downwards.
GGCTGCGGTGAGCTCTGGAACCAGACATGATTGATGGCTGAAAGCTTTGTTGTGAAAGGTTTTTAGAGTGAATGCTGGAATTGTTATCTATATACAACTCCTGCAACTCCTGAATGAGTCGACCCTTAGTTATCTCAATGTTTTCTTTTTAGCCTCACTGATATATGATGAAATATTGATTCATATCGTGGATATAGGCTTCTTCTGCCTTTACATTCTGAGTTACTCAAATTCTTGTAAGTCATTGATAGTATGAGCTACAGGCAGGACAATGCCCCCTTCATGCCGAGTGAAGAATGGCATGGATTTTCACAATCCCTACTGTGCAGAAGGAGGCCATTCGGCCCATTGAGTCTGTACTGACTCTCTCTGACAGAGTACCATACCCAGGTTTTTCCCCCATCCTAACTTCATAACCCCAGATATGTCCAATCCACCTAACCTACAAGGCTTAGGACACCTAACGGACAATTTAGCATGGCCGACCCACCTAACCCTGCACATCCAGAAGGCAATTGGATTGCATGTTAGCTCGGCAGAAAGTCTCATGGCCACTAAATGTTAGCTACATTATTCTTTCCACTGATGAGGAGATAGTCATCGACCTCAGGAAGTGTAATGGAGGTCATGGCTTAAGTCACTGTCTATGCGGAGTCTGCACATCCTCCCCATGTCTGCATGGGTTTCCTCCAGGTGTTCCAGTTTCCTCCCATTGTCTGAAAGATGTGCTGGTTAGGTGAATTGACCTAAATTGGTGCTAAATTCTCCCTCAGTGTATCTCTTTACCAAACTCCGTCAATGTATCTCTTTACCAAACTCTCAGTCTCTTCTAACATCTACCCCTTTGGCTTGGTGTCAGTGTTTGTTGTGTTTACACTTGGTGAAGTGTCTTGGGATGTTTTGTTATGTTAAAGGTGCTACATAAATGCAAGTTGTTGTTTGAAACACTCTGGGGCTTCAGAGAGAATGGGAAAGGTATTATATAAATTCAAATTATTTATTTTTCCAATGAGTTTTTGGAGTTGAGTGCTGAAAGAGATACCATATAGAACGAACCAGAGCTCTTATAATCTCCTTTCACTCTGTCACAGGCGCAGCAGCTGCAGTGGGTAAAGTGCTGGTATCCAGTCTTGTACACACAACTCAAGGAGTACGCCGAGAAGGGGCAGTTTGTCACAGTGGGAGGCACCTGGGTGGAAATGGTAAGGTACCAGAGTTATGATTAGAAAGCACTGCATGCCCCTTACTATCCACATGATGTTAAATGTCAGCTCATCTCCGCTTTGAATCAAAAGGGTGTGAGGTTATTTCTTGCTCCAAGGTTGAGGGGGTTGAGCTATGAGGAGAGGCTGAATAAACTAGGCTTGTACTCGTTAGAGTTTAGAAGAATGAGGGGAGATCTCATTGAGACGTATAAGATGATGAATGAGATGGATAGGATAGAGGTGGAGAGACTCTTCCCGCTCAGAAAGGATAGTAGGACTAGGGGGCACAGCCTCAAGATAAAGGGGGGGCGGTTTAGAACAGAGTTGAGGAGGAACTTCTTCACTCAAAGGGTGGTGAATCTCTGGAATTCTCTGCCCATTGAAGTGGTGGAGGCTGCCTCGCTAAATATTTTTGAGACGCGGGTTGATGGGTTTTTGATGAGAGAGGGGATTAAGGGTTATGGGGAGAGGGCGGGAATGTGGAACTGAGCCATGACAGATCAGCCATGATCTTATTGAATGGCGGGGCAGGTTCGAAGGGCTAGATGGCCTACTCCTGCTCCTATTTCTTATGTTCTTATGTTCTTATTGGGAGCATAGCTGAGGCCGACACTCCGGTGCGTGGTATTGAGGGAGTGCTGCATTGCCTGAGTGCCATCCTTTAGATGAGGTGTAATAGAGAACAATGAGTCCTGCCAATGACCTGACTAACATTTCATCCTGAATCAACACCATTGGAACCACATTAGAATCCCTACAGTGCAGGAAGTGGCCATTCAGCCCATCGAGTCTGCAACAACTATAATCCCATTCAGGCCCTATTCCCATAACCCACGTATTTATCCTGTGCATCCCTCTGACACTAAGGCCGGAATTTTACCAACTCGTCTTCCCCTGAAGCAAGGTGGGCGAGGCTCGCAGAACGGAAATCTCGGGCAAGATTGTAAAATCCCGCTCAAAGGGCCAATTTATCATGGCCAATCAACCTAATCAACACATCTTTGGACTGTGGGAGGAAACTGGAGCCCCTGGAAGCAACCCACACAGACACGGGGAGAATGTGCAGACTCAGCACAGACAGTGATCCAAGCCGGGAGTCGAACCCGGGTCCCTGGCGCTGTGAGACAGCAATGCTAACCATTATGCCATGGTGCCGATCGGTGAATATCTGATCACTGATCTTTGTGAATATTGAGATGCTGGCGGATCAGTTGCCAATGTAGACCAGCAAGCAAAATGGGTGATAATGAACTGAACTTGGTGCCACTTAGGATGCAGACAGCAGATGAGCTAAATTTAAGAAGGTTGGAAGGCTGTTCATGGGAGCTTTGGAATACTCATGGCTGGAGGTAACAAAGGCATGGATGAACAACTCGACGGCAGATGAGTGGGGATGGGAAATAGGATGAATTGGAGGTAGGTACCTTTGATTAAAAAAAAGACTGGGGATCAGAGGGATAGGTTAGATACAAATGAAATGCAGTCACAGCGAGTTTGATTTGATTTATTATTGTCACACAAATTGGGCAATACGTGTAACAATAATACACGTATTGTTAAGTGAAAAGTTTTGTTTCTTGCACGCTACACAGACAAAACGTATCGTTCATAGAGGAGGAAATGAGAGAATGCAGAATGTAGTGTTACAGTCGCAGTTAGGGGGTAGAGAAAGATCAGCTTAATATATGGTAGGCCCATTCGAAAATCTGAGAGCAGCAGGGAGGGAGCTGTTCTTGAGTCAGTTAGTACGTGAACTCAGACTTTTGTATCGTTTTCCCGAGGGAGGAAGGTGGAAGGGAGAATGTCGGGGGGTGCGTGGGATCCTTGATTGTGCTAGCTGCTTTTCCGAGGCAGTGAGAATTTTAGGCAGAGTCAGCGGATGGGAAGCTGGTTTGTGAGATGGATTGGGCTTCATTCACGACCTTTTGTTGTTTCTTGCGATCTTGGGCAGAGCAGGAGCCATACCAAGCTGTGATACAACCAGAAGGGATACTTTCTATGGTGCATCTGTAAAAGTTGGTGAGAGACATAGCGGACATGCCAAATTTGATCTTCAGTGCTATTTAGTCTTCAATACTACATTACTGCCCAAAGTTTTATAACTAACAAAGAAGTGAATGCTTGTTCTTGTTAAGCAAGCAGACATTATTATGCCTGTACATTCACAGATCTATATTGCTCCTGCTCTGTTGGGTTACATTTCTGATTTACCTGGACTTTGAAGCAGTCACCAAAGTCAGCCAGTAGAGGGCACTAATGTACAGGTTTTTGCAGGATGGAAACCTCCCTTCTGGCGAATCCATGGTCCGACAGTTCCTCCAGGGTCAGAGGTTCTTCCAACAGGAGTTTGGAAAGTATTGCTGTGAGGTGAGTATTTGGCATGGCAATGGGAGCTTGCATTGGAAGGTAACTTCTGAATAGTTACTGAGTAAAAGCGAAACATCAGAAGGGAATCTCGATGTAATGTCAATTTAAGTTGAACATTTAAGTTTTAAGATTTTATTTATTAGTCACCAGTAGGCTTAACACTGCAGTGAAGTTACCTGTGAAAATCCCAGAGTTGCCACACACTCTGACGCCTGCTCGGGTACACTGAGGGAGAATTTAGCACGGCCAATGCACCTAACCAGCACATCGTTCGGACTGTGGGAGGAAACCGGAGCACCCGGGGGAAACCCAAGCAGACATGGGGAGAATGTGCAGATTCCACACAGACAGTGACCCGAGCCGGGACTCGAACCCGGCTCCCTGGCGCTGTGAGGCAGCAGTGCTAATTTGTACTGTTACTGTGCACAAACTTGATTTGTTTCTGTGAGAAAGAAAAAAAAATCCTTTATAAGAGACACTCCAGGAACCACCCTCAATACCTTCAGCTTAATCAAGATACATCTCTTCATACTTATAGAGCAAATGGTAACTGATTTTTACAGTAATCTCCTGCCCTAATTGTTCTCTCCCACATTATTTCTGAAAGCTTTCCAGACACTTAAATCTGACACAAGGTGACACTGCAATACTTTAAGTCACCAAATATGCATTTCAAAATCTCCCTGACAGCAAAATTGAGATTTAAGTGTTCACCGATCATCAGGTAAACAGCCACGTTCTATTTTCATCTCATTTAAGAAAAACATTATTTTATGATGCGTAAGAGAAAACTTTGATTTGCGTTAGAGTGATTTTATCTCACTGTAACTGAGCAACAAGCTCCGAGTGTTTACTATATTCTTTTCATTGAATCTCTAAAATTTAGAAGGCCATTTGGCCCATCAACTCTTCATCGACTGTCTGACAGAGTACCTCACCCAGGCCCCAACACCCGCCCCATCCCTGTAACCCCACACATTTAACATGGCCAATCAACCTAACCTGCACATCTTTGGACTGTGGGAGGAAACCGGAGCACCCGGAGGAAAGCCAGGTAGACGTGGGGGCAGAATGTGCAAACTCCACACGTCCTCAGGAATATCCAACGTAAACACACCTGCCCCAAAGGTGCTTTATCTCTGCAATGTTCTCTATTACTTTTCTTCTAAATTGTAAACTTGTTTTACAAAGTTGTTAATGGAGCAGCTTTTCCTGCTTTTAATGACCAATTAAAAGGTTCCAAGTCGATTTAAACCATGTCTTGTCTGAGACTTTTAACAGTTCAGTCAGTGAGAGACAGTTGAGAAGTCAGTGCTATCAGCTGGAATTCCTACAATGCAGAAGGAGGCCATTGAGTCTGCAACAACTCTCTCTAACTAGAGTACCTTACTCAAACCCTCTCCCCCGCCCTCTCCCCATAACCCCACACATTTACCACATGTCACCCGAGGCTGGAATTGAACCCGGGCTCCCTGGCACTGTCAGGCAGCAGTGTGTTTTTTATGTTTACATGCTTCATATCAACTAACTCAATTGTCGGAAAAACCCACCTGGTTCACTAATGTCCATTAGGGAAGGAAATCTACTGCCCTTACCCGGTCTGGCCTACACGTGACTCTAGAGCCACGGCAATGTGGTTAGCTCTGAACTGCCCTCCAAGGGCAACCAGGGATGGGCAATAAATGCTGGCCAGCCAGTGACAACCATGTCCCACAAATAAATAAAAAAAACATGATTTTTTTTCTCTGTTTTTCTGCTGCGTTCCTCAGTGAATGTTCTCTAATGCTAGCCAACTTCAGTGGACTTCCCTTAAATCTTTATTAACATCCTTCATGTAAAGAAATCAAGGAGAATCATAGAACCCTACAGCGCAGAAAGAGGCCCTTCAGCCCATCGAGTCTGCACCTACCACAATCCCACCCAGGCCCTACCTCCCCATATCCCTACACATTTACCCGCTAATCCCTCTAACCTACACACCCCAGGACACTAAAGGGCAATTTTAGCATGGCCAATCAACCTAACCCGCACATCCTTGGACTGTGGGAGGACACCGGAGCACCGGGAGGAAACCCACGCAGACACGAGGAGAATGTGCAAACTCCACACAGACAGTGACCTGAGCCTGGAATCGAACCCAGGTCCCTGGAGCTGTGAAGCAGCAGTGCTAACCACTGTGCTACCATGCCGCCCTGTACATAACATGTACCTATGTTGTTGAATAATGTTTAAACCCCGCATGTGTTAAGGCTGTTACTAGATACAAGGATTTACAATCCTGCTAACCTGTTTCACTCGGCTATCTGTTAGATTCCATTGCATTATTTCACATGTTCGTACGAGCCCTCTTGGCTACCCTACCAGCCAGCATTTTCTCAGCTTACGTTTATAAAACCGGCTAAATACTTTTCTGTTTGCTAACCCCCTCCTTGGCTGCTCCTTCCTCTAAACAAACGCCTCATCACCTGAGACAGCAGTCTCTTTATATTCAGTAACTTGGATTATCAGCTCAGCAATTGGCAGTCACATTGGAATAGTTTTGGGTGAAATGGTGTGGGCCACTTTGATATCTAAAATCTGATTGTAGCTTGCCAAGCTGCGTTCTGCTCAACCTTTGATTTTGGAGTGAGCCAAGAATCCAGTAAGTTACTTAGTTCCAACTACTGAAACCTCAGGAATATCCACCGTAAACACACCTGCCCCAAAGGTGCTTTATCTCTGCAATGTTCTCTACTCTTTTTGTTAAAAGTTGGAAACTTGTTTTACAAAGTTGTTAATGGAGCAGCTTTTCCTGCTTTAAATGACTAATCTAAGTCGATTTAAACCATGCCTTGTCTGAGACGTTTAACAGTTCAGTCATTTGAAGACAGTCAGTGCTATCAGCTGGAATTTCGTAGAATTGTAGAATCCCTACAATGCAGAAGGAGGCCATTTGGCCCATTGAGTCTGCACCGACTCTCTCTAACAAGAGGACCTTACTCAAGGCCTCTCCCCCACCCTCTCCCCATAACCCCACACATTTACCTGGTCTAATACATCTAACCTACACAACTTGGGACACTAAGGGGCAATTAAGCATGGCCAGTCCACCTAACCTGCACATCTTTGGAGGAAACCAGAGCACCCTGAGGAAACCCACGCAGACACAGGGAGAAGGTGCAAACTCCAAATAGACAGTCACCCAAGGCTGGAATTGAACCCAGGTCCCTGGCACTGTGAGGCAGCAGTGTTAACCACTGTGCCGCCATGCTGCTGAAGCTCTTCTACCACTAACCACTGAAGTTAGGGGTTAGCAGACATCCCTTGTTGGTGTCTGGGATTTTCCAGTGCTGCCAAAAGTGAATGGACTTTCGGCTGGGACGTCAAATTTTGCGACTGGTCCCACCACAGACAAGATAGTCTCTGGCAAGTAAGGCACACCCAAGATAGTCTCTGGCAAGTAAGGCACACCCAAGATAGTCTCTGGCAAGTAAGGCACACCCAAGATAGTCTCTGGTAAGTAAGGCACACCCAAGATAGTCTCTGGCAAGTAAGGCACAAACACAGTAAAAAGTCTGACAACACCAGGTTTTAGTCCAACCTATTTATTTGATAATATACTCACAAGCTTTCGAGGGACACCCTCTTCGTCAGGTGAATGGAGAGTTCTGGCCTCAGACAGAGCATATAAAGCACAGACAGTTTAGAGATTCCTGATTAGAATGCGAATCTTTACACCTAACCTGCTGTTCAAGACCTGAAGTGGCTGATAATGTGAGTGGAAGGAGCACTGATCATAGTTTAAAGAGATGTGTATTGTCTCCAGACAGTACAGTAAGTGAGGTTTTGCAAACCCAGGCAAGTCACGGGGGTTACAGATAGTGCGACATGAACCCAAGATCCCTGTTGAGACCGTCCTCGTGTGTGGAACTTGGCTATCAGTCTCTGTTCAGCGACTCTGCGCTGTCGTGTGTCATGAAGGCCGCCTTGGAGAATGCTTACCCGAAGGTCAGAGGCTGAATGCCCGTGACCACTGAAGTGTTCGCCAACAGGAAGGGAACAGTCTTGCCTGGTGACTGTCGAGCGATGTTCATTCATCCGTTGTCGTAGTGTCTGCATGGTCTCCCCAATGTACCATGCTTCGGGACATCCTTTCTTGCAACGTATCAGGTAGACAATGTTGGCCGAGTTGCAAGAGTATTTACCATGTACCTGGTGGATGGTATTCTCACGTGTGATGATGGTATCCATGTCGATGATCCGGCATGTCTTGCAGAGGTTGCTGTGGCAGGGTTGTGTGGTATTGTGGTCACTGTTCTCCTGAAGGCTGGGTAGTTTGCTGCGAACAATGGTCTGTTTGAGGTTGTGTGGTTGTCTGAAAGCAAGAAGTGGGGGTGTGGGGATAGCCCTGGCGAGATGTTCGTCTTCATCAATGATATGTTGAAGACTCCGGAGAAGATGTCGTAGCTTCTCCGCTCTGGGGAAGTACTGGACGACGAAGGGTACTCTGTCCACTGTGTCCTGTGTTTGCCTTCTGAGGAGATCAGTGCGGTTTTTCGCTGTGGCGCATCGGAACTGCCGATCTATGAGTCGAGCACCATATCCTGTTCTTATGAGGGCATCTTTCAGGGTCTGGAGGTGTCTGTCACGATCCTCCTCATCTGAGCAAATCCTGTGTATACGGAGGGCTTGTCCGTAGGGAATAGCTTCTTTAACATGTTTAGGGTGGAAACTGGAGAAGTGGAGCATTGTGAGATTGTCTGTGGGCTTGCGGTACAGTGAGGTGCTGAGGTGACCGTCCTTAATGGAGATGCGTGTGTCCAAGAATGCAACTGATTCTGGGGAATAGTCCATGGTGAGTCTGATGGTGGGGTGGAATTTGTTGATATCATCATATAGTTGTTTCAGTGATTGTTCACCATGAGGCCAAAGGAAGAAAATGTCATTGATGTATCTAGTGTACAGCATCGGTTGAAGATTCTGTGCAGTGAAGAAGTCTTGTTCGAACCTGTGCATGAAGATGTTGGCATATTGAGGTGCAAATTTGGTCCCCATGGCTGTTCCATGTGTCTGGATGAAAAACTGGTTGTTGAAGGTGAAGACATTGTGGTCCAGGATAAAGCGGATGAGTTGTAAAATTGCATCTGGAAACTGGCAGTTGTCAGCATTGAGTACTGATGCAGTCGCAGCAATGCCATCGTTGTGGGGGATGTTGGTGTAGAGCGCTGAGACATCCATTGTGACGAGGAGTGTCCCTGGTTCAACTGCTCCATGTGTGCTGAGTTTCAGTAGGAAGTCCGTAGTGTCGCGACAAAAGCTGGGGGTTCTTTGTACAATGGGTTTCAGGATGCCCTCGACGTAGCCGGAGAGGTTCTCACACAGAGTTCCATTGCCCGATACGATGGGACGGCCAGGTGTGTTTGCCTTGTGTATCTTTGGGAGGCAGTAGAGATCTCCAATGCGGGGAGTACGTGGAATGAGAGCACGGAGGGTGCTCTGAAGGTCCGGATCAAAGGTCTTGATCAGATTGTTGAGTTGACGAGTGTGTTCTTTGGTCGGATCTGTGGGTAATTGTCTGTAGTGTTCCTCATTGTTTAGTTGTCGGTACACTTCTTTACAGTAATCCGTTCTGTTCAGTATGACGATGGCCCCTCCTTTGTCTGCTGGTTTGATGACAATGTTGCGGTTTGTCTTGAGAGCGTGGATGGCGTTGCGTTGTGCTTGGGTGATGTTCAGGGCTGTCTTGTGAGTGCGGCTGATGAATCTGGTGTTAACGCACCTCCTGATGGTTTGGGCATACAAGTCCAGTCGAGGGCAGCGGCCTTCCGGAGGAGTCCAATTGGATTCCTTCCTCTTAGGCTGTTGCACTGCGGATCTCTCTGTCGGCTGTTCTGGTTCATCGACTGTCTCATTGTGTTCGTTGCTGGCCTCTTGGGGTTTGTGGAAAAACTCCCGCAGCCTCATTCGCCTGATGAATTCCTCTGTGTCCGCTGCGAGACTGATGGGGTCCATTTTGGTGGTGGGGCAGAAATTGAGCCCTCGGCTGAGAACTTCGATTTCATCTGGTTGAAGTGTGTAGTCCGACAAGTTGACAATAGACCTCCCTGCGGTAGTGCTGTTTTCTACTGTGGTGCCGGGGGAGGCTTGGAGAGACTTTGCCGTCGCACCTCTCTCACACTTCTCAACCACCTCATACACCAGCTTTACAGCAAACGCCGCACCCTGGAAACTAAAATGGAATACATTTTCTCAACTTGTGCTCAGGATGCAGACCAACTGCGAAACTCTGCCAAGCAGATGAGACAAAGAAACTACACCACATACATGCACACCAAGAATAGGAAACTTGAGAAACTCGGCATCGCCGCCAGCAACAACCCAGCAACAACCAAGATAGTCTCTGGCAAGTAAGGCACACTGCGCGGTTTGTGGGATGGAGGACTATAATGTCACAGTGTGTATAGTGGGATCCTCATGCTGGGATAATGGTCACTTGCCCAGGTGGCTATTCATCCCATGTGATTTAGTTTTGTTATTGCAGCTGAATTTGTTCCTGTTTGAGAAACGCATTGAAGCTGTGACTCTTAGGTCACTCCTAGGTGTTTACCCTGTTTTCCGATTTGCATGATGTGGAGATGCCGGCGTTGGACTGGGGTAAACACTTTAAGAAGTCTGACAACACTAGGTTTATTCTGATTTCCACACAGGTTCTTCCGCAGAGGCTCATTGAGAAACAGACAGGAGAGTTATTTGGTTCTTGCCTATATGGCTATTGGCCAATTTCGGTGCTACCTTTCCACCAGCCCAGCCTAAAGTTCAATACCAATGCCACTGAGTTATTTATAGAGCTGAAACATTACAAATTAAACATGTTTTCTTTCTCTCTCTCTCTCAATCTTTTTGACTAGTTCTGGTTGCCAGATACGTTTGGATATTCTGCCCAGCTGCCACAGATAATGCAGGGGTGCGGTGTCACACGCTTCCTAACTCAGAAACTCAGCTGGAACCTGGTGAATGAATTCCCGGTAAGTTTCTCGATTCTGGTGGTAATCACTGCCCGTCGCCCTGGCTGCTGTTTGGAGATTTTCGAAGCGCACATTAAAATAACTTGAACGTGTTCGGAGAGTGTAACTGTGTGGGAGTGTAGCGTGAAGCCTGGCAGTACAGTCAGTAATGTGATTTATTCCTGCTTACAAACATTCAAGTACATCTATCAAGTGATTTAGACGTGAGTGGAGGTTTGTACGCGAGTTTCACCATTTTGAAGAAGCAAGTTAAGACCCAAACCAGACACTCCAAGGTGTTTGTATCGTTAGCCTAGACCCTAAGTTTTAGATTTGCTTTTGGAATTAAGATGAGCATAAGGTGTTTCACTCCAGGTCTGATTCAAGTGACCCATAAGTAAGCTTTTATCAAACAACGTTTATTTAAGAACACAGTTAGAATATAACAGAAAGAATTAGCATAACTTTTACCAATTACAAGACTTAGACATGACATAGTATAATTCCCAATAGCTAGCTATCTCTGTGGTTCCAATTCAAAGCAATATCTCGTAGGCATACACTCTTTCTTGAAATCAGCACCAAAAGAAGTGTACTAATGTAACACTAGATTTTCAGCTTTTTAACACTTCTGGACAATGATCCTGGCAGCAGTTTTCAGAGAAGGATATATCCTCCAAACAGCAAAACCTCATAGAAGTAAACCCAGCCTCTGGCTGATCCCAGGCTCCAACTTCAGAGAGGGGAAAAGAAAGAGACTGCTCCCTCTCAACTCCACAAACAGCATCCAAGCTTAAATGTTCTGCAAAAAGCCCAGCTTCCCCACCACATGATCACACCTGCCAATCATCCTAATGAAACCCCACTCTGCAAAGTCCGGGGGAAAACAGTAGAACAGCATCAGTTCAGATTAAAACCAACATTCTAGCCATTAGAAACAATGAGGCTGCTGAAACAACAATACAAGATGCCGGTAGACACCGCTCCAAGTGCATTAAAAACTGCCACAACAGATCCTGCATAGGAGCATGGCTCAAATACATTTCATAAAGGCACAGTATCGTCACATTACAGAGAGTTGTAGGAGCATTTATCTATGTAAATATATTACCGATGTTTTTTAATGGGATTTGATTTGATTTATTATTGTCACATGTGTTAGTATACAGTGAAAATATTGTTTCTTGTGTGTTTTGCAGACAAAGCACACCATACATAGAGAAGGAAAGAAGGAAGTGCAGAATGTAGTTTTACAGTCATAGCTAGGGTGCAAGGAAAGATCAACTTAATGTGAGGTACATCCATTCAAACGTCTGACAGCAGCAGGGAAGAAGCTGTTCTTGAGTCAGTTGGCATGTGACCTCAGACTTTTGTATCTTTTTTCCCGATGGAGAAAGATGGAAGAGAGCATGTCCGGAGTATTTGGGGTCCTTAATTATGCTGGCTGCTTTTCCGAGGCAGCGGGGAGTGTAGACAGAGTCAATGGATGGGAGGCTGGTTTGGGTGATGGATGGGCTTCGTTCACAACCTTTTGTAGTTCCTTGCAGTCTTGGGCAGAGCAGGAGCCCGTACCAAGTTGTGATACAACCGGAAAGAATGCTTTCTATGGTGCATCTGTAGAAGTTGATGAGATTTGTAGTTGATATGCTAAATTTCCTTAGGGTCCTGAGAAATTAGAGGCGTCGGTTGGCTTTCACAACTATAGTGTCGGCATGGGGGACCAGGACAGTTTGTGCGTGTGCGTGTGATGTCTTCGTCAGTGTGGGTTTCGGGTCTACAGGAGAGTGTTCCGTAAGCAAGACCTGTGTACTAGTTACTGCTGTTTTTGTAGTTCTTGCTGAGTTGTTGCCATTTGTAAACTTTGTTATTTCATTACGTGAAGAAGATTATTCTCTTGGTAACATGTTCAGCTGCCTTTGTTGTGGGTTCAAGTTACCACACCTTTTCGCGACAAGGGAGAAACGAGGAAGGAAAAAATAAAAATTTTTTGAAGTTTAGTGTGGCAACGTGAGCTTGACATGAACCATGCCCATCGACAACTCTTGCAAGAGGAGGGACTAAGCAGTATGTTACAATTAACACGCACTAAGGTCTGTTCAGATACAATCATTAGGACATTGGGGTATCCTCCAGCCTGGCGATTTTTCGAAGAGTATTGGACAGCCTGTTGCATGGCATTGTTCCTGTAGCAGCCTACTTGAACGACATCTCAAATATGGGGAAGACTGAAGAGGAGCATCTCCACAATTTGGATCATGTGTTAAAAAGGTTTTCCGAGGCGGGACTGCGTCTGCACTGGGACACATGCATTTTCCAGGCACAAAGTGTAGAGTATCTCAGTCATAAAACCGCAGCACAAATCTTGCCTCCTGCGGAAGGGAAAGTTGAAGTTATTAAGGCAGCTCCAGATGGGCGGCACGGTGGCACAGTGGTTAGCACTGCTGCCCCACAGCGCCAGGGACCCGGGTTTGATTCCCAGTTTGGGTCACTGTCTGTGTGGAGTTTGCATGTCCTCCCCCTGTTTGCATGGATTTCCTCCAGGAGCTCCGGTTTCCTCCCACACTCCAAAGATGTGCAGGTTAGGTGGATTGGCCATGCCAAATTTACCCTTAGTGTCGGGTGGAGTAGCTAGGGTAAATGTATGGGGTTATGGGAATAGGGCCTGGGTGGGATTTTGGTTGGCCCACAAGTTGCACTGGTCATATCTCTACCTACTAGGCTTACCTATAACCCTCAATCCTATTAAGTCCCATGTACTCATCCAGAAGTCTCTTAAAAGACCCAATTGAATTTGCTTCCACCACCACCGACAGCAGCCGATTCCACTCACCCACCACCCTCTCAGTGAAAAACTTACCCCTGACATCTCCTCTGTACCTACTCCCCAGCACCTTAAACCTGTGTCCTCTTGTGGCAACCATTTCAGCCCTGGGGAAAAAGCCTCTGAGAATCCACCCAATCAATACCTCTCAACATCTTATAAACCTCTATCAGGTCACCTCTCATCCTTCGTCTCTCCAGGGAGAAGAGACCGAGCTCTCTCAACCTATCTCATAAGGCATGCCACCCAATTCAGGCAACATCCTTGTAAATCTCCTCTGCACCCTCTCAATAGCTTCCACATCCTTCCTGTAATGAGGTGACCAGAACTGCGCACAGTACTCCAAGTGGGGTGTGACCAGGGTCTTATAAAGCTGCAGCATTATCCCCCGACTCCTAAACTCAGTTCTTCAATTATATGTGCTACTTCACAAAGAAACCAAATGGAGGTGAAGGTCAGCACAAAAGAAAGGTTTCAAATGCGTGAGAGCAGGGCGGCAGTCAGGTCATCTGCTGGCTCGGTTTGATTGAACACATTCCGTCTTGCAATGCGTCATCCCACAGTGTGGGGGCAGCACTCTCGCATTTAATGGAGGACGGGTCAGAAAAACCCATTTGGTTTTGCATCTCCTACGCTGACAAAGACTGAAAAAGGATATTCACAGATACGAGCAATTGTTTTTGCTATAAGAAGATACCGCCAGGACCCCTATGATCGTTCATTCACCATATGCACCAACCACAAGCCATTGATGTGTCTTTTCAGTGAGTGAAAATGCATTCCTCCCATGGCTTCAGCACAAATACAGCACTGGGCCCTTACACTGTCAGCTTACCACTACAATATTGTCTACAGGGCAGGCAAGGACAAGGTGAACACAGATGTGTTGTGTCCCTTATTGGATTTGTCAATCCAAGAACATTTTCATACTCAAGAGACTTGCGTGTTCTCCATGAATGCCGAGCAGTGGGTGGCCAGAGATCCTATTCCATCCCAAGCCCAGAGATTTCTGTTGCAGGAGATGATGGGTTGCAACCTCCTGTGAAGCGTAAAGATGAGTTAAGTCTGCAGAGTGGTTACATACTGTATGTGCGTGGGAGGTTAAGAGTGGTAGTTCCTCCTCTTAGTTGTTCACAAGTCAAGGATGAAAATCATGAGGGCCACCCCCTCGAATAAAAACTCTAGTCAGGTTGTGTGTCTGTGGTGGCCTAATATAGATCAGGGTGAAATCCTGTTCAGCATGTCAGATACACCACGAGGACCACCTGATCCCTGCGAGTGGCCTGATCAGCCATGGTCCAGGCTTCTTGTGAACTTTGCAGCACTTTTCATGAATCACATGTTTCTGTTCATCATAAATGCTGATTCTAAGTGGTTTGATGCACATGCCATCAGTAACATTACAGCTCCTGTTACAATACAGAAGCGTCGTTAAGTTTCCACAGCTCATTTCGGATGACAGAGCCATGTTTACAAGTGATTAGTTTCAGTACTTTATGCGAATGGATTCCGCTATGGCGCGTACTGCACCACTTCGTTCAGCTTCAAATGGTTCAGCTGGGTAAGCTGTTCGAATTGTGAAAGAGGAATTGAAGAGAATGGCAGGTGATACTTCGGGAGCTAGGTTCCTGTTCCAGTTTCGTATCAACAACAGAGCTCCCTCTCTCTCCAGCTGAATCGTTATTGTAAGACTGAAGTCTCAGCTGGGTCTGCTTCATCCAGATCTCAGAGCAAGGATGGGCAGGAGACAAGAGAAGCAGAGGGCGGCACAGTGGTTAGCACTGCTGCCTCTCAGCACTAAGGCACACAGGTTCGATTCCTGGCTTGGGTCATTGTCTGTGTGGAGTCTGCACATTCTCCCCGTGCCTGTGTGGGTTTCCTCCGGGTGCGCCAGTTTCCTCCCACAGTCATGCAGGTTAGGGTATTGGCCGCGCTAACTTCTCTCTCATGTACCCATTCAGGCCCTGGAATGTGGCGATTAGAGGATTTTCACAGTAACTTCACTGCAGTGTGAATATAAGCCTACTTGTGCCTGATAAATAAACTTTTAAGCAGAAGAAGAGACAGTTCAACACAGATCGTGTTCACATCAGGACCTTTGGTAGTAACCAGAAATAATTATTGGGAATAATTCTAAACCCAACGATCAAAGTACCTTAGCCAGTGAAACTGCACAGAAGAAGAGTTGTTCGCAGACGCTAAGTTTATATTGATTTATATTTTGACTCCGATTAGCAAAGATTTCAGAGTCAGCAAAATTTTCAGATAACGCAGCAGACATTAAGGCTGTTGTGGCCATTCTCCAGAAAGTGGTTCCAGTTGCACAAGACTCCACTGTGGGAATGGATGAGGAACAGTCAGGCACAGATTCTCAACTGCTTGAATCTCCAGATTCAAATCAGCTGACTCAAGATCTGCCAGTGGTTGATGCAGTGATATTATACAGATGGCATTGCAATCACAGAGCTCCTGAAATAATGTCACATAGTTGAGGCATTACTTTCATTGTGTTTCTGTCCTGTTGGGGAATTGAAATTTAAGGGACAGAGAGGTGTTACAGAGTGTTGTAGGAGCTTTTGTCTACGTTAATGTATTACTGATGCCGTTTAGTAGTTTTGCACACGTTTAAAGTTTATTTACTAGTATCACAAGTAGTCTTACATTGACACTGCAATAAAGTTACTGTGAAAATCCCCTAGTTGCCACACTCCGGCACCTGTTTGGGTACACTGAGGGAGAATTTGGCATGGCAGATTCACCCAAACTGCACACCTTTGAACTGTGGGAGGAAACAGGAGCACCCGGAGGAAACCCTTGCAGACACGGGGAGAATGTACAAACTCTGTACAGTCAGTGACCCAAGCCGGGAATCGAACCCAGGTCCCTGGTGCTGTGAGGCAGCAGTGCTAACCGCTGTGCCATCGTGTTATCATGTGTGCGTGATGTCTTCAGCAGCACAGGCTTTTGTGGGTTTTTGGGTTGACCAGGTAATGTTCTGCAAACAAGGCTTGTGTACCAATTGCTTGTGTTTTCGTAGTTCTTAGAATCATAGAATCCCTACAGTGAAAAGGAGGCCATTTGGTCCATCGAGTCTACACTACCATAATTCCACCTAGGCTGTATTACTTTAACCCCATGCATTTACCCTAGATAATCCCCCGACACTAAGGGGCAATTTAGCATGGCCAATCAACCCAACCCACATATCCTTGGATTGTGGGAGGAAACCGGAGCACCCGGAGGAAACCCACGCAGACACGGAGAGAATGTGCAGACTCCACACAGACAGTCACCCAAGGCTGGAATTGAACCTGGGTCCCTGGTGCTGTGAGGCAGCAATGCTAACCACTCTGCCACCGTGCCGGTGACATGAGGTAAGCACTGCCACCCAAGAGTGCAGGCTCTTGAGGAATGCATTCCTCGGAACTAGCTTTCTGAGTGAGACTAAATTTGGGTCACTCTTGTGTCGTTCTTTGCTTATTTTCATACTGTAAATGCCCTGGAATTAGGTTGGAACTGCCTCAACTTCCATTCTTATAAGCTAGTATCGGATCACTGATTTGAACTTCGTATGGACCCACTATTGGATATATCTGTACCTAATTAACTAGCATTACATGCCACTGTGCAGCACTATGATTGTGTTCTATCACCTGTTTAATGGTAGCATTTTGTAGATGTATAGGAACGTACTAGTTAAGGATAGGAATAAGGCTGAATGTTAACCTGTCCATTTCCTGCACGCATGTTGCTTATTTGGCTGGGTTTATCCAGCCTCTCTCAACTTTTTGTCTCAAATTTTGCAGCAGTTATGGGGTTTTTATTTTTGTTTAATGTAGTGTGAACTGGTCCCCACACTAGTTAGGCTTCATTTGGAACATTGCGTACAATTCTGGTCGCCCCAACACCAGAAGGACGTGGATGCTTCGGAGAGGGTGCAGAAGCGGTTTACCAGAATGTTGCCTGGTCTGGAGGGTATTAGCTATGAGGAGAGGTTGGATAAACTCGGTTTGTTCTCACTGGAATGACGGAGGTTGAGGGGTGAATGATAGAGATTTAATAGATTATGAGGGGCATGGACAGAGTGGACAGACAGATGCTGTTTCCTAGGGTAGAAAAGTCGAGTGCCAGGGGACAGAGGTTTAAGGTGTGTGGGGAAAAGTTTAAAGGCGATGTGTGAGGCAAGTATTTTTTTTTAACAAGGGAGTGTTGAATGTCTGGAATTCCCTGCCTGGGGAGGTGGTGGGAGCAGGTATGATAGTGACATTTAAGGGGCAACTAGTCAAATACATGAATAGGATGGGAATGGAAGGACTCCGTAAGTGAAAATGGTTTTAGTTTAGGCAGGCATCATGGTCAGCACGGGCTTGGAGGGCCGAAGGGCCTGTTCCTGTGCTGCACTGTTCTTTGTTCCTTATTGAGTTGCACTCTGCTTCACTCCACAGCCTGGTTGGGCCATGGCTCTGGGTTTGCTTGCCCAGTTCAGTGTTGGTGTGAAGCTGGAACTGTTTGAGACTAGTGTTAAACTGGTCTGGTATGACGTACGTAGAGGTTGATGCAGTTGTAACATTTTTTTTGAAAGCTTGGAATTTCTTTTCTTTTCCTCTTCTCCTTTCTCCATCCTCCCTGGAGGCCTTCCCTTTGCTCAATCTGCCTCATCCAAGGTGGGGGTGGCATGGTGACACGGTGGTTAGCGCTGCTGCTGCCTCACAGCGCCAGAGACCCGGGTTAGATTCCTGGCTTGGGTACTGTCTGTGTGGAGCTTGCATGTTGTCCCCATGTCTGCACCGGTTTCCTCTGGGTGCTCCAGTTTCCTCCCACAGTCTGAAAGATGTGATGGTTAGGGTGCATTGGCCATGCTAAATTCTCCCTTAGTGTACCCAAACGGGCGCCAGAGTGTGGCGACTAGGGGATTTTCACAGCAACTTCATTGCAGTGTTAATGTAAGCCGACTTGTGACAATAAATAAATTAAACTTATTTTCATTTCTTGTATATGATTCTTTGTGAGGCTGGATGGTGAATATCTGCAGTTCTTTTTGAATGTGGGAGACATTCCACTAAAACCCGATCTTGTCTGTATTTACTGTCTGCTCCCCATGTTTTGGACAGGGTTGTCGGAATGGTGGTCAGTATCAGAGACTGGTCAGTTTGCCCTCCCGAACCTGGGTGTACTGACGCCAGTCATATTTAGTAGATCCTAGCGTTCAACACAGGCTGGGGATCCACTATGATTAAAGGGCTTAAAGGCTTAAATTAAGAGATCAGGTCACATAAACTTTGTGTGTATTCTGTTAAATTTAGGAGATTGAGGTGCAATCTAAGGAAAGTGTTAAAAGGATTTGTCAGGGTAAATACAGAGAAACTCTTCCCTCTAGCTGGAGAGTCCGCACAAAGGGACAGAATCTCAAAATTAGAATCAAGCCATTCAGAGATGCAATTAGGGAGCATGTCTTCACAAATTGGGCAGTGGAGATGTGCAACTCCCTTCCCCCAGAAGATTAAGATTGATGGAATTTTTTATTAGCTGAGAACGCCAAGGGGTAGAGGGCCAAGGCAAGAAGAAAATGGATTTGCGGTACAGGTTAACTTGTAATCTAATTGAATGGAGGAGCAGACCTGAGGGACTAAATATCTTGCTTACAGTATCACTATCTGTGGGATTTTCGTCATCCGTGTGGATCAGCTGTTCAGTACCTAATGAGTTCCTTTAACTGGAAGAGCTCCTACTTTGGAAGTTTTGAAATAAAAGCAAAATACTGCAGATACTGGAATGTGAAACAAAAACAGAAAATGCTAGGAAAACTCAGCAGGTCTGGCAGCATCTGTGGAGAGAAACAGATTTAATGATTCAGGTCTGTATGATTTCTTCAAAGAGAAGTAGAAATCGGTGGATTATATTCGGTATAAGAGGGGATGTAGCAAGTGGGCAGAGTAGAAGACTGGTGGCCTCCTCAGCACTGGGGAGACCAAACGCAGACTGCTTTGGGAAACACCCCTGCTCTGTTTATAAGCATGAACCCAACCTTCCTGTTGCTTGCCATTTTAACTCAGCATCTTGCTCTCATGTCTATCCATGGCTTGCTGCAGTGCTCCAATGAAGCCCAATGCAAACTGGAGGAGTGGCACCTCATCTTCTGATGAGACCCTCAGATCTCAACATTGAATTCAACAACTTTAGACTGTGACCTTTCTCCTCCCCTTTTTAATATATCTGAAATACTTTTTGTCCCGATGCAAACCCACCACCTCCCCGCCAGACCATTTGTCATTTGTTCTTTGGTTTTGCTTTCTCTGACCTTTGTTTTTTTTTTCATTGGTTTGTGGGACATGGGCAGCACTGGCTGGCCAGCACTTATTGTCCATCCCTAGTTGAGAGTCAATCTCATTGCTGTGGCTCTGGAGTTACACATAGCCAGATCAAGTAAGGACGGCAGATTTCCTTCCCTAAAGGACATTAGTGAACCAGATGGATTTTTCCGACAGTCGACAATGGACATCAGTAGATTCTTAATTCCAGATTTTTTGTTTCAATTTAATTCAAATTCCATCATCTGCCATGGTGGGATTCGAACCGGGGTCCCAGCACATTGCCTGAGTTTCTAGATCAATAGTCTAACGATAATACTGTAGGCCATCGCCTCCCATTAACACCTTCTGATATCTTAGCCTAATGCAACAACCCACATCCACTCCTGCCATTAACACTCCCTCTGTCTCGTGACATCTTTGTCGCAATCTCCCCTCACCCCCACCAATCACTAACCCTCTGCCCTGCTCCAGCTGCTACACCCCCTCTTATAACATATATAATCCTTCATATTTCTACCTCTCTTTAGCTCTGAGGAAGAGTCACGTGGACTCGAGACGTTAACTCTGTTCGCAGATGCTGCCAGAGCTGCTGAAATTTTACAGCCTTTTCTGTTTTTGTTGGAAGTTTTGATGTTTCTGTGTAAAAGTCACTGGAAGAGTGGCTTTGTAGTTTCCTCCCACAGGGGCGGCGCTGCGGCACAGTGGTTAGCACTGCTGCTTCACAGCTCCAGGGACCTGGGTTCGATTCCAGGCTCGGGTCACTGCCTGTGTGGAGTTTGCACATTCCTTCCTCGTGTCTGCATGGGATTCCTCTGGGTACTTCGGTTTCCTCCCACAGTCCAAAAGATGTGCGGGCTCGGTTGATTGGTCACGCTAAGAAATTGCCCCTTAGTGTCCTGAGAGGTGTAGGTTAGGGATTAGCAGATAAAATATGTAGGGATGTGGGGGTAGGGCCTGGGTGGGCGTGTGGCCGGTGCAGACTTGATGGGCTGAAGGGCCTCTTTCTGCACTGTAGGGTTCTATGATTCTATGCTCTATGTAGTCAAAATTGAAATATACGCATAAATGTATCCTAAGTGCTACCACTGTTTTTTCCTGTTGGCTTTCTGGATTTATTGTGTGATTAGTTGGGCGCTGATGTTGAACTGGAAAATGCTACTGCCGCAATTTCTTTGTCATGTCAAGAGATACTTGTTCATTTTTCTCTCTGCTGTTCTTGCCGACCTTTACAGCACCACACGTTCTTTTGGGAGGGAATTGACGGCTCCAGGGTCCTGACCCATTTTCCACCCGGGAACAGCTATGGACTGCATGGCAAGGTAGCAGAAGTAAGTATGAAGTAAACTTCAATCTCAGAGCAGGGGTCAGGTACAGTGATGCTTGAGCAGATGGACTTATTCCCCCCCTCTCTTTTTGAAATAGGATTTTCGCCCAGCTACAGAAGCAGTAAAGACACTCTGCAAGTGCCTTGCCCAGAGGGTTTATGAACATAGAAACCAGAAGCAGGACTAGGCCATTCGGCCCTTCGCGCCTGCTCCACCATTCATTATGATCATAGCTGATCAACAAATTCAATATCCTGACCCCTTCTTCCCCCCTTATACCATGATAGCCCCAAGACCTATATCTAATTTCTTCTTGAAATCACGCAACGTGAATGATTCATTGTGAAAGATCTCGAACGTACCCGGCGGATAGCCTGTAATCTCTCGCTAAGGCCACCCTTGCCTTCACACAGCCTTAGGCAAACTCCCTCCCAGCGGACCCTATACCTGTAGGTGGAGGCCCCAGCCAGATTCAGGTGCAGACTGAGGGGGTGGTCCTCTGATCCACCTTGTTTTTTCACTTTCTGTTCAGAATCTCATCCTGCGCATCTCCTGCACTGCGTACAAGAGGGCAGAACTGAAGGAGGCAGAGATCTTGGAGGGATGTAGGATGGGAGGAGGTTACAGAGATAGGGAGAGATGAGGCCGTAAGCAGTTTGAGGTGTTTCTGGACTGGAAGCCAGTGTTGGCCAGAGAAGTAAACATGGAGAAAAGCTCACTGCTTAGTATAAAGATAATCATTGTTCCTTTCACAAGAACAGAAGCAGGAGCGGACCCCTCAAGCTGCCCTTACCATTCAATACAACCCTGGATGATCTATTAGGCCTCAACTCCTTTTCTGTGCCATTTCCCCCAGCCCTCTATTCCTCAATCTCTCAACTATTTATCCATCTCCACTTCAAATACTTCGAAAGATCCAGCCCCCAACATCCCTGCATAATTTTCCTCAATTTTAGTCAAATACGTGCTTTGCTCCTACAGCTGTGGGTGCAGGTGTTTTAAAGTTCACCTACGCGATTGGGGCTATTTTGGTGCCCCTGTCGCAACAATGCACCCCTCCACCTCCCCCCGGCAAATTGCAGCAATTTGTTTGTGTGTCGCTGTGCTATTTTCTGCTATTGGGGAAGGGCAGGGGCCCTTTCAAGCACTAGGAAATTGGGAGAGAAACCTGAACAGTCTTTGTGTGTTTTTGTAATTCTAGAAGCCCGACGTAGCAGACCCTGACATAGGCCCCATTGACAGGTGAGAGGGAATCAATTGCAATTAGGGCTGGGCAGTGAATGCTGGCCTCGCCAGTGAAGTCCACACCCCATGATCAAATATATAAAAAGAAAAGTATTTTTCTCTTAAAAGCACAGTCCCGATGTCAAGCCTTTTAATTCTCTGTCACCTTGCTGGACACATTGCCCTACTTATGAAATGTGTCAAAGGCTGTATCATTTGACTTGGGGCTTACTTGAAGCAGCCTGCCACAATGCTGCCACCCCTGCTTTGTTTACTATGTTCATGATATGGAGATGCCGGCGTTGGACTGGTGTCTCAGTGTTTGAAGTGTCAGAGCTTTCGCTTTCCAACAGAGGAACTACATTTAAATGCTTTCAAATTCAGCGTAGCTGTTTTGCATGAGTCACATTGAGGGATTTATTGGGGCCAGTTCAAAGCCATTGTCTCTTCTTTTAAAAAAACATGTGGAGTGAGAGATCACAGAGCAGCCAAGAGAAAAGCTTCCTCAGAATAGTGCGAAAAACAATTTGAATTCAAATTACATTTTCACAACTTGATTGCACCAACAGCTTTTCTCTAATAGTGGAATGGAAAGGTGTTTCGGTGATGAAATAAAACATTTCTTAAGATGTTGTATTCTTTTAAATCAGTCCCTAATTCATTATTTTTTGATTTGTTTTCATTTATTATTGTCGCATAGAATCCTTACAGTGCAAAAAGAGGCCATTCGGCCCATCGAGTCTCCACTGACCATGATCCCACCCAGGCCCCATTCCCACAACCCCACACATTGACCCCGCTAGTCCCCCTGACACTCAGGGGCAACTTAGCATGGCCAATCCACCTAACCCCATATCTTTGGACTGTGGGAGGAAACTGGATCAACTGGAGGAAACCCACGTAGACACTGGGAGAACGTGCAAACTCCACGTAGACAGTCACCTGAGGCCAGAATTGAACCCAGGACCTTGGCGCTGTGAGGCAGCAGTGTGAACCATTGTGCCGACCGTGCCACTCGGGTTCAGTCCCCAGCTCAGGTCGCTGTGTGCGGAGTCTGCATGTTCTCCCCGTGTCTGCGTGGGTTTCCTCCCACAGCCTGAAAGATGTAATAATGTATTAGTATGCACTGTTTCTTGTGCGCTACACAGACAAAACATATCGTTCATAGAGAAGGAAAGGAGAGAGTACAGAATGAAGTGTTTCTGATAAATCTCAAGATTTTCTTCAGAATTATTAAAACATTCATCAATAAAACGTTTCCATTCTCCAGATTCAAGTGTTGTGCTGATAAAAATATTTCCTCCCCTGCTGCGTAAAACCCATTCCCGTGTTCTTCACCAAATTTAGTTTAGTCTTTGCAGAAATATTTGATACAGCCTTGAACTCCAGTTTTCTTGTTGGCTGCTGTTTTATTTTTGTTTTGGGGCTCCTTATTAAATTTGCAGTTTATTTTCTCCTTTCCTTCCTTCCGCTCCGCTGGGAGTACACCAGTGGGCAACACTCCCAGATCTCTCTCATTCCGCCATTCAGACAATTCGCCAGAATAACATTTCCTCTCAAATTTTGGCTGCTTCTCTATGAGTAAAACATCTTGTTTCCTTTGGACCACACAGCTAAGATCAGGAAATCTGTGCTGCAGGAGGGAGGAGGCGCTTGAGGCATAATTTTTTTTGTCTTTTATGCTTTGCCAGTCAGTTTTGGAGTTTCAGTGCCTTCCCTCACAAGCCTCGGTCTGCTTTGGCCCCTTGTGCATTCCCCACGTTTCACCCTCTCCGGAACTGATGGGCTCGCCTTCAGCCATGTAGCTTTCAGGTTCATAGAACAGGATCCCTACAGTGCAGAAGGAGGCCGTTCAGCCCATTGAGTGCGCCGAATCGCCGACAGCATTTTGCCCAGGCTGTTTCCCTACATATTTACCCTGGCACGGTGGCACAGTGGTTAGCACTGCTGCCTCACAGCATCAGAGATCTGAGTTTGATTCCCAGCTTGAGTCACAGTCTGTGTGGAGTCTACACATTCTCCCCTTGTCAGTGTGGGTTTCCTCTGGGTGCTCCGGTTTGCTCCCGCAGTCCAAGGATATGCTGGTTAGATACATCGGCCATGCTAAATTCTCCCTCGGTGTACCCAAACAGGAGCCGGAATGTGGCGACTAGGGGAATTTTCACTGTGATGTCATTGCAGTGTGAATGTAAGGCTACTTGTGACACAAATAAATAAGCTGTAAACTTTAATCCTCCTAACCTACACATTGTGGGACACTATGGGGTAATTTAACATAGCTAATCCATCTAACCTGCACATCTTCGAACTGTGAGAGGAAACCTGAGTACGTGGAGGAAACCCATGCAGACACGGGGAGAATGTGCAGACTCCACACATGCAGGTACTCAAGACCAAATTGAACCCAGATCCCTGGTGCTGTGAGTAACCACTGTGCCACTTAGAACATAGAACAGTACAGGCCCTTTGACCCTCAGTGTTGTGCTGAGCTATGTCCAAACCCATGATCAAGCTATCCCACTCCCTATAATTCTGTGCTCCATGTGCCTATCCAATTACCGCTTGAAAGTTCCTAAAATGTCCGACTCCACTATCACAGCAGGCAGTCTATTCCACACCCCAACCGCTCTCTGAGTGAAGATTCTACCTTGGACATCCCTCCTATATCTCCCACCATGAATCTTATAGTTATGCCCCCTAGTAACAGCTACACCTTGCTGCATTAATGGGAAACTAGTGCCTGACTGAAGGGGATCGGTCGGGGCCCCCTAGGGGTGTGGGCAGTGGACAGGTGGTGCCCCCTGGCATTGGCACTTTGGCAATGCCAGTCTATGCCCACAAGGCTGTGAGGCCTAGAGGGTGGGGCCTGTTGGGGATGGGGTGTCCTGCTGTCACTCCGCAGACAGGATTGATGGAGGAAAGAGGGAGGCCAGCGATTGGGAAGGGCTGGAGGGGGAAGGAGGGTCAGCTTGCTGCAGGGTTGGCACTGCAGGAGTAGGGGTTGTTAACTGTCGGGAGTGGGGGGGTCGCGGGTGGCCGGGGCTGGGCCTGGGAATGATTAGGGTGCCGGTGATCAGGCTGGAGATCACAGGACTGGCCAGCAGTCAGGAGACCGGCAGTGTGGGGCTACTGCACATAGACCAATCTCGGCGCTGACAGATCGGCGCGTGCTCAGTGGCCCACTCAGCGCTATGCTGCTGGCCTCCGGGGCGGGAATAGGCCCCATCCGTTGATTTATAATGATACTCACGCTGGCAGCCTCTGCAGTGCACAAAGTGTGGGGGGATTCTTCCCTGAACTCCCACTGAAAAAAAAACTGCAGGAATTACTCCAGTTTTCATTTGAGTTAGAATTTTTTGGGGAGAATTCTGGCCTATATCTCTCTCTCTCTCTCTTCTCCTTTAAGATGTTCTTTAAAACTTAGTCTTTGAACCAAGCTTTTCTCCACCTGAGCTGTATTTCGATCTTCAGCTCGATCGCAGTTTGTCTCTGTGCACCCCGGTGAAGAACCTTGGGTGGCTGTGTGACATTCACAGAGTAAGAAGTTTATTAACCTGTTGCAGTTTAACCCGGTGTTGTGAGACTTCTTACTGTGTTTACCCCAGTCCAACACCGGCATCTCCACATCATGATATTCACAGCCGCAGCTTACTGTTGGTCACAATATTGCTAAATGTCCGAATGACGAAAACCAAGACCAATATTGATTTTGACCCAAGGGATTTAACCACTTGCCTCCCTCCCCCCCCAACCCCTCTGTTACAGCTGCTGGATACAGTCAAAAACAACAAAGATAAAGGGCGTGTAAATGACAGTGTGTTCCTATTTGGGTTTGGAGATGGAGGAGGTGGACCCACCCAAAACATGTTGGACCGACTACAGAGACTTCAGAACACAGACGGACTGCCCAGGTCAGTGAGCAATCCCGGGTTATAAATATCTCACACATTTTTAACTAACTTCCCATTTAGGTCTGGCCTGAGTGGACTCATTATTCACCTGGCACTTTATATTCCTGTCATTATGTCAAGTTGTGTGCACAGTATGTATTGTGTGTGTAAAATATACATTTTTAATTATTTGTGAGTGTCAGGTATTAACATTTTACATTAACACTTCAACTAAGTTACTGTGAAAGTCCCCTAGTCGCCTCACTTCGGCGCCTGTTTGGGTTACACTGAGGGAGAATTTGGCAAGCACGATGCACCTAACCAGCGCGTCTTTCGGACTGTGGGAGGAAACCGGAGCATCCGGAGGAAACTCAACGCAGATACGGGGAGAGTGTGCAGACTCCACTCAGAGATTGACCCAACCCAGGAATTGAACTCAGGCCCTTGGCGTTGCAAGGCAGCTGTGCTAACCACTGTGCCACCCTGGTTATAAAAATCTCATACTTTTTTTTAAACTAACTTCCCATTTAGGTCTGGCCTGAGCAGAGTTATTACTCACACGCCACTTTATATTCCTGACATTATGTCAAGTTGTGTGCAAAGTATGTATTGTGTATATAAAATATATACTTTTAAACTCTTCGTGCAACTGTGTATTTACAAGGTCATACTTGCTTGTGGTTTAAGTGGGACCCAAGCTCTTGTGAAGGTGTGCAATGCTTACCCTGCTGAGTTCCTATTCATTAGCAATGCTGCTGAGGAGGAGGATGGAGCAGAGAAAGAGACACCATTGTGCTATGCTACTGTTGTGAAGTTGAATAGAGTGATTGTAAACTGGTGTTTGCAAAGTTGTAAAGTGCTATGCAGAAAGCATTGCATGGTCCCTTTCAAATTGTGGTGCTTTTTCTATGCTTACAAAAGCTTTAAAAAAAGTAAGTACAGATAGAGTGCCCAAAATGTAACAGAAGGCCAAGCAGCAGGGTTACCAAAGCAACGGGTTTTCCGGTATTTGAATTCAGCCTATCAGTTTGAATTAGATACTTAGATACTTACGACCAATCCTATTGTAGGGGATATTGATCTGTCATCACAGGTGTAAGAGGAAGGGAGCAGTGAGATGGAGGCAAAGAGCCAATGCCACCTGAAACAGCTGATTGCTTTTAGCTCAATGCCTCATCTCGATAGCAAAGAAGAATCAACAGAGAAGACCCAGAATATTCTGGAAGAGACAAAACCTGGTTGTAATGTAGAGAGTGACTGAAATTCTTTTTTTTTGTTAATGAGTGGGAATTGTATTTTATCTGAACAGCATTTGTTGCCTTAATTAATGTCACAAAGGATCAACTACCCTGGTCTTCTGTGATGGGTACATAACACTTTTGAAATGTATTCTTAGCACAAATACTATGTGATCGCTCATCCTTTCTCTGAGCGGTATATGTTGCCTAATTATTCCTGCAACTCACTCTGAGCAATGCCATGGCGAGTACATACAACTCTTTCAGTATCCTGAGAGCGATATCCTGCCTGGACAGAGAGTCCCTGGAGGGAAAAGAGCTGGGTGAATGGTCCTGGGTCATTTATAGAATCATTTATGCTGCAGAGGAGGCTATTCGACCTATCGAGCCCATGTTGGACTCCTGCAGGGTAATCCTCAAAGCCCTACAAATTTGTTTCCTACAAACGCCCATGCAATTTCCTTTTGAGATGTTTCCATTTCCACCATCCCCAATTTCTATAAGTAGGATCAAGAACGACACTGGAGTTGTCTCCAGGGTTATTGCCATGTTAGCCGTGGTTTAGTGAATGGCATTCTCACCACTGAGTCAGAGAGGAGGTGATGACCTAGTGATATTATTGCTAGACTGTTAATCCAGAATGTTTTGGGGACCTGAGTTTGAATCCCACCATAGCAGATGGTGGAATTTGAATTCAATAAAAAATATCTGGGATTAAGAATCTACTGATGACCATGAAACCATTGTCGATTGTTGGAAAAACCCATCTGGTTCACTAATGTCCTTTAGGGAAGGAAATCTGCCGTCCTTACCCGGTCTGGCCCGCATGTGACTCCAGAGCCACAGCAACGTGGTTGACTCTCAACTGCCGCCCCCCCGCCAAGGACAACTGGGGATGGGCAATAAATGGTGGCCAGCCAGCGACACCCATGTCCCATGAATGAATATAAAAAAAATATTGCTAGACTATTAATCTAGAAATTCAGGTAACGTTTTGGGGACGTTACCTGATGAAATGATTTTGCTTCTTTTATTTCTGCATTTTAAAAACTGTACCTGTTACAAGGTATGTTGTTTGACAACATGTTGAAGAGTTGTATATGAAAGATTAACCCTATCGTGCTAGCTACTAATTGACACTCTTTATCTCAGGGTGAAACAGTCCAGTCCAGAGACCTTCTTCTCAATCCTGGAAGCTGACACCACAATGCTTTGTACCTGGGTTGGTGAACTCTTCTTGGAGCTACACAATGGTACCTATACTTCCCAAGCAAAGGTGGGAATCTTTATCGTTGTTAAGTATTGTGGGGACTGGAACTGTAATCCAGTGACCCAGGCTAATGTTGTGGGGACACAGTTGCAAATCCCACCAGGGTAGCTGGAGGAATTTAAATCCAATTGATTCATTAATCTAAAGTTAAAAGCTCAGTGATGGTGACCATCAAACCATGGATTGCTGTAAGTCCCATCTCCTTCACTAATATCCTTTAAGGAAGGAAATCTGGCCTACATATGACTCCAAATCTTTGTAGCTCTTAACGACTCTCTAAAATGATGTAGCAAAAACACTCAAATGTACCAAACCGCTGCAAGAAATAGAAAGGGGAATTTTTTTTGACTCACTCATGGGACATGGGCATTGCTGTCTGGTCAGCATTTATTGCCCACCTTAGTTGTCCTTGAGAAGGTGGTGGTGAGCTGCCTTCTTGAATCGATACAATCCATGATCTGTGGGTTGATCCACAATGCATTAAGGAGGGAATTCCAGGATTTTGACCCAGTGACTGTGAAGGAATGGCGATATATTTCCAAGTCAAGGTGACAAGTGGTTTGGAGGGGAACCTCCAGATGGCGGTGTCCCCATGTATCTGCGGCCCTTGTCCTTCTAGATGGATGTGATTGTGGGTTTCGCAGATGTTGTCTAAGGATCTTTGGTGAATTTCTGCAGTACATCTTATAGATAGTGCACACTGCTGCTACTGAGTGTGGAGGGAGTGGATGTGGTGCCAATCAAGTGGGGCTGCTTTGTCCTGGATGGTGTCAAGCTTCTTGAGTGTTGTTGGAGCTGCACCCAGCCAGGCCTTGTAGATGATAGATCACCCAGCATTGACGTAGGGACGGGAGCACAGTCATTGGGTTAAAATCCTGGAATTACCTTCCCAACAGCAGGGACAGAGAAAGATAATTTGAGGAGGGGCAATTAATGGGAGGAAGCAAATCACCAAGACAGCTTGTGGAAAGTACTCCTCTTCCTGGTCTACAAGCAGCACGCAACTATTGGATGTGGTGGATCTCTCCTCCCAGCTCACCTTGGTTAAACCGGAATTAGGGGTATTTATGTTGGGGTTAGGTTCTTATTTTTGAGAAGATACACTCTGTCACCACCTCTGCTCCCAACCCCCAGTTCCACCGCAACTCTGCGCTCTCCTAGGGTGTTAAAATTCCCCCCATGGCAAACAAAATACATTTATACCTTCAAATTACAGGGAATAGTCTTTATTACTAACAGTGGATGGCACAGTGGTTAGCACTGCTGCTTCACAGCGCCAGAGACCTGTGTTTGAGTCCTAGCTTGGGTCACTGCTTGTGCAGAGTTCTGCACATTCTCCCCGTATCTGCATGGGTTTCCTCCCGCAGTCCGAAAGACGTGCTGGTTAAGTGCATTGGCCATGCCAAGTTCTCCCGCAGTGTACCCGAACAGGCACCGGAGTGTGGTGACTAGAGGATTCTCACGGTAACTTCATTAAGGCATTATGGTAAGCTTACTTGTGACGCTAACAAAATAAACTTCAGAGTAACTGTAACTTTGCAGTTTAGAACTCCATGCTGCACTCCTCCATATTGGGATTGCAGCCAGAGCAAATCTTCATGAAAGCCATTATTGGAACTAGTTCAAGTTTTTTTTACATTATTTAAGACGGAATTGAACAAAGTGCTGTATATGTTTTCCAACTGTTTTGAGGTAACTGAAAACCTGTACTGCACTTAATGTAATAAGAATAAAGAAAATTACAGCACAGGAACAGGCCCTTAGGCCCTCCAAGCCTGCACTGACCATGCTGCCCGACTTCACTAAAACCCCCTACCCTTCCCTCTATTCCCATCCTATTCATGTGCTTGTCAAGACGCCGCTTAAAAGTCACTACGGTATCCACTTCCACTACCTCCCCCGGCAATGAGTTCCAGGCACCCCTCACTTTCTGTGTAAAAAATCTCCGTAAAAAGTCTGACAACACCAGGTTTAAGTCCAACCGATTTATTTGATAGTACACTCACTAGCTTTCGGGTTAATCCCTTCGTCAAGTCACTAACCCGAAAGCTAGTGAGTTTACTATCAAATAAATCGGTTGGACTTAAACCTGGTGTTGTCAGACTTTTTACTGTGTTTACCCCAGTCCAACGCCGGCACATCCACATCATAAAAAATCTCCCTCGTACATCTCCTTTAATCCTTGCCCCTCACACCCTAAACCTGTGCCCCCTAATACTGGCTGATCCCCCCGGAAGTACAGTAAAAAGGGGCAAATACCGAAAATATAGTGAATAAGGGAGAAATAAAATGATTCTTAATTATGGAATTTTACGGTAAAGGAGGAAGTTAAAGTTATCTTCTTATTTTCATTTCCCTGTTTTTCCCCCATATCCTTTCAGAACCTATATTTACTTCCCTTTTAAATGCTCAGAGCATTCTGTAGTACGTTTGAAACGGCTACACCTAGCATTTGTGCTATTTGTTTTGCATTCCGGTGCATTTCATCAGCAATGTTTTGGATAAATCTTCACATGAACCCCAGTAACAAATTTTGGAAGGACGTTAGTCACATTTAAAGGAAACTTTTCAACATTAATTCTGATTTAAATGTGGATAAGGCGAACATTTTGATAACTCTGTGCAGTTATAGAAATATTTGGTAAAGAAGGAAAATATATAAATCGTTTTGGCCTTCAAGTTTTCATAGACTCTTCTAGTTCAGAAGGTGTCTGCACTGACCACAATCCCACTCAGGCTCTATCCCCATAACCCCATGCATTTACCCGAGCTAGTCCCCCTGACGCTAAGGGGGGATTTAGCACGGCCAATCAATCTAACCCACACATCTTTGAAATGTCAGAGGAAACTGGAGCACCCGGAGGAAACCCATGCAGACCCGGGGAGAATGTGCAAACACCACACAGACAATCACCCGAGCCTTAAGCTAAAGTTGAAGTTAACTGGGAAAAACCACATTGTAAACAGATGGATGATAAAGGAAATCAAGGTTCATCCAGGACTGGATGTTGCCGAGCCGTTTGGAAACAGAGACAATGGAGGATTTGAATGCTGTAGTGAAACTCCTAAATTTAAACATGCAGACTTGCCTTTTTTAAAAAAAAACCATTTACGGGGTGTGGACATCATCGCCTAGGCCGGCACTTGTTGCTTGTCCCCAGTTGCCCCTTGAGAAGGTGGTGGTGAGCTGCCTTCTTGAACTTCGGCAATCCATCTGGTGTAGGTGCACCCACAGTGCTGTTAGGAAGGGAGTTCCAGAACTTTAATCCAGAGACAGTGAAGGAACAGTGATATATATCCAAGTCAGGATGGTGAGTGACTTGGCGGGGAACTTACAGGTGGTGGTATTCCCATGTGTCTGCTGCTCTTATATGTAACTGTATAGATTTGTTTATGTAATTATATATCAATCTGTTTGCAGCGGTTTTAGGATCTTGGACCGGAAGCTCGATTTACATTAGAATGCCAGACTAGACTCCAACAATTTTCTATTGTGGCATAAATGTGTGGAAAAGATGCTTCGCTTCAGGAGTAATTCCCCTGATAAATTAGGGATCTTTTGTAGTAAAGCAGATTTTATTTAATAACACAGTTTAAATATAACTTTAACAAATATAACAGCTTAACCATTTACAGTTGAACAATATTTTAAAAAATGAATGACAACTTTAATTTCTAACTTATCACTGTTTCAGTTCCAAATAGAC
Source organism: Carcharhinus amblyrhynchos (assembly GCF_965287045.1). Taxonomy (NCBI): domain Eukaryota; kingdom Metazoa; phylum Chordata; class Chondrichthyes; order Carcharhiniformes; family Carcharhinidae; genus Carcharhinus; species Carcharhinus amblyrhynchos. Next base: position 7,445,520 of record NC_137355.1, on the reverse strand, counting down.
AACATTCCTATTACAGATTTACAATATCACTTTAAATACATTTAGCAACCATAAGTATACTTCCTATATTGAGTGTAGTCTGCCTTGAGGCTTTCAGAACAGCTTGTAGAAATCTGTCTTTAAGCAATTCCCAGCCAGAACTGAAAAACTGTTTCTCTGCTGTAGACCTAGCCTCTCCCTTTGGCCACAACATCACATGACCCTTCATATCTAAACCCACCTTCCGTTCCTTTAATCAAAATCACAGAGGTAACCTTCACCTATAAACAAAAATCCATTCACTCTACCCTAAGTAAACACTCCATGGCTAAAACTGATAATGAATTGTTAAAAGGCTTCAAGAGGGGGATAGACATATTTCTAATGAAAAATGGGGAAAGAGGGATAGGGGAACAGGTGGGGAGATTTGAGACTGGGGAGAGACCTAGTTGATTGAATGGCGGAGCAGGCTTGAAGAGCTGAACTTGCCTACCTCTGCTCCTGATTCCCATGTTCCTATGTCCCTGCTCTCCCAGTATCTGAGCTGAATGTCTTCCAGACACACCGACTGCCTGCAGAACATAACTGAATCTGTAAACAGTCCCCTGAAACAAAAAATTAACACACAATCATGAGAAAAGAAAGCTGTTTACTTTCTAGGCACTAATTAAACTTCACTGGCTGTGGTGAGAGCGCCTAGGCATTGAAAGAATTTGGGATGAAGCTTATAGGTGCAGATGTCACTCATTACAATACCTGAACAATCCCACTCTGTCCTATTACAGCAGCGTAGCCACGATTTGCCATGAAGATACAGGAGGCTGAGAACGTGATTAAAAAAGGTGTTAAAGTGCCCAAATGGATGCTTCCTATATCCTTATTTATATTCCCTTTATCCCATTTCGTACACCCCCATCCTCACACTCCACTGATTCTCTTTTTTCTCAGCTCTGACCTAGGGTCATCCAGATTCGAAACGTTGGTTCTACTCTCTCCCCACAGATGCTGTTAGTCCTGCTGAGATTTTTCAGCATTTTCTGTTGTAGTGTAAAAGATTGTGGCTTTTTAAATATGTTGGGAGTTTCTACAATCCTTACACTGGTTCAAAACCCCATTGGCTGGAACCATACCCCGTTGACAGAACTGGCCCTGGCAAAATGGGAAGTTTTCACCACTTCAGTCCATTTGAGAATGTTGTAAATTGCATCCAGAGTCTCAGCTACACGGTCACCGTGATCACATTATTCCACTGTCAATGGGGAGAGATGGTGGTGGGACAGTAATGTCACTGTGCTGGTAATCTAAAGACCTGGGCTAATGTTCAGTAGGGACATTGGGTTTCAAATCTCGCCATGGCAACTGATGGATTCAAATTCAGTTATCAATTTTTTTTAATTCTTGAAATTGAAAGCTACTCTCAGTAATGGTGCCATGAAATTTTCATCAATTTGTCATGTTTCACATCTGGTTCACTCATGTCCTTTAGAGAAGGAAATCTGCCATCCTTACCCGGTCTGGCCTACATGTGACCCCAGAGCCACAGCAATGTGGTTGACTCTTAAATGTCCCCTGAAATGGCCTAACAAAGCCAGTCAAGAGTAATTAGGGATGGCTAGCAAATAGTAAACGTGCCAGTGATGCTGGCAAGAATTTTTAAAAATGAGCCGTGGTGACTATTCAATGGAAAATCTGATGCTGCAGTTATTTTAAATTATTTCAAATTTAGTTTAAGTTGATGTAAGTTCAGTAAGTTAATTCCCCCTTGTTACACAAGTCCTCTCTCTGACCAGCAAGCAATTAAAGCCATCGGCCTGTTCCTTTACGCTCAGCAATTACTTGTCACCTTGAGGCCCCATGTGACCAATGTCAGGACTCACCAGGAATCATTGAATCCCTACAGTGCAGAAGGAGGTCATTTGGCCCTTTGAGTCTGCACTAACTCCAAAAGCATCCCACCCGGGCCTCTCCTCCACCCTATCCCCATAATCCCATGTATTCCTAATCCACCTAACTTGTACATCCTTGGACTGCGGGAAGAAATCATAGAATCCCTACAGTGCAGAAGGAGGTCATTTGGCCCATTGAGTCTGCATGACTACAATCCCACCCAGACCCGATTCCCGTAACCCCACAGATCTACGCTGCTAGCCTCCCTGACACTAAGGGGCAATTTTCCATGTCCAAACAACCTAACCTGCACTTCTTTGGACTGTGGGAGGAAACCAGAGCACCCGGAGGAAACACACGCAGGCATGGGGAGAACGTACAGACTCCACACAGACAGTGACCTGAGGCTGGAATTGAACCCGGGTCCCTGGTGCTGTGAGGTAGTAGTGCTAACCACTGTGCCACCGTGCTGCCCTAATGAGTTTGGGAGGAAACAGGTGTAATTTCACTTTGCCAAGATCACTGCATTCTGGACATATTTTATCTAGTTGTCAAATTTGAGGTTCTATCCCGTGAAACATTTTGGTGTGAACTGTTTTATTGAATATTGCTGGCAGGATGTTATATATTTGACCTTGCATTTTAAAATCAATCATTCCAAGATCTTGCTGCGGTGAGGTGGTGTAAGGAGACGGCAGCTGCTGCTTCATTGAGCCTTTCAGGATACATCAAGATATCCATCTGGTTGTATCACAGCTTGGTATGGCTTCCGCTCTGTCCAAGACCGCAAGAAACTACGAAAGGTCGTGAACGTGGCCCAATCCATCGTGCAGACCAGCCTCCCGTCCATTGACTCTGTCTGCACTTCCCGCTACCTCAGAATAACGGCCAGCATAATTAAGGACCCCACTCACCCCAGACCCGCATCTCTCTTCCACTTTCTTCCATCGGGAAAGAGGTACAGAAGTCTGAGGTCTCACCCCAACCGACTCAAGAACAGTTTCTTCCCTGCCGTCATCAGACTTTTGAATGGACCTACCTTGCACTAAGTTGATCTTTCTCTATGCCCTAGCTACGACTGTAACGCTACATTCTGCACTCTCTCCTTTCCCTCTCTATGAACAGTACGCTTTGTCTATATAGCATGCAAGAAACAATACCTTTCACGGTATACGAATATCTGTGAAATTGATAAATCAAATCAAATCATATTAAATACCACCCAGGGAAACTGTGGCCTTATTGAAGGGAAAATACAATTGTGATTGTAGGAGCAGATTATTGAGCGGTGAAGCAGGCAAAAGGATCAAAATATCTACCCCAATTTCTCACGATCTTATGATGAGGTCTTTTCACTTACTTAGGACCCACTATCTTGAGGAATCACATGATCTACGTCTGGGCAAAGGGAAGATCTCCCTCGATTGTGAAAAGTGGACAGAACTACTTAGAACACATGAATCTACCATCTGCTTCTTGTCAGTACTCATGGTCCACACAGACCTTGTTCCTTTCTACTTCATGTGCCGCTGTCTGCATGCCCTCAATTCCTTTCCCCCTCATTTATACTTAGTTTATTAATTTAGTTTAGTTTGTTTATTAGTGTCACAAGTGAAGCTTACATTAACACCGCAATGAAGTTACTGTGAAAATCCCCAAGTCGCCACACTCCAGCCCCTGTTCGGGTACACTGAGGAAGAAATTAGCACGGCCAGTGCACCCTAACCAGCCCATTTTTTGGGCTGTGGGAGGAAACCGGAGCACCCGGGGAAAACCCACGCAGACACGAGGAGAACATGCAGACTCTTCACAGACAGTGACCCAAGCCGGGACTCAAACATGGGTCCCTGATGCAGTGAGGCAGCAGCGTTATCCACTGTGCCACCCTATCTGGCGCCCTATCCTCTGAAAAGCATCAATGCTCTGTATATGAATGGTAGAAAGAGCAAACTATGATAGACCATTTGATTTATTAAACCTGTTCTTTCCGCAGCTTGCACTTTCAATAACTCTACCTCACCAATTTAGGTCCATTTTTGTCTTTCTCTGTAGATTAAGAAAGGTAACCGTAAGTGTGAGTGTATCCTTCGCAGTATTGAAGTGGTGTGCAGCCTGGCCTCAGTCCAGAAAGACAGCTTTGAATATCCGAGTGCCCAGCTGCAGCATCTGTGGAGGTAGTGTATGTTTCATTTGTTGCCTTGTTAATCTCACTCTCTGCTTTTCGATTTCCCCATTCCACATAGAGTTCTAAGTTAATAGTCAGAATCACAGGATCCCTACAGTGCAGAAGGAGGCCATTTGGCCCATCAAGTCCAAAGATATGTGGGTTAGATATATTGGCCATGCTAAAAAAAAATTGCCCTTAGTGTCCTGAGAGACATAGGTTAGAGGGATTAGTGGGTAAATATATAGAGATATGGGGTGGGGCCTGGGTGGGATTGTGGTCAGTGCAGACTCAATGGGCCAAATGGCCTCTTTCTGTACTGTAGGGTTTCTATGATTTCTATGAAGTCTTCGTCATCCCACCTTTTTATCTTACCCAGGCCCTATCCCTCTAACCACACGTATTTACACAACCACACGAATATACACATCCTGAGACAGTAAGGGGCAATTTAACGTGACCGATCTACTTAATCTTTGGACTTTGGGAGCAAACCGGAAACACAGGAGGAAACCCATGATGACAGTGACAGAATGAGCAAACTCTACACAGACAGTCACCTGAGGCTGGAATTGAACCCGGGTCCCTGGCGTTATGAGGCAGCAGTTCGAACCACTGTGCCGCCGTGTCACTGAAGCTCAGGAACTGAGCTGTTCCAATCCTTTCTGCAAACTATGGAACAAAATAGGTAGGCATTGTGAAAGAGGGATTTTTTTTCTCCTTTCGCCCCTTGCGATGAAGTGCTTCCCCTCCTCTTTACAGTCACGCTGAGGGCTGCACCAAGGCATCATTTTGTACAAGACCGCAGCCTAAGCCTCAGGCCAGTCATGCTGGTAGAATGGACCTTTCACCTTGTTGGTGGAGTGGCAGATCATTTCTAGGCATTGGGAGTGTTGGAGAAAGTCTGGCGGAGGTGATCTCCAAACTCTGGTCGCAATGTAGAAGAGTCAGTGAGTGAGCCTGTGAGTGAATCATTTGCCCTCCCAATTGTACAGTCTGGGCAAACTAAATTAGAGAAGGATTTCTAATGACTGGCGTCAGGAGTAGCTACTCACAGTGTGCCAGCACTTGCTATGTGTGTGTGTGAGTGTGTGTGTGTGCGTGTGTGTGTGTGTGTGAGTGTGTTGTGTGTGTGTGTGTGTGTGTGCAGTTAGAATTGCAGCGTCCCTTGAAGATAGGGCTGAAGTTCTGATTGACGTTTGGGAAATTTAATGCTGCTTCTCTGTGTATTTAATTTTCCCACGGGTTGTGAGCACTTCACAAAAAGCTCTGTAAATAGTGGACTGAGCAGCACTGCACTGAGCTGGGATATTAAACCTGACCGGAGACAACAACATTGAAACCTTTACAAGGATGAGACCAGGGCTGGGAGGTTATTTCTTTCAGCATAGGTTGAACATCCTGGGCCACTTCCTTCCTCTGGAGAAATCTTAAGAAATGTAGAAACCCGACAGCACAGAACGAGGCCACTCAGTCCATCAAGCCTGCACCGACCACAATCCCACCGAGGCCCCACCCCCATATCCCTACATATTTACCCGTTAATCCCTCTAGTCTACATATCTCAGTACACTAAGGGCAATTTTTCACATGGCCAATCAACCTAACCTGCACATCTTTGGACTGTGGGAGGAAACCAGGAGCACCCGGAGGAAACCCATTGCAGACGCGAGGAGAATGTGCAAACTCCACTCAGACAGTAACCCGAGCCAGGAATTGAACCCAGGCCCCTGGAGCTGTGAAGCAGCAGTGCTAACCACTGTGCTACCGTGCTGCCCATGGTATTATCTCAAAGATAATTAGAGGATTTGATAGTATTGGCATTGGCGGGGAAGATGTTTCTTCTTGTTATGGAGAATCTAAACTGGGGGCCATAAATATCATAGAATCTTAACAATGCAGAAGGAGGCTATTTGACCCATTGATCCAGCACTGACAACTATCTCACCCAGGCCCTGTCTCCGAAACCCCATCTATTTGTCTTGCTGATACCCCTGGATGTGGGATTTTACAATCTTGTTCGTCCCGAAACTGTAAAATCTTGCCCGAGTTCAACGGATCTTCCCGTGCGCCACCCCTCGTCCACTCTGATTCTCGAGGCGGGCAGGCCGGTAGAATTCTGGCTTAAAAGTCAATTTTAGCATGGCCAGTCAACCTTCCCAGCACATCTTTGGACTGTGGGAGGAACACAGTAAAAAGTCTGACAACACCAGGTTTTAGTCCAACCTATTTATTTGATAATCTTGGGTTCACGTCGCACTATCTGTAACCCCCGTGACTTGCCTGGGTTTGCAAAACCTCACTTACTGTACTGTCTGGAGACAATACACATCTCTTTAAACTGTGATCAGTGCTCCTTCCACTCACATTATCAGCCACTTCAGGTCTTGAACAGCAGGTTAGGTGTAAAGATTCGCATTCTAATCAGTAATCTCTAAACTGTCTGTGCTTTATATGCTCTGTCTGAGGCCAGAACTCTCCATTCACCTGACGAAGGGGCTAACCCGAAAGCTTGTGAGTATATTATCAAATAAATAGGTTGGACTAAAACCTGGTGTTGTCAGACTTTTTACTGTGTTTACGCCAGTCCAACGCCGGCATACCCACATCTGTGGGAGGAAACCAGAGCACCTGGAGAAAACCCACCCGGACATGGGCAGATCGTACAAACTTCACTCAGGCAGTGACCCAAGGCTGGAGTGTTGGGGGCGGGGGGCGGTTTGGAGTGGGTGGGGTTGGGGGTGGTGGGGAGGAACGTGACGAGCGTAAGCACTGGCACATTTGAGTCTATGATGTGTAATTGTCACATTTCACAGACTGCTGCTGCTCAATCAGTTCCACGATGTGCTCCCTGGCTCATGTATCCAGTCTGTGGTGGAAGATGCAATGAAGTTCTATGAAGGTAAGGCATCTGCCCTCACAGCTTTATTGTCCAAGCATCCAAATCTGTAATGACGTTTACTTCTCAGGCAATTTGAATAACGTATGTCTTTTTTTTGGTGTGTTTCCTCACATAACTTCACTGTAGCTAATTACAACTTTTATTCCACCAGATTATCATCATTACTATACTGTTAAACTTGCGTGTATATATATGAGTGTAATTTTATCACTTTCAACTTGTTTTCTTGGTTGTAGAGGCTGTCACACTTGTACATGATACTTTGAGGAGGATTTTATTATAGGGTTGATTGTTGGTGTAACTGCTGTGTTGCACTGAACGTAGCAATCTGGCACTGCCTCTCATCTCTATTTTGTAACTCATTGATATTTCAAGCCATAGGCACCCAATATGGGATGGCACAGTGGCTTGCACTGCTGCCTCACAGCGCCAGGGACCCGGGTTCAATTCCCGGCTTGGGTCACTGTCTGTGCAGAGTCTCCATGTTCTCCTCGTGTCTGCGTGTGTTTCCTCTGGGCGCTCTGGTTTCCTCCTGCAGTCCAAAAGATGTGCTGGTTAGGTGCATTGGCTGTGATAAATTCTTCCTCAGTGTACTTGAACTGACACTGGAGTGTGGCGGCTAGGCAATTTGCACAGTAATTTCATTGCAGTGTTAATGTAAGCCTACTTCATAGAATTCCGACAGTACATAAGCAGGTCATTCGGCCCAGCAAGTGTGTACCGACCACAATCCCACCCAGGCCCTATTCCTGTAGTCTCACACATTTACCCTGCTAATGCCCGCCAGCACTAGGGTCAATTTAGCACGGCAAATCGACCTGACCCGCACTTCTTTGGACTGTAGGAGGAAACCGGAGCACCCGGAGGAAACCCACGCAGACACGGGGAGAACGTGCAGACTCTGCACAGTGACCTGAGGCCGGAATTGAACCCGGGTCCCTGGCATCGTGAGGCAGCAGTGCTAACCACTGTGCCACCGTGCTGCTACTTGTGACATTAAAAAACTTTACCTTTAATAAGACTTTGCATTTCTACAGGAGCTTCGTGATTCACATTCCAAAGTGTTTCAGAGGAGTCTAATCAGGCAAAATATCATAGCAACTCAAAGGCTGAGATAGTGGGATAGTTTTAATTGTCACTTTTGACGTGTCACTGCGATTGTTGGCTGATCACAACTTAATTACTTAAATTAAATTGAAATGTTTTAAAGCCCTTACTGTATTTGAACTTCCATCTTGATGGCTTTAGAAGTGAGGACACGGAAATTGTCAGAATCAGAGCATCAGCTTTGAACCTTCAGAGGCAAGGGGGGGGCATTATTCCCTGTCTGGAATTTTTTTCCCCATCCCAATCCCAATCCCAATCAAAAAGTGGATTTTCTTTTTGGCTTGTGGAACTTGACTCACTGTCAGTAAATGTTGCCGCTCCTGGCCGCCATTTTAATGTTTCTATTTCCCCTTCGTTAAATGCAGAAATCCAGAGCCGTGGGAATGAGCTTCTGAAAGAGGCTATCCAGTGCCTCTTGGGAGGATCCGTGCAGGAGACCGGGAAGAACATCAATGTGCTGAACACCCTGTCGTGGGAACGGACTGAAGTCATCTCAATGCCTCGGCTGGAGGGAGACGAAGTCCTAGGTAATAGGATTTAACTTGGAGATCTCTCATTGAGAGAGCCTTTAGACGGAATCTCTCTCCCAGCTGAATTGACATGACCGCCCTCTGGCCTAGAACAAAATTCAGCGGGAGCTGAACACCCCTTATCGTAGAGAGAAGCTAGCAAGGGCAGTATTCCCTACAGGAGCACACGCCCTCAATCAACAGGGGACCTATGGAATTGTGATGAGAATTTAGTCACAGCAAAATTGTAGAACTTATGTGCACACAGAAGGAAACTGTTTTTGCAATAGCATACTCAGAAATATAATTTTTGCTTCCTATTTTTTTAAATATATATTTTATTTTCTTCCTGTATTTTAGCTTCCCCATATTAGCTTCTGTTATTCTCCTCCCTGGCCTCTGTCAGTGCTGCTCATGACTCAGTATCTAGAGTGACAGCACTGTAAAAGCTCTGAGTCAGGGGAGACCTGGCTTGTGTCCCGGGCTTCTTTCCCTGGCTCAGCGAGCAAAGGTTAAGGATATTCAGGATGGGGAGCCATAGTTGGAAGCCTGTGTATTGAGGCAGCAGCCAGTTGCATCAGTATATGTGTCACTTTTCTGGCGTGATTGTGGGAGCGCATTTAGAATTGTCCTGACTGTATTTCATACGCCCTGTTTTGCCTTTCTGTTTCCTGTATGGGTGCAGCTCAGCAGCTATTGGCTGGTCTCTGGAACTGTGCCCAAGTAGTCACATTGGACAGTGAGTGTAAACCAGCTATTTGACCTTAGGGTGTATCACAACACAGTTTGACACACTTGCACACGTTTTACATCCGAGAAGATTACCAGAAAGCAATTGAGATTGGCTGGGTGCTGTTTTTTACCCCAGCCCAGGGCGTACCAAGACCAATTTTGTGCCACTCAGATCATGAGAAGTTCTTAATTTCCCTTTTATTTATTCAGTCCTGAGACCTGGGCATCGCTGGCTGGCCAGCATTTATTGCCCATCCCTAGTGGTCCTTGGAGGGAATTGAGAGTCAACCACATTGCTGTGGCTCTGGAGTCACGTGTAGGCCAGACCGGGTAAGGATGGCAGATTTCCTTCCCTAGTGATGGTTTTTTCCGACAATTGACAATGGTTTCACGGTTGTCAGTAGGTTCTTAATTCCAGATGTATTTTATTGAATTCAAATTCCACCATTGCCCTGGTGGGATTCGAACCCGGGTCCCCAGAACATTAGCAGAGTTCCTGGGTTAATAGTCTAGTGGTAATACCACTAGACCATCGCCTCTCCCTCCTCAACTAAAGCAAACTTTACCACCCATCTGAGTTGCCTAAAATAAAGTATTGATATCTGTTTGACATGATATGGGATTTTTAAAAAAGAAGACCTATTCTTACCAAAACCAGTTTTGGGCCTTCTCCCCATCTCAGCCTTTCCGATGTTGTGAGAAATGGGAGCTTGGCAAACGCATGCAGTAAGTGATTTCAATCATTTTGTTGGAAGCAAGCGTGTTAGATCAACAACAGTGTCTGATCCAGAGAAATCTGATCCTAAAAAGTTGCTTGCGGTATGTTTGTCCAGGGTTTGGAAGTTCCAGTTACCGTGCAGTATCTAGTTCTTGACTTGTCCATTTCCTCATCCAGGTTGACTTAGTGCCAGCTTCAGTCTCAACCAAGCAAACCTTTCTTTGCAATTCTTAATGTAGCTGAATTGAACATCCTGTTTCTTGTTTCTGACGACCCTGATTTTCTCCTCACTCATAACAACTTAACCAGCTTAATATATCCTTCCTCAACTGACTTGCTTTTCTGAATCCAATTCCTCTAGATTATGACGAAGCTCGGCTCTTAAAGAGAGGCGGAATTTATTGTAGCCCTAAAGAAAGGTCATTGTGCTGACGGGCGGCACAGTGGCACAGCGGTTAGCACTGCTGCCTCACAGCGCCAGGGACCCAGTTCAATTCCAGCCTCGGGTCACTGACTGTGTAGTTTGCATGTTTTCCCTGTATCTGTGTGGGTTTTCTCAGGATGCTCCAGTTTCCTCCCACAGTCCAAAGATTTGCGGGTTGGGTGCATTAGCCCATGTTAAATTCTCCCTCAGTGTACCCAAACAGTGTGGCAACTAGTAACTTCACAGTAACTTCATTGCAGTATGAACGTAAGCCCACTGTGACACTAATGAATAAACTTTACAGTGGGCGGAATCTCAGCAACTCTTTCCAAGTGTCAGGTTCAGACTGAAATCTGTTGTGGAGCTCTCCAGCTATGGTTCACACCATTATCCTGGCAGAGCAGAGCCTGATAGAGCTGGCATGACTGACTCCACGGAGACCGGGGTGCCATTTTAAAGGGTGCCCCAATCAGAACAAAACTTATCCTCCCCCACTCCCCACCGCAGAGGTGTCAGGGGCTCCCCAGCCTGCCTCAGCCTCCCTTCCCCCACTGCGACAATCATTGCTGGCAGTCCCCTCCTCCCCAATGGAACTCCCACTAGGGCCCATCCTGGCATAGATTGACACTGCCAGGTTGGCACCGTGCCAACTTGTGTATGCCAATGAACAGAACAAACGTAAGGCTCCTGATACTGCATTTACTAAGGTGTGCGTTCTGTGTCATTTGCAGCTCTGGTAAAGGTTCCCAGTGTGGGGTTTGCCACAGTGACCAATCCCCTGGTCCCATCTCATCCAGTCATTGTCACTTCTCAGGTAATGATAATTCCAAGAGGTAAGGTGCACTCTCTTCATCTATCAGTGAATCCATGTGTCCTCTCCCTCACTCCCTTGCTACCTTTCCTCCATGCACTCTGACATGCTGTTGCTCCGTGTACCTTCCATATGTCAGCTATTGAGTCAGGAGATTGAGAGTTCAAGAAGAATCCACGCTGACAGCTAAAACATTGAACCGAGACCTTGTCTGCTGTCTCAGGTGGATGCCCTGCCTTGAAGAAGCTTCTCCCAGTGTGCTGACAACATCCCTCAACCTGCACCACTAAAAAGCAGGATTACCCGTTCATTATTGTATTTCTGTTTGTGGAATCTTGCTCATCACAAATTAACTTCCATATTTCCTACGTGATACTTCATTGGGATGGCACGATGGCACTGTGATTAGCACTGCTGCCGCGCTGCTGCCTCACTGCGCCAGGGACCCGGGTTCCATTCCAGCCTCGGGTCACACTCTGTGTGGAGTTTGCATGTTCTCCCCGTGTCTGCGTGGGTTTCGTCTGGGTGCTCTGGTTTCCTCCCACAGTCCAAAGATGTGCGGGTTAGGTGGATTGGCCTTGCCAAGTGACAGGGGAATTAGCAGGGTAAAGACTTGGGGTTACGGGGATGGGGTAGAATTGTTGTCAGTGCAGTCTTGATGGACCAAATGGCCTCCTTCTGCACTGTAGGAATTCTATGATTCTGTGACTGTAAAGTTCCTGAGTCATGAGGCAAGCCTGCCTTTCATGATCTCTTACTTCACCTAATCCCTTCTCGTGCTGTGGATTCCTTGTGCACTCTCAAACTCCTTTCTCCCTTTTGTCTTCCCTTCTCTCTCCCTCTTACTCTTTGTGCTGGTGTCCCTCATGTTTCTGTTCTCCCCTTTCCCTACTCCCTGAGGCTACACCTGGGCTTACATCCTGAAGCATCGTTTGCTCGTGTTCCAGGGAGATGGCTCTGTACTTATGGAGAACGGAATTCTCAAAGTGGTATTCGATTCGCTGGGCCGTTTGACATCAGTTACTCATTTACTTTATAAAAGGTACAGGGAAATCATTTCTTAACCTTCCCATACGCAAAATGAAATAATTTCTTTCAACAGGTGTGATGTTTTCCATATGGTGCAGATGCCTCTACTCTACCTATCCAAGGTGCCTTGCACCGAAAGGTTCTCGTAAAGATGCTATAAATATAGAAAATGCTGAAAAAACACAACAGCATCTGCCAACATGCAAACAGTATCTCTGGACTGCAATTCTGACCAAGACTATAAAGCTAAACTACTCATTTCTGTAAATGCTAGCGAGTCTGCAGCATTGGAGTGGCACAGTGGTTAACTCTGCTGCCTCACAGCACCAGGGACCTGGGTTCGATTCCCGGGCTTGGGTCACCTTGTCTGTGTGGAGTCTGCGTGGGTTTCCTCTGGGTGCTCTGGTTTCCTTCCACAGCCCAAAGATGTGTAGGTTAGGTGGATTGGCCATGCCAAATTGCCCCTTAGTATCCATTGGGCGGCACAGTGGTTAGCGTTGCTACCTCACAGCACCAGGGAGCCAGGTTCGATTCCCAGCTTGGGTGACTGTGTGGAGTTTGCACATTTGGCCCATGTCTGCGTGCGTTTCCTCCGAGTCCTCCGGTTTCCTCCCATTCTGGAAGACATGCTAGTTAGGTGCATTGACCCGAACAGGTGCCAGAGTGAAGCGACTAGTGGAATTTCACAGTAACTTAATTCCAGTGTTAATGTAAGCCTCACTTGTGACTAATAACCTGCACTTTAAAGTTAAAGTTTATTTATGTGTATTGGCCATGTTAAATTGTCTCTTACTGTACAGATGTGCAAGTTTGGGGGGATTGGCCATGGCAGATGTGTGGGGCAGGGGATGGGCCTGGGTTAGATGTTCTTTATGACAGTCAGTGCAGAGTCGAAGGGCCGAATGGCCTTCTGCACTGTAGAGATTCTATAATTCCAGCATTTCCCTTTTCCCCCGAGTGAGTTAATAGCAATTATTGAGATGCTGGAGAAAGGCCAGCTCAGTGTAATAATCCAAGCAAATTTTCCAGTCTCAGATTTATTTTGGTTCTTTCAGCCCAACATAGCGACACTTTCAAATATTGCTTATTAATAAATGAAGGGAAGTGAATGCTGGCCACATTTTTATCAGTATATAAAATCGGAAGCCAAGTGCAGAGTTTCACCGGAGCACCCAGAGGAAACCCGCGCAGACACAGTAGGAGATGCACCAACCGTGTTTCCTTACTGCTTACAGCACACGCTTAGTACACAATCTTTATAAATATTAATGCAAACAGAATGTCCGTCAGAGGAAAATACCTGACTGTTGAAACATTTATTTCACAACTTGATCGTTTAAGATGAAACAAGTCAGGAAGAATGACACCCTTGAGGTTTCATTGAAGATCAAGATAACATTAAACTTCCTGTAGAATAAAGCTCTTCGAAAGTGTCTGGCGATACTGTGCCTGGGTGAGATTCTAATCAAGGTACAGATTTGTATTCAGTTGAAGCAGTGTGCTGAGCAGTAACAGCTCTGCAGGGGTCTACCTTGCAGCCCCTGCATCTACACAGCATAATGAGATCGATGGAAAAAGTGTCATCTTGTTTTGGAAAGAAACTGAGAAAGTGATGAGTATTGAGGCGTAGGAATGAGTTGGTTAGAAACCATTGTGACTGACTGGATCACTCTGCAGTGAGCTGGCTTGAACTTGATGGGTTGAATGGTCTCCTTTGGTCTAAAAATCTTCACTCATTTTATCCTTTGCCCTGGAATTTCCTGAAAACCTGCGCCATTACCAGGATATAGCACAAAATTCCAGAAGATTATGGTGTAAGGGAGTTAGACAGTACTCACCTCCTCAGAGTATTATTGCTGTAGAGATTCCTGCCTAGCGGTAGGATTGTTGTTGGTGCAGTCTCAATGGGCCTCTTTCTGCAGTGGAGGGATTCTATGAATATTTGTAATACCAGTTTGTGCCATCACAATGGCATTTGTGCATTTGCTGATCTAATGCTTTCTTTATTCATTCATGGGGATGTGGGTGTAGTGGGCTATCCCAGCATTTTTTACCCATCCTTAATTGCCCTTGAGAGGGTGGTGGTGAGCTGCCTTCTTGAACTGCTGCCATCCATGTGATACAGGTACACCTACGGTGCTGTTAGAGAGGGAGTTCCAGAATTTTGACCCAGTGACAGTGAAGGAATGGCTGATAGATTGCCAAGTCAGAATGGTGCGTAGCTTGGAGGGGAACTTCCAGCTGGCCATGTTTGCGTGAGTCTGCTGCCCTTGCCCTTCTAGCTGATGTGGAGATGCCAGCGTTGGACTGAGGTGGGCACAGAAAGAGGTCTCACAACAACAGGTTAAAGTCCAACAGGCTTATTTGGTATCACAAGGTTTTGGAGCGCTGTCAAGGGCAACTAGGACCACTCGTCTGGTGAAGGAGCAGTGCTCGGAAAGCTCATGATACCAAATAAACCTGTTGGACTTTAACGTGGTGTTGTGAGACTTCAAACTGTGTCCTTCTAGATAGTAGCAATCGTGAGCTTAGAAGGTGTATCCAGTGAACCTTGTTGAGGTCCTGCAGTGCATCTTGTAGATGGTACACACGGCTGCCACTAATCGTGTGGAGGGAGTGATTGTTTGTGGATGTGTGGGAGTTAACATGCTCAGATTTTTAAAAACAATCATCATGCCTTCTCTGTAACAGCTTGTGAGAATGTTATCTTCAAGGGAGCCTGTCTGTGTCAGACTAGGCCACGTAACATTCTGCTTTGTGACCTTCACCAGAGTGTGAACAAGACCGGATGTTTTCCGTAACAACTATCAAAGGCGAGACATGGGGATATGCTATGCAAATGAAGGATTAGCGGAAGTCAATTTTTCATCAAGTGAGAAAGGGCAAAAAGCCAGGATTTAATTGGCAAATATGTATGTCAAGAAAGATGTGAGAAGTCGCTTGTTCCTGATGGGTGGCGTGGTGGCACAGTGGTTTGCACTGCTGCTTCACAGTGCCAGGGACCAGGTTCGATTCCCAGCTTGGGTCACTGTCTGTGCAGAGTTTGCGCATTCTCCCCGTGTCTGCGCGGGTTTCCTCCCACTGTTTGAAAGACGTGCGGATTAGGTGCATTGACCCGAACAGGTGCTGAAGTGTGGCGATTAGGGGAACTTCACAGTAACTTCATTGCGGTGTTAATGTAAGCCTTGTGACTAATAAATAAAAGTTAAAAAAAAGACTGCTGAGTTGTTCTCTCCGTAACAGCCAGACCACTCCAGCCCTTTTGTTGGAAGGAGGAGTTCTCCTTGTGCACAAGTAATTAAAGACCTTGCATTGGCTGCATGGTATCCAGGGCTATTTGTGTTAAGAGTCGACTAAGAGTGCCTAAGGTTGGTGGTATCCATGGATCTCTGACAGACGTGGTGCCAATCAAGCGGGGCTGCTTTGTCCTGGATGGTGTTAAGCTTCTTGGCTGTTAATGGAGCTGCACTCATCTAGTCATATTCCATCATGTCCCTGGTTTGCATCTTGTAGGTGGTGGACAGGCTTTGGGGAGTCAGGGGGTGAGTTACTCACCACAGGATTCCCAGCCTCTAACCACACCACTTAAGGTGGGTTCCAGAATGGTACTGATGGAATGAGAATCAGTGAAACATTCTATTGCTCAGTGCGTGCCAATGTTGATCACAAATTAGTAACACCCTGTATTTTGATATGGTATCACCAAACACTGAAGAGCTTAATTTTACAGTATACAAAGATTTATTGTTACCTTAATGTTAAATGAATCCTCAAGGGTTGTTTACTGAATCTGGGTACATCTTTGAAATCTTAAACCTTGATTAAGTAGTGAAATAAATGTTTTAACAGTCAGGTATTTTCTTTCTTCTGAGTAGCATTAATATTTTTCGAGTTTGTGTGTTAAGAATGAATTGCAACCCATAAGGAACATGGTTCATGCAGAGTTCAGGAGGTTGTGCACTTGGTCTCTGATTTTGCATATTGATAAATGTGGCCAGTTTTCATCTCCCTTCATCTATGAATAAGCAAATTAATCTCAGGGTGTAGCTCCAAACTTGGAATTGGGATGAAAGTGCCAAAGTAAGCACCAGATTATGGCATGATGGCTCAGTGGTTAGCACTGCTGCCTCACAGCGCCAGGCACCTGTGTTCAATTCCCAGCCTGTATGTTCTCCCCACGTCTGTGTGGGTTTCCTCCAGGTGCTGCGGTTTCCTCCCACAGTCTGAAAGACATGCAGGTTAGGTGGCTAAATTGCCTTTCAGTATCCAAAGATGTGTAGGTTAGGTGGATTTTCCGTGCTAAATTAGCCCTCAGTATCCAAAGATGTGTAGGTTAGGTGGATTTTCCATGCTAAATTAGCCCTCAGTATCCAAAGATGTGTAGGTTAGGTGGATTTTCCATGCTAAATTACCCCTCAGTATCCAAAGATGTGTAGGTTTGGTGGATTGGCCATGCTAAATTGCCTTTTAGTATCCAAAGATGTGTAGGTTAGGTGGATTGGCCATGCTAAATTGCCTTTTAGTATCCAAAGATGTGTAGGTTAGGTGCATTGGCCATGCTAAATTGTCCCTCAGTGTACCTGAACAGGTGCCAGAGTATGGTGAACAGGGGATTTTCACAATAACTTCATTGTAGTGTTAATGTAAGCCTTACCTGTGACTAATAAATAAACCTTCTACAGAACCTAACCTAATTATGTCAAAAGTATCTGAAATTCACTCTGGAATTGAAATCTTACATCAGGAGCATCCTATTGAGCTTCAGAAAACTAAAATATTTGATGGATGGCAGTTATTTATCTGTCAAACTGTAATTAGCGATGTTCATTATTCTAAAGCGATCTTGCAGTCACTGGACATTAGATTTGAAAACAGCTGGAGTTTCAGACATACTGTATTACTTTATTAAAACATGGATTATAAATACTAGATTGCAAAAATATTTACTAAATCACCCAATCCAATAAGCAGTGATTTTAACTAAATGCACCGAGTTAAATACAATAAAAATGAAGCTTGTGACTTTTATGGAGATCTTAAATATTTTGTCATTTTGTTCTATATCCAGCTCTGGGACATCTGGGTAATCATCTACATCTGGGTAACGCAGAGAAAGATTGATGCTTATACCAGAGACAGGTTCTGCTTTTGAAACATTCTGATTACCCCCAGAAGCCCCCTTTTACAACTCACTTCCCTGCATTTAATACAGAAATCAGTGCAAAGATAATAGGTTGTAGCCACTTCACAGCCCTTGACGGCTTTCTTTCTTGGACCGGAGCCAGAGATGCTCATTTACTCTGTGACCTAAATTGCTTGAAAGCCTGTATTTATTTTTAATTCCCAGCACTCAGATCAGCAGTTTAGCTCCACGCTGCATCGCCATCCCCAGGCACTTTATAGGGGTCGACGGAGGGGCAAAAGAGACTGCCTGCGCAGCGAGTCATTTCCAGAGTGGCAAAGAGTTTGGCGGAAGGTTTTTTTGGGGGGAAGTTATGAATGGGGAAAGTGGCACAGCAATGGACAGGGCAGTGACTTGTAAGGAGAACAGAGCTGAGAGTGGGGTTTATGAAATGTTACCCTTCCCTCATCGCTGAGATTCATAAGAACGTAAGAAATAGGAGCAGGAGTAGGCCACCTAGCCCTTCGAGCCTGCCCCACCGTTCAATAAGATCATGGCTGATCTGAAGTGGATCAGTTCCCCTTACCCGCCTGCTCCCCATAACCCTTAATTCCCTTAGCGATCAGAAATCTATCTACTCGTGACTTAAACATATTCAACGAGGCAGCCTCCACCACTTCAATGGGCAGAGAATTCCAGAGATTCACCACCGTCTGAGAGAAGTTCCTCCTCAACTCAGTTCTGAACTGCACCACCCCCCCCACCCCCTCTTATTTTGAGGCTGTGCCCTCTAGTTCTGGTTTCCTTTCTAAGTGGAAAGAATCTCTCTACCTCTACCCTTTCTAGCCCCTTCATTATCTTATATGTCTCTATAAGACCCCCCCTCAGCCTTCTAAACTCCATTCACAGTTTCAGCATCTGTTCAGTCTTTGTTTCATTGTGTTTGTGTTTAAAGAGACATAGTTTCTACACATCTCCCTGGCATAATCTAATTCCAGGACCGTGAACTTGCTGTGCTCATCGCTCGAGTTCACTGTTACTAAGAATGTTGTATTTGTTGTATTTTCAGGGAAACTATTCCCGAGGGCTGCCATGGGAACCAGTTTGTGCTCTTTGATGACATTCCATTGTACTGGGATGCGTGGGATGTCATGGATTATCACTTAGAAACAAGGTAATGTCCAGAGTAATCTTTATAATCAATTATTAACTAGAATTAAACTATTAGTTTAAACTGTGCCACTTCTGATGAGAGAGAAGTCATTGTTGTGAATCAAAGCTGCCAGCTTCCTGTATGTACTGTTCTACAGCTACCAGCCTGGAGGTGCAGGAGGGGGGACAGGGTGAGCGATATGTGGGGACTGGGGCATCATTCCTCTCGACTGGTTCTTTAAAAGTCTTTGGGAATGTTTCTAATTTCTATCTTCCCTCCATACATCCCTGAATACTTCACATCCTCCTTCACCCAGGAGAATGAAGACGATGGTATGAAATTCGGGAAGAGAGACTGTGAGGTCTTGATCAAATTGACAAAAGGAAGGGCAAGGTATTGGAGGTGTTTCCAGCCTTAAAAAATGGATAAATCTCCAGGTTCAGGTGAATTGTGCCCTAGGTTGCTGTGGGAAGCAAGGGAGGAAATGGCAGGGGCTCTGACCCAAATTTTCAATTCCTCTCTGGCCACAGGGGAGGTGCCAGATGACTGAAGAATAGCTAATGTGCTTCCGCTATTTAAGAAAGGTTGTAGAGATAAACCAGGGAACTACAGACCTGTGTGTATCATGTCAGTGGTAGGGAAACTATTAGAGAAACTTCTGAAGGAGAGCATCTATCTCTGCTTGGAGAGGCAAAGCTTGATCAGAGATAGTCAGCATGGCCTCATCAGAGAGAGAGAGAGAGAGATCATGCCTAATAAATTTGAGTCATAGAGGTTTACAGCATGGAAACAGGCCCTTCAGCCCAACTTGTCCATGCCACCCTTATTTTTTTTAAAACCCTTAATCTAATCCCAATTGCCTGCATTTGGCCCATATCCCTCTGTACCCATTGTACCCATCTAAATGTTTTTTAAAAGATAAAATTGTACCTGCCTCTACTACCTCTGGCAGCTTGGTCCAGACACTCACCACCCTCTGTGTGAAAAAATTGCCCCTCTGGAGACTTTTGTATCTCTCCCCTCTCACCTTTAACCTGTGCCCTCTAGTTTCAGACTCCCCTACCTTTGGGAAAAGATATTGACTAGCTACCTTGTCTATGCCCCTCATTATTTTATAGACTGTTGATGTAGTTTATATGGATTTCAGCAAAGCCTTTGACAAGGTCCCACATGTAAAGAAGGAGACTTGTAAAGAAGGTAAATGCACATGGGATACAGGGTAATTTGATAAAGAGGATTCAGAATTGGTTCCGTTGTAGGAGACAGAGGGCGGTGAGAGAATGCTGCTTTAGTGACTGGAAGCCAGTGTCCAGTGGTGTACCATAGGGATCTGTGCTGGGCACCTTATTATTCATTTATATAAATGACATAGATGACTATGTTGGGGTAGGATTAGTCAGTTTGTGGATGACACAAAGATTGGTCAGATGGTTAACAATGGGACGGAGTGTCTTGGCTACAAGAAGATATAGACGGAATGGTGAAGTGGGCAGATAAGTGGCAGATGGAATTTAACCCCGAAAAGTGTGAGGTGATACACTTTGGAAGGAGTAATTTGACAAGGAAGTATTCAATGAATAGTAGGACACTAGGAAGTTCTGTGGAACAAAGGGATCTTGTATACACAGATCTCTGAAGGCAGAAGGGCACGTTAGTACGATGACGAAAAGACATATAGGACACTTGCCTTTATCCTTCAGGGCACAGGTTACAGAAGCAGACAAGTCATGTTGGAGTTGTATAGAACTTGGGTGAGGCCACAGCTGGAGCACTGTGTGCAGTTTTGGTGGCCACATTATGGGAAGGATGTGATTGCACTGGAGGGGGTGCAGAGGAGATTCACCAGGATGTTGCCCGGGATGGAACATTGAAGTTATGGAGAAAGTTGCGTTGGCATGGGCTGTTTTCCTGGAGCAGAGAAGACTGAGAGGTGTACAAGATTATGAGGACATGGACAGAGTGGATAAGGAGCAGCTGTTCCCCTTAGTTGAAGGGTCAGTCATGAGGGGGACATAAGTTCAAGGTGAGGGACAGGAGGTTTACTGGAGATGTGAGGAAAAACCTTTTTACCCAGAGGCTGGTGAGGGTCTGGAATGTGCTGCCTGGGAGGGTGGTGGAGGAGGGATGCCTCACATCCTTTACAAAGTACCTGGATGAACACTTGGCAGATCATGACATTCAGGGCTAGGGGCCAAATGCTGGCAGATAGGATTAGGTGGGAGTTCAGATGTTTAGAATGTGTTGGTGTGGACTCAATGGGCCAAAGGGCCTCTTGTGCACTGTGTGATTCCATGATAAGAGTGACCCAGCCGTACAGCGATCATGATCAATTGTCCCGCAGTGCACACTGAACAGATACCTCCTGTAGGCAATAGCAAATAAAACCCTCCTACACTGAGAGTCACTTTAAATCTATAGATTAATCTCACCAACTATTTCCCAGTGTTCTGGCTGCTGAGATGTTGTACAGTTCCCATCTCTGAATTTTGCTAATATTGGTACATCAGAGTTTCAGCATTTTGGAATTCTAGGTTTTGAATTTAGCTCGTATAATGGAAAGGAAGGCAGAGAGAGTCAGTCCCTCTGAACCAAAAAGCACCCAGTCCCATTCCAGGACCCACTGGGCAGAATTTTAGCAGCACATGCATCTGAGGTTTGTACAATCCTGTTCGAGACCAGTGGAGAATGCTATTCTCTGAGCCTTGTCTGCGCTCCCCCCCCCGCCGCCCCCCCCCCGGAATCGGGGCTGGTGTGCCGATAAAATTCCGGTCAGTGACTCTGAAAGAACCCGGCCACTGGAGCAGGCAAAGCGACGAGTGTCGATGGTAGTCCCCAGTCGAGGTAAACGGGAGTGTTAGTGGCAGGAACTGTAAAACAATCACCAGATCCAAAGGAAATGTTGGTTGATAGGATGTGGAAGCTATTGAGAGGGTGCAGAGGAGATTTACAAGGATGTTGTCTGGATTGGGAGGCATGCCTTATGAGGGTAGGTTGAAGGAGCTCGGTCTCTTCTCCCTGGAGAGACGAAGGTTGAGAGGCGACCTGATAGAGGTTTATAAGATGTTGAGGGGTATAGATAGAGTGGATTCTCAGAGGCTATTTCCAAGGGCTGAAATGGTCGCTACGAGAGGACACAGGTTTAAGGTGCTGGGGAGCAGGTACAGAGGAGATGTCGGGGTAAGTTTTTCACTCAGAGGGTGGTGGGTGAGTGGAATCGGCTGCCGTCGTTGGTGGTAGAGGCAAACTCGTTGGGGTCTTTTAAGAGACTTCTGGATGAGTGCATGGGATTTAATGGGATTGAGGGTTATAGATAGGCCTGTTGGGTAGGGATATGATCGGCGCAACTTGTAGGCCAAAGGGCCTGTTTGTGCTGTAGTGTTCTATGTTCTATAGGAAGGAATGAATAAGCAACAAAGTGGCAGCCCCATGTTCATGGAAAAAGCTGAGAGAGAGATGTTTTGCGTAATATACTTAGAATCTGAATTCATCTCAACTGGGACCCTTTTTTTTCCTTGTTCATTAGGAAGCCTATCTCAGAACTGCTGAAACCTCTGGAAATAGTGTGCCCTGGCGGAGTTAGGGGGAGTGTAAGACACTCTATCCGTATCAGTGACACCAGCAAGATCCGTCAGGAAATCATACTGGATGCCTGTTGTCCCTACATTAAGTTTAAAACAGAGGTGAGTGGGTTTTGGGAACTGGAAGATTTGCTGTTCTGAATCAATGAGCAGTCATTTGGACCCGGTTCCATTCCTGTTCTGCAGGTGGAATGGCACGAGACGCACAAGTTCCTAAAGGTGGAGTTCCCCACAACAGTCCGCAGTCTTAACGCAACGTATGAAATCCAGTTTGGACACCTGCAGCGGCCAACACACCAGAACACTTCGTGGGATTGGGCGCGCTTTGAGGTAGGGACATTGTGGAATTGTATTGCACTGGCGAGGCACTTCCTTCAGCAATTTAA
Source organism: Carcharhinus amblyrhynchos (assembly GCF_965287045.1). Lineage (NCBI taxonomy): Eukaryota > Metazoa > Chordata > Chondrichthyes > Carcharhiniformes > Carcharhinidae > Carcharhinus > Carcharhinus amblyrhynchos. The sequence continues at coordinate 7,423,019 of NC_137355.1, read as the reverse complement.
TGGGAAGTGAAGCCCCAAAACTACATGGAAAGACACCCAGTGTTAATACCAGGGCATTGCTTAGCTTTGTGGGACAGAGGGTGGTGTGATATAGGGTCCAGTAACCTGGTACATCAACCTTGTCCAGCACTGATCCCTTTAATGGTGAAGTCAGGAAGGATTTCTTCACAGAAAAGATCCTGGAAACTTGGAACTTTATTGTATACCAAAAGATAAGGAATCATAGACTCCCTAAAGTGCAGGAGGAGGCCATTGAGTCCATCGAGCCTGCACCAACAACAATCCCACCCAGGCCCTATCCCAGTAACCCCATGCATTTACCCTGCTAATCTTCTTGACACTAGTGAGGGAGTGCCAGTCAACCTAACAAGCGCACCTTTGGAGTGTGGAAGGAAACCGGATCATCCGGAGGAAACCCACGCAAACATAAGGAGAACATGCAGACTGCACTCAGACCCAAGGCCGGAATTGAACCCGGGTCCCTGGCGTTGTGAGGCCTTAGAGCGAGCCACTGTGTCACCCCAGGGAAGAGGAAGAGAGAAGAAAAAGATCAAACAGAGATTATTGACTTTAACTCTGGTTTGGTGATCTTAAAGAATGGCCTGAAATCGAGAGAATGGACCAGATTGTGGAGATAGCTCGGGAGTAAGAGACGCTGTGTTGCTGCTCTTGTGAAATGCATGTACGGCAGATGCCGATGTCTGGGCACGATTTGCTGAGTTCAGTCTTACATTCAGAACGCAGTGTTCCCTTGTGGAAAATCAGCAATTCCACCATTCTGTTTGTTATCCACACTGAAAGAGAAGACTAACAGGAAGCTCTTGTGGAAGACTAACAGGAAGCTCTTGGGGTCAGCTCTGTAGGTTAGAGCTCCTGCTGACACCCAACGTGGTAATTCCAAGACAGCTGATGGAAACTCATCAAGCAGAGGCTACTTTGCTGGCTTGGGAACATTTGAAGGACGGGAAATGGACATATAGCTATGGATTTTCTGTATGGCGAGTTAGCCAGAGCTACAAGACCAGGCTGTTGTTCATGGATGCTTGTAATCACAACATGAAGGCTCTAAACATTGACTTTTTAACAGCTGGGAGACTGTAGTTGATGGTAGAGGAAAATGGTGGCTACACCTCATAGGATCATAGAATAGAAGCCCACAGTGCAGAAGGAGGCCATTCGGCCCATTGAGCCTTCGCCGACATCCAGGTCTTATCCCCCTAACCCCATGCAATTACCCTAGCTAGTCCCCATGACACTAAGGAGGCAATTTAGGCTGCCAGTCCACCTAACCTGTACGTTTTTGGACCTGTGAGCAAGTATGAACCACCACGTGGCTACAGCAGCTTAGCAACAGGCACTAACACGAGAAACAGTGATAGACATACGTGTTATATATAAAGCACCTGACACTTCCTATATGGCACAGACACACGTGTCTCACGCACGTTGGTCTCATCAGCAATACAACATACAAAGCAGCTCCTTCCCTGGTGTATTTGCTGCACATCCATCAGCAGCACAGTGTTTAGCACTGCTGCCTCCCAGCTCCAGCGACCCAGGTCCGGTTTGGGTCACTGTCCGTGTGGAGTTTGCACATTCTCCCCATGTCTGTGTGGGTTTCCTCCCGGTGCTCCGGTTTCTTCCCACAGTCTGAAAGATGTGCTGGTTACGGTGCAATGCTGTGATAAACTCTCCCTCGGTGTACCCAAACAGGTGCCAGAGTGTGGCGACCAGGGAGGATTTTCACAGTAACTTCATTGCAGTGTTAATGTAAGCCTGCTGTTGACACTAATAAATAAACCAAAACCTTAGTTGCTTTGTTGAGGCACATCTGAAATGTTTGCTCCGTTTCTCGCTGCTTGCTAATCGTATCGATGTGAATATCTTCCCAGTCGAGTGGTTTCCATTTTTGGTGGGATAATTGGTGGGTTCACTGGGGCTGTCAGGGGAGATTAACCAGATTTCACTCTGACTGAGCTGAAATGTTCCTGTGCTGTTACAAGAGCTATGTCTGGAGAAGAGAAAAGCTCTTCTTGCCCAGCGACGGGACCCGTTTCCCAGACTGTGTCACTCCTCTGCTGCCGTTGTAGCCGCCTTCAGCCCACACCCTCCCCTCGATGCCTCTGCCTGTCCTTGCTGACCCACTGAGTGCTGGTGACGTCTTTTGGGAGAAATCATTGATGTGACATCGTGAATTAATATGCACTCATTCGAAGTGGCAACCTGGCCAAATGCACCCTGGCTCTGTGGATGACTGCAGTTCAGTTCCATCATACTGTGGTTCAGCAACTCTCCCGCTTCAGTGAAAACATCGATCTGCTGTTTAAAGTAAGTCAGCCAAAGCATTTACCAAATACCTTTAACATAAAATTTGAATTTATTTATTAGTGTCAGAAGTTACTGTGAAAATCCCCTTGTCACCACACTCTGGCATCTGTTCGGGTACACTGAGAATATAGCATCTAACCAGCACGTCTTTTGGACTGAGAGAGGAAACCGGAGCACCCGGAGGAAACCCACGCGGACATGGGGAGAACATGCAGACTCCACACAGACAGTCACCCAGGCCAGGAATCGAACCTGGGTCCCTAGCGCTGTGAGGCAGCAGTGCTAACCACTGTGCCACTATCCCGCCCTGTAAAACATCCCAGTGAATTTCGGAGGGACATTAGTGAATGAAATTTGGCGTCAAACCACTGCAAGGAGATGTTAAGACAGGCGACAAACAGCTTGGTCAAGAGAGGTGAGGGTTTTAGTGTTAGGGAGGGTGTCAGTGGAGGTTGCAGATGCTGCAGAGATTCAGGGGAGGCATTCCAGAGTTTAAGCCTCAGCATATGAAGGTACGGCCACCAGTGAAAGCTGTGGAGGAATTTGAAACACAGTAAAAAGTCTCACAACACCAGGTTAAAGTCCAACAAGGTTATTTGATAGTAAACCCACAAGCAGCTGGTGTTGTGAGACTTCTCACTGTGTTTACCCCAGTCTAACGCCGGCATCGGAATTTGAAAACCAGGACCAGTGACGCAAGATTGATTCCCTGACCATGAAGCACCGTGGATGGTGGATGAACAAATCTCCAAGTTACAAACAGCAGATTTGTGGATAGTTCATTGAGGGGTGAAGGCTTTGGAATAGTTGATGAAACGCAGACATGGAATGTAAGTTTCCACTTCAAGCAAAAACAAAAGTTATTCAAAATCCTTGGCAACAATCTACAGTTTGGAAATAGTTCTGTGTGAGAGTTTTTAATCTCTGTGTATCATCTGGAAAGGAGGGAAATGCAGAACAATTTCAGATTTCGGCGGGGGGCGGGGGGGTGGGGGCTGCACGGTGACACAGTGGTTAGCACTGCTGCCTCGTAGTGCCAGGGAACCGGGTTCAATTCCCAGCTTGGGTCACTGTCTGTGTGGAGTCTGCACCTTCTCCCCATGTCTGCCTGGGTTTCCTCTGGGTGCTCTGGTTTCCACACTCAGTCCAAAGATATGCGGGTTAGGTTGATTGGCCGTGCTAAATTGCCCCTAGAATTGGGGTATTAGCAGGGTAAATGTGTGGGATCGCAGGAATAGGGCCTGGGTGGGATGTGGTCGGTACAGACTCAGTGGGCCGAATGGCCTACTTCTGTACTGTAGGGTTTGAATGTATGAGAAACATACTGGCCATGATCGAATGGCGGAGCAGACTCAATGGGCAGAATGGCCTCATTCTGCTCCTGTATACCTTACGGTCTAATTAGTGATGGAGCAACGCCCAAATGGTTTTCGAAAGTCGATTTTCCACTGTCCTGTTGAAAGCTGAGAAATGTTTGACAGCAGCCGATTCTCCTCAGCGTTATCACCACTCCTGCTTTGTCTGGGGGTTAGTTTACTGAGTGCTGCCTGGCTACAGGGCATCAGAGCCTGGCTCATTCATACCGCCTCATTGCGTGACAGCTCCAAGCCAAAGAAACTTGAGAATGTGTGATGCTGGTTTGACCCTGTTGGTGTAAGGTCTTTATTAACGAATCAGCCATTGCTGTTCATGACTCCCACAGCTGATAAGAAATTAAATGTTCATCTCTTTAGCAATTGTTCTTTTCCATTTAATGGGCCTTTAGCTGATGGTGTGCGAAGGGATGGATCTGGAATGCTCTGCAGCTTCTTACTAGAAAGCTGTTTGGGAAAAGGCCAATCTTTACTGGAGAGGCAGGAAATTGAAATACTGAAATACTCAGTTACAATCCCCGGTCTCACATTGCCAAATTCCCGATCACCACCTCACTGCCCTGAGAGCTGTGAAGAGGTTCAAAGAATATCACAACTTATTCCCTGTTATAATATTCAGCACAGAGGGGGTCAACTGACCCCACTGTTCTGGTCTGGTGTTTCATTAGATAATGGAATGGCTACAGCACAAAAGGAGGCCATTCAGCCCATCAGGTCAGTGCCTGCTCCCTCCCCACCCTTGGCCCTGCAATTTCTTACCCTTCAGGTCCTTATCATAGAATCGTACAGTGCAGAAGAGGCCCTTCAGCCCATTGAGTCTGTACTGACATGTTAGAAACAGCTGGGTTTTCACCTAATCCCGTGTATCAGCACTTGGCCCGTAGCCCTGAATGTTATGATATGCCAAGTGCTCAAGTATCCAGTTCCCTTTTGAAAGCTGTGATTGAAACTATCTCCACCTTCCTTTCAGGCAGTGTATTCCTGATTGTTATCACTCACTGTGTAAAACAAATTCTTCCTCATGTTGCCTCTGGTCCCTTTGCCAATTACTTTAAATGTGTGACCTCTGGCTTGCGACTCTTTCACTCCTGGGAACAGTTTCTCTCTCTATCCTCTGCCTAGATCCTGCATGAGAGATGTTCCACACAGACATTCTCCCCCTCCCTACTCTTCTCACCCTACCAGCAAGGCCTCCCCGTCCTTTCTCATGCATTTGAACAGTTCCTCCTTAAATGCATCTATGGTACCTGGGCTAAAAGGGTTCAGTTACAAGGGGAGGTTGCACACGAGGCTTGTATTGAGTCTACAGGATTGAGTGATGATCTGATGAGGTGTTTATGATTGTCCTTCTAGTGGTCAAGATTGAGTGAGGCTTTGAAGAATGTCCTCTGAACTGTAGACTGGACATAGTAAATCCCCCTCACTGGATTTAGACAGTTTTGAGTTATTGTTTAATAATTTAAATCTTCCAAAAGGTCCTTGATGCTTTCAATCCCGAAAGAGAGATGCTTCATCTCAGCAGAAGTGAAGTAGAAAATGACTTTGTTTTTTCACTCCCGAGGTCTGGGGACACAAGTGGGCTGATCTATCGGAGCATGGCTTTGGTGTAGCGTTACTCAATGACTGCAAGTATGGATACTCTGTGCATCGAAACGTAATGACACTATCCCTGTGAGTACTGAGAAAGATTGAGATTCATTCACATCGAGGAAATGGTCGTATTGTAATCTGTAAATACGTCTAAATCAATAACTGTTATGTAAGTGGGAATCTGATACAGCGCAGTGGCACAGAGTTAGCACTGTTACCCCACAGCGCCAGGGACCTAGGTTCGATTCCCAGCTTGGGTCACTGTCTGTGCGGAACCTGCACGTTCTCCCTGTGTCTGCGTGGGTTTCCTCCGGGTGCTCCGGTTTCCTCCCACAATCCAAAGATGTGCGGGTTAGGTGGATGACCATGCTAAATTGCCCCTTAGTGTCGGGGGTCTGGCAGGGTGGGATTGTAGTTGGTGCAGACTCAATGGGCCGAATGATCTCCTTTTTCAGTATAGGGATTCTATGATACAATGCACCTGCAACACAGAGTGATTGAGTAGGCTTGAGAACTCTGTAACTTTGGCCTAGATTTAATTCCAACTCATCTGGAAGTGAGAGAGAATTGATTGAGTAATTTATATAGTGCAATGAAACAGCCTTTAGTTGTATTTATAAATTGGCCACCTATCTACAATAACCACACTTCACTGCCCATGAAACAGCTAATATAAGTCATGGGGCATTATTTAGTATCAGTGTGATATATATATTAAAAAATCTATCCCAGTTTAAAGGAGCTCCATTCACTCCACCACGGAACTGTCTAGTTAGGATTGGGAGGGAATGGGACTGGGATCATACAGGGGTGAGGGGCTAACTGTGTGAACTCTACCCAACTTCACATTTCACACACTATCCTGATAATCCCACGATCTTTGTACACTTTATTTATTCAAGGGATGAGGACGTTGGTGGCTGGGCCAATCCCTGACTGCTGAGGACCTAGAGTCACGGGGGAAAAGGCTTTGGAAATCTGGAAGGCCTTGGGAGTCCTGGTTCAGGACTCTCTTAAGGTTAACATACAGGTTCAGTCGGCAGTTAGGAAGGCAAATTCAATGTTAGCATTCAAGAGGGATGGAATGCAAGAGCAAGATAGCAGATTTCCATCCCTTGTTCTTTAGAGGGGCGTGATCCCTGGAAGCATAGAGGATTTTAGTTCAGATGGGTAGCATGCTCGGTGCAGGCTTGGAGGGCCGAAGGGCCTGTTCCTGTGCTGTAATTTTCTTTGTTCTTTGTAAAGGACATTAGTGATAGGCTTTTATGACAACCAGCAATGGTTTCAGAGTCATCGTTAGACTTTTAATGCCAGATTTTTAAAAAAAATTCAAATTTCACCATGTGCCATGATGGGATTCGAACCCAGGTCCCCAGAGCAATTACCCTGGGTCTCTAAATTACTAGTCCAGTGGCAATGCCACTGCTACCCTTTCAAAGCAGACAGTGCAGGCTGCAGATCAGAAAGGAGCTCAGTGTTTTAGTGAGTGAATGAGGTGATAGGTTTGGGAACCCGTTGAACCATCACATTTTGGACTGGGTGGCCCTAAAATCATCTGGGATATTTATTGTCAGAATAACAGAATGGAACAGAGTGATCTTAGGCAGAGAATTAGAAAATTGGAAGGTTATTTAACCCCAGTGTGTGTAAGGTGTGTGTAAGTAGGGGGTAGGAATGGTCCAGTAAACCCAGATTGTGACTGTCCATTGGCCCTTAGCGTGTGCACACACACAAACACCGCACCCCCACCCCGCCCCCACCGCCAACCTCCTGGGCGACACGAAGTAACCCATCAATGGAACAAAAATACCGTCTAAGATTCTGTTCTGACTGCCTCAGGCCCAGGAAGTCACATGGGGCAAGTGTAATGTGTGAATCTGCTCCATTTCCATCTGTTGTGATGTGTGTCTCAGTCCGGAACTGCTCCGGTTTCCTCTAGAAGACAATGGAGAGTCAGCAGCGAGCCTGACAGCTGGGAACCCAGTCCAGAGGCTCCCTACTCGCTGGGAAAAGAACAACAGCTCAGTGTTCAATGTTTTGAGTAATTTGAACTGGTGCCTGCTCTTCCCCAATCTGTCAGATAGGATCAGTAAGAGCAGCCCTCTTATTACCTGTGTATCTCTTCTCACCATCTCCATGACTACCCTGCTGTAAAGTAAATAGCCTGTCTGGCTAAGAGTGGTCTCTTAAGCTAAGAATTAGTCCCACAGTTTTCTCTGAATCATAGAATCCCTACAGTGCAGAAGGAGGCCATTCAGCCCATTGAGTCTGCACCAACAACAATCCCATCCAAGTCGTATCCCCGTAACTCCATGCATTTACGTGCTAATCCCCCTGACACTAAGGGGAAATTTAGCATGGCCAATCCACCTAACCCACACATCATTTCCAAAGCCACTGTCTCAGCCATTAAACATGGACACCAATAAAGTCACAACTGAAGGCCTTGGTGAAACCACCGAATATCACCATCAGGGTGGGTGCCTTCAAACCAAGTCCCGCAACAGCTGGACTCCAATCAAGCAGGATCTTTGTTTTCTGCCATTTTCATAGAACCCTACAGTGCAGAAAGAGGCCCTGCGGCCCAACGAGTCTGCACCTACCACAATCCCATCCAGGTCCTACCCCTATATCCCCTCTAACCTACGCATCCGTGGACACTAAGGGTCAATTTCTTAACATGGCCAATCAACCTAACCCACACAACTTTGGACTGTGGGAGGAAACCGGAAACCACACAGACACGAGGAGAACGTGCAAGCTCCAAACAGACAGTGACCCGAGCCGGGAATCGAACCCAGGACCCTGGAGCTGTGAAGCAGCAGTGTTAACCACTGCTACCATGCTGCCCATTTTGTCCCTTCCCAAAGAAACAATAAATAAATGACACCCTCCGAGTTGTCTTATCTGCTGACAATCTGCCTATCTCAGCTGGGTCCACTCTGCTATTGACTGTTAATAATTTGGGGGTCTGACCATCTGACAGTACGCTGGCACAGAGGGGCGGATTGAGTGGCTTGGCACACCTCAAACTTTGCCCATTAAAGGTCATACATGCCTGTGTGGGAAATGGAATGTGGCCAATCTGGTTTGCATCACTGAGCATTTTAACAAGGGACTGAGTGTCATTGGGAGCGATTACTGCAAAACCTGGGGATAAGCATTTCTCCCCAAATCAGGGAAATAGAATTGAAGCAGATGACAGTTTGTGTATCCAATGACTGAGATAAATGTTAAAAATACTCTCCTGTATCTGTACAGGGTAATGGTACATTCCCTGTATCTGTACAGGGTAATGGTATCTTCCCTGTATTTACACAGGGTAATAGTATCTGCCGTGTATCTGTACAAGGTGATGGTATTTCTATGGGCTAATGATATCTGTAGCCTACTGGTGGAATCAGACATGCTGGGAGGCACACTCGGTGCTGGATGTGTGCTTGCTTTTCAGTAAATTATCAAGAGCTTCCAGCAAACACCAGTCCATATGCAGCCTTCATGATTTTATTTTTCTTTGCAGTTTGCGTGCTCCAAAAGCACCAGATGCCACTGCTGATATGGGCCATCATCAGTTCACTTACGCTCTCATGCCCCACGCAGGTAAATCAATTGAAATGAGCCTCTTCAACTGACAAATATACAGATAATATATTCTTCTTTTGTTGCAGTTCAGAAGTAATCCTTTGAGTTTAATGATTTATTATTGTCACATGTATTAGTATACAGACAAAGCATACCATTCATTGAGAAGGAAAGAAAAGAGTGCAGAATGTAGTGATACAGTCATAGCTAGGGTGTAGAGAAATATCAACTTCGTGCAAGGTAGGTCCATTCAAAAGTCTGATGGCAGAAGGGAAGACTCGGTTGATACGCGAGTTCAGACTTTTGTATTTTTTTCCGGTGGCAAAAGGTGGAAGAGAGAATGTCCGGGGTGCGTGGGGTCCTTAATTTTGCTGGCTGCTTTACTGAGGCAGCGGGCAGTGTAGACAGAGTCAAGAGATGGGAGGCTGGTTTGCATGATGGATTGGGTTACATTCACAACCCTTTGCCATTTTGTGTGGTTTTTGAGATCATAGACTCCCTGCAGTGCAGAGGAGGCTATTCGGCCCATCAAGTCAGCATTGACTCTCCAATGTAACATCCCACCCCATATAGTTACTCTACTAATCCCCTTAATGTAGACATCTTTGGACAGTAAGGGTCAATTTAGCATGGCCAATCCACCGAACCTGCACATCTTTGGAGTGTGGGAGGAAACCAGAGCACCTGGAGGAAACCCACACAGACACAGGGAGAACATGGAGACAGTGACCCACGCTGGGAATCGAACCCAGGTCCCTGGCGCTGTGAGATAGCAGTGCCAACCACTGTGCCACCCTCTCTCTGGGAGAGGTACCAGATCTTTCTGCTGTAGGTGTGTGTCAAGGATGTATACTATACCTGGTGCAAAATAATCCATGGAGGGGTAGCGCACTGGTGTTGTGGTGGATATCTGCTATTGAGGCTTGAAGTCATAGAACACAGACAGCGCATCAGTATAGTTAGTCTACCAACCTGGAAGAAGTTTTGTGCTGTTATAGAACTGCTCTACAGGACTGACTACTGATTTGAGGTTTGAACGAGGGCAGGATGCTTTACATGGTGATTTTAAACTGAATCAGAATATGTTGGAGCCTATTTTTAACTGGTTGTATTCAAAGATTTCAGTTGTAGCCCTGGCCGTGACTTGGTCTGTATTCCTTTCCCTGGCAGGTTCCTTCCAAGAGGCCAATGTGATTCAGTTTGCCTACAACATTAACTACCCCCTGCACATTGTACCCGCTGAACCCAGTGTCAGTGCATCCTGTTTCTGGAGTGCGTTCTCGATCCAGTCTCCTGCCATTATCCTGGAAACCATCAAACAGGTAAATAAAAACCCTTTCAAGAATTTATACAGGAAAACTTTACCCATTTAGTGTAAGAACTTGTTGTCGATGGTGTCCCAGCTTCAGACAGGAAATCACTCAGCCCAATCTCTTCCCCTTTTGCTCAGTGAGGCGACTGTGCTCCCAGCAGCTGTGAACAGGTTTACTGTTGCTCGACAGTGGTAGCTTACTTTGGAGGGAAAGACATGGCCTTAGGACGGGAGGATGGTTAGCACTGTTGTCTCACAGTGCCAGGGACCCAGGTTCAATTCCTGGCTTGGGTCATTGTCTGTGTTTGCACATTTTCCACATATCTGAGTGGGTTTCCTCCGGGTGCACTGGTTTCTTCCCACACTCCAATGCAGGTTAGGTGAATTGTT